>NC_091297.1:63322483-63519983 GCF_038502225.1 Cherax quadricarinatus
TTTTTTAGTTTTCTTGCGCTCTCCTCGGATCAAATTTTTGAGGTTCCCCCCACGTTCACCCCCACCCCAATTTTTTTTCTCGATAATACAAAGACTAAATCTCATTGGATCAAGTTTTTGGGTACCCCTCCTTCCACCCCAATTTTTTTTCTCTCGATAATACAAAGACTCCATCTCCTTGGATCAAGGTTTTCTCGATAATACCAAGTCTCCATCTCCTCGGATCAAGTTTTTTTGGATTCCCCCCTCTCAGGGTAAGCATTCAAATGAACTCCTGTGGGGCATGGTACTCTCTCTTACTACAGGTCTAAACAAGTGTGACGTCACCCCACCTGTGTATACTCGGCGGTCAGTGACGTCACGTGATGACCTCACACATACAGGCTGAATCTTGTCGACTTCCCCCTATGTCAGTGACGTCACGCGATGACCCCCACACACACAGGCTGAATCTTGTCGACTTCCCCCAATCTCAGTATTACACATTTCATATACAACATAGGGAAAACATTTTCACTCTTAACCCAGGATAATCCAAATAATTTCACATTTTTTTCGTTAATACCCACAACAATCCACAATTTCTTTACAAAATACAACACAAGTCTAGACATTTTTCTCGTTTTAACTATTTCATCTCAGGTCACTCCCCACGAAGTAACCTTCTCTCTCTCCTCCTCCCCACCCTCCCGAACCCTCACACTCCAACCAACACCTCACAATTTTCACTCACAATCCCCAATTTTTCTCGTTTTAACTATTTCATCAGAAAAGTCACCACAACACTTATAACCACTTTTCCATTAATTCACTAGACACAAATTTACATATTACAAGGTTAATACGCACACACACCTCACTTTACTTTGAACACCTTTAAAACACTCTCATAAATCATTTGAATACTCACAAAAATACCTTTGAACATTTCTAAACACTGAAACACTTCCAAAATATCATTTTGAATACTCCAAAATAAGATTTGACAGCTCTAATTTATCTGCACTTACACATTTTATTAAATTACAACTCATCCCCCCCCAAACTCCTCCCTCAGTCTCTAGACTTCACAACATTATAACAAAAACTAACTCAAACACTTTACTTTGAACATCACCAAAAAACACCATCAATTACCTTTAAATACTCCAAAAACATCACTCGAACACCCCCAAATCACCTTTGAATACTCCCAGAACACCTTCATAAGTACTCTCATAAATCATTTGAACACCTTCAAAAACACCTTTGAATAACCTCAAAACACCATTTGAGTACTCCCAAATACACCACTGAATACTACTAAAACACCACTGAATACACTCAAAACACCACCAAAATCACCATAAACTAAGATCAACACCCACATCCCACAATACCCACAACACCCACATCCCACATCACCCACAAACCTACTTATAACATCTTTTTCGGTATCTCTAGTTCGACAACAACACCCACAACACTCACATCACCCACAACACCCACAACCCACAACACCCACACCCCACAATTTTTTCTCGTTTTAACTAATTTCATCAGAAAAAGTCACATCAACAACTCACTTATAACATCTTTTTTCGGTATCTCTAGTTCGACAACAACACCCACAACACCCACATCCCACAACACCCACAACCCACATCACCCACACCCCACAACACACACAACCCACATCACCCACACCCCACAACACACACAACCCACATCACCCACACCCCACAATTTTTTTCTCGTTTTAACTAATTTCATCAGAAAGTCACAACAACAACAACCCACAACTTATAATCACACCTTTGAATAACCTCAAAACACCATTTGAGTACTCCCAAATACACCACTGAATACTACTAAAACACCACTGAATACACTCAAAACACCACCAAAATCACCATAAACTAAGATCAACACCCACATCCCACAACACCCACAACACCCACATCCCACATCACCCACAACCCACATCACCCACACCCCACAACACACACAACCCACAATTTTTTCCCGTTTAACTAATTTCAACAGAAAAAGTCACAAAAACAACCCACTTATATCATCTTTCTTTGGTATCTCTAGTTCGACTACATTACCCACAACCCTCATCAATTACCAATTTATTTCACAATTTTTTTCCCCTTCTTTTTACTGAATCTTAAATGTAACACACATTCCTCTTTACATTACTAAAATTCTAATAAAATCCTCTCCATACCCATGTCCTTGTATCCACATAAATTGATATTATACTCGCATCAAGTAATCTCACTACCCAATTATTGCGACATGTTTCAACACCCTCCATTCTTTTCCAATATATCATAACTTTTCAATTCTATAATTTCTTTTTAAAATATTCGCACATTACCTTTATTTTCAGTAAAATCTCCCCATATTTCATTAAATTTCTAATACAACCCTCCCCATACCCCTCTCCATCTCACCCGCATTTCTTCACATCCACTCACCCATCTCGCAACACACCTCTTCTGAACACACACAAAAATCACATTTCACATCCACAAATGCATCTCATCACCCATCTCAAATCCACTAAAATCACTGTAAACAAGATATTCACAAAACTCTATGACCACCTAACACCCACACACACACACACACACACACACACACCTAACCTAACCTAACCGAACCTAACCTAACCTAACCTAACCTAACCTAACCTATCCTAACCTATCCTAACCTAATCTAACCTAACCTAACCTATCCTAACCTTTCGTAACCTAACTTAACCTAACCTAACCTAACCTAACCGAACCTAACTTAACATAACCTAACCTAACCTAACCGAACCTAACCGAACCTAACCTAACCTAACCTAACCTAACCTAACCTAACCTAACCTAACCTAGCCTAACCTAACCTAACCTAACCTAACCTAACCTAACCTAACCTAACCTATATTAACCTATCCTAACCTAACCTATCCTATCCTAACCTATCCTAACCTAACCTAACCTAACCTAACCTAACCTAACCTATCCTAACCTATCCTAACTTTTCCTAACCTAACCTAACCTAACCTAACCTAACCGAACCTAACCTAACCTAACCTAACCTAACCTAACCTAACCTAACCTAACCTAACCTAACCTAACCTAACCTAACCTAACCTATCCTAACCTAACCTAACCTAACCTAACCTAACCTAACCTAACCTAACCTAACTTATCCTAACTTAACCTAACCTAACCTAACTTAACCTAACCTAACCTAACCTAACTTATCCTAACCTAACCTAACCTAACCTAACCTAATCTAACCTAACCTAACCTAACTTATCCTAACCTAACCTAACCTAACCTAACCTAACCTAACCTAACCTAACCTAACCTAACCTAACTTATCCTAACCTAACCTAACCTAACCTAACCTAACCTAACCTAACCTAACCTAACTTATCCTAACCTAACCTAACCTAGCCTAACTTATCCTACTCAAATCCACTAAAATCACTGTAACCAAGATATTCACAAAACTCTATGACCACCTAACACACACACACACACACACACACACACACACACACACACACACACACACACACACACACACACACACACACACACCTCACTTTGCTTTGAACACCTTCAAAACACTCTCATACATCATTTGAGACCACGTTTTCTCAATATCTCTCATCCACAACCTTTATCATCTCACTACAGAACAACCCCAAGATTACTTCGAACACTCTCATAAATCATTTGAATACTCACATAAACACCTTTGAACATTTCCAAACACTGAAGCACTTCCAAAATATCATTTTGATTACTCCCAAATAAGATTTATCATCTCTAGTCTATCTACACTTACACATTTCATTAACTGAAATTACAACACATCCACCATACTACTCCCTCAGTCTCCAGACTTTACAACATTAACACAAAAACTAACTCAGACACTTATGACATGAGACATTTTACCAAAACTAACAAAACACATATCTGTTATATCTCCAATATCTAAGATCACCACAATCAAGACGTTTGCCAAATTCTATAACCCCCACCACTAAGACCACACATTTTTTTTTGTACACATTCTCTTAAAGCATCATCATAACGAAGATCACTAAAACTATCTATACTTTTACTAAGATCACATAACATTTTGTCTTCTCTAACTCACACACCAATTCACATTCTCATTCACACTTACACATTTCATTAAATTACAACTCATCCCCCCCAAACTCCTCCCTCATTCTCCGGACTTTACAACATTTGCACAAAAAAAAACTAACTCATACACTTTTGACATGAGACATTACCATATCTAACACACTGACTAACTTTGAACCTACTCTGAACACCACTGATCTTCTTCAAAAAATACTCTGCACGTCATTTGAACACCTTCAAAAAACACCATCAAACACCTCCGAATACTCCCAAAACACTACTGATTACTACCAAATCACCACTGAATACTACCAAATCACCGTCAAAATCACCAGAAACTAAGTTTATCATCACCATCTAACATCCTTTTTATAGAAATCCCCTCAAATCACTATAACCAAGAACTCCCTTCCCCATTTGGCGCATAAAAAAAAAAAAGCATGAACACAAACCTAATACGCAAACACTTAGTACATGTTCACCATCAACTGAAAACATATCTTGTACACACACATAATCTAAGACAACCACCAACTACAATCACCCATGTTCACTTACCTCAAAAATCACTAATATCACAGAAAACACTCATTTTTATAAACCTTTCACACAAAAAAATCATATTTTACAATATCTAAGCGCACTCACCTCACTACCACCAACACACGATGTCACACCTCACAGGACCGACGAGCTCACCTCCAGTGACGTCACACTCCCATTGTGTTACTTGGTGGTTGGTAACATCACACCCAACCCACCTTGTTTCAACCTGTTGTACCCTACATTATCTAAGAACACTATATCCAAGACGATTACCAGATTTTATGATCCCACCACCAAGATCACAGAAAACACACATTTTTATAATTATTCACACAAAAATCACGATCACCAATTCCATATCATGTTTACCGTCATCTATCATCACTCATCACCAAGATCACCAAAAATCTAAGATCATGCATCTCAAAACTACTATGATCACTGAAAACACTTATTTTTTTAAACATTCGCACAAAAATAAGACATACACAAAAATACCACGACACTTCCACCAACATCTATAACATAACATGAGCACTATAACATATCACTATCACAAAAAAAATTATACACAGACACCCACATCTTATACATTTCAATCACAAATTTAAGACATGAGACATACGCACCAAATCTAAGACATTCACCTCCAACTAAGACATACACATCTTAACTAAGACATACACCAAAAACCTATACTTGACATATTGCGGTATGAATATTCATACCGCATTTATGTTGCATATCACATTTCCTCATCCACATCATCCCTAAAACATCCTTCCTTATTCATTCCGTATATCTCCTAGAGTTGTTTTAACCCCGACGGGCCCATCACGACGTAGGAGCCAGAGCAACCATCACCACTCCAACACCACCTACTACACTCTGGCTCCTAATGTACAAAACATCCATACTTATTACTGCACCTATTACATACATAGAACACTTAACTCTGATATTAACCCTCCCCTCAAGCATCTCCTTGCCAACCTCAACAGAACACATGACCATAACACAAGGCACAGATCACTCTTTGATATTCCTCGTGTCCATCTCACACTATGCAAAAACTCAATGCACATAAAAGGCCCTAAAATCTGGAATTCATTACCTGTAAATATAAAAGAAACACTACCTGTTTATAAATTCAAGTCTCTTCTCAAAGATCACTTACTCACCCAAAACCAAATAAATACTGAATAACTGAACCTTATAAATTGTATATCTTAAATGTTTCTCACAATTATATCACATAAATGTTAAACCTAAAACCCAATCTAACTTTATTATTTTTTAAATACACTACCTAACAGAATACTCCATACGGCTGAATGTACAGCAATGCATGCAACCATATAACCTGTCTTTGTAATACTTATTTGTGCTTTATAGTTATCTGTTTACAATAATGTATTATCACTGATTACATCATTGCTTAGTTAATTTTAAGCCAGCCCGAAATGCTATGCATAGTATAAGTGGCTTTGGCATGCTGCTCTTATCTGTATTTTTTTTTTGTACCTCTGTATGTATGCTCAAATTGTAAATAAATAAATAAATAAATAAATAAATAGTGCTCATGTTATGTTATAGATGTTGGTGGAAGTGTTGTGGTATTTTTGTGTATGTCTTATTTTTGTGCGAATGTTTAAAAATAAGTGTTTTCAGTGATCATAGTAGTTTTGAGATGCATGATCTTAAATTTTTTGGTGATCTTGGTGATGAGTGTTGATAGATGACGGTAAACATGATATGGAATTGGTGATCGTGATTTTTGTGTGAATAATTATAAAAATGTGTGTTTTCTGTGATCTTGGTGGTGGGGTCATAAAATCTGGTAATCGTCTTGGATATAGTGTTCTAAGATAATGTAGGGTACAACAGGTTGAAACAAGGTGGGTTGGGTGTGATGTTACCAACCACCAAGTAACACAATGGGAGTGTGACGTCACTGGAAGTGAGCTCGTCGGTCCTGTGAGGTGTGACATCGTGTGTTGGTGGTAGTGAGGTGAGTGCGCTTAGATATTGTCAAATATGATTTTTTTGTGTGTGTGAAATGTTTATAAAAATGAGTGTTTTCTGTGATATTAGTGATTTTTGAGGTAAGTGAACATGGGTGATTGTGGTTGGTGATTGTCTTATATTATGTGTGTGTACAAGATATGTTTTCAGTTGATGGTGATCATGTACTAAGTGCTTGCGTATTAGGTTTGTTTTCATGCTTTTTTTTTATGCGCCAAATGGGGAGGGAGTTCTTGGTTATAGTGATTTGAGGGGATTTCTATAAAAAGGATGTTAGATGGTGATGTTAAACTTAGTTTCTGGTGATTTTGACGGTGATTTGGGAGTATTCAGTGGTGATTTGGTAGTAATCAGTAGTGTTTTGGGAGTATTCGGAGGTGTTTGATGGTGTTTTTTGAAGGTGTTCAAATGATGTGCAGAGTATTTTTTGAAGAAGATCAGTGGTGTTCAGAGATGGTTCAAAGTTAGTCAGTGTGTTAGATATGGTAATGTCTTATGTCATAAGTGTATGAGTTAGTTTTTTTTTTGTGCTAATGTTGTAAAGTCTGGAGAATGAGGGAGGAGTTTGGGGGGGATGAGTTGTAATTTAATGAAATGTGTAAGTGTGAATGAGAATGTGAATTGGTGGGCGAGTTAGAGAAGACAAAATGTTATGTGATCTTAGTAAAAGTATAGATAGTTTTAGTGATCTTCGTTATGATGATGTTTCAAGAGAATGTGTACAAAAAAAATGTGTGGTCTTAGTGGTGGGGTTATAGAATTTGGCAAACGTCTTGATTGTGGTGATCTTAGATATTGGAGATATAACAGATATGTGTTTTTGTTAGTTTTGGTAAATTGTCTCATGTCATAAGTGTCTGAGTTAGTTTTTGTGTTAATGTTGTAAAGTCTGGAGACTGAGGGAGTAGTATGGTGGATGTGTTGTAATTTCAGTTAATGAAATGTGTAAGTGTAGATAAATTAGAGATGATAAATCTTATTTGGGAGTAATCAAAATGATATTTTGGAAGTGCTTCAGTGTTGTTTGGAAATGTTCAAAGGTGTTTATGTGAGTATTCAAATGATTTATGAGAGTGTTCGAAGTAATCTTGGGGTTGTTCTGTAGTGAGATGATAAAGGTTGTGGATGAGAGATATTGAGAAAAGGTGGTCTCAAATGATGTATGAGAGTGTTTTGAAGGTGTTCAAAGTAAAGTGAGGTGTATGTGTGTGTGTACTCACCTATTTGTACTCACCTATTTGTGGTTGCAGGGGTCGAGTCACAGCTCCTGGCCCCGCCTCTTCGCTGATTGCTACTAGGTCCTCTCTCTCCCTGCCCCATGAGCTCTATCATACCTCGCCTTAAAACTATGTATGGTTCCTGCCTCCACCACATCACTTTCTAGGCTATTCCATGGCCTGACTACTCTATGACTGAAGAAATACTTCCTAACATCCCTTTGATTCATCTGAGTCTTCAACTTCCAATTGTGACCTCTTGTGTCTGTGTCCCATCTCTGGAACATCCCGTCTTTGTCCACCTCGTCTATTCCGCGCAGTATTTTATATGTCGTTATCATGTCTCCCCTGACCCTCCTGGCCTCCAGTGTCGTCAGGCCGATTTCCCTCAACCTTTCTTCATAGGACAATCCCCGTAGCTCTGGGACTAGTCTTGTTGCAAACCTTTGCACTTTCTCTAATTTCTTGACGTGCTTGACTAGGTGTGGATTCCAAACTGGTGCTGCATACTCCAGTATGGGCCTGACGTAGATGGTGTACAGAGTCTTAAACGAATCCTTACTGAGGTATCGGAACGCTATCCGTAGGTTTGCCAGGCGCCCGTATGCTGCAGCAGTTATCTGATTGATGTGCGCCTCAGGAGATATGCTCGGTGTTATACTCACCCCCAGATCTTTTTCCTTTAGTGAGGTTTGCAGACTTTGGCCATCTAAACTATATTGTGTCTGCGGTCTTCTTTGCCCTTCCCCAATCTTCATGACTTTGCATTTGGCAGGGTTAAATTCAAGGAGCCAGTTGCTGGACCAGGCTTGTAGCCTGTCCAGATCTCTTTGTAGTCCTGCCTGATCCTCGTCCGATTCGATTCTTCTCATTAACTTCACATCGTCTGCAAACAAGGACACTTCTGAGTCTATCCCTTCCGTTATGTCGTTCACGTATACCAAGAACAGCACAGGTCCTAGGACTGACCCCTGTGGAACCCCGCTTGTCACAGGCGCCCACTCTGACACCTCGTCGCGTACCATGACTCGTTGTTTCCTCCCTGTCAGATATTCTCTGATCCATTGCAGTGCCTTTCCTGTTATGTGTGCCTGGTCCTCTAGCTTTTGCAGTAACCTCTTGTGAGGAACTGTGTCGAAAGCCTTCTTGCAGTCCAAAAATACGCAGTCGATCCACCCCTCTCTCTCTTGTCTTACTTCTGTCACCTTGTCATAAAACTCTAGTAGGTTTGTGACACAGGATTTTCCTTCCCTGAAACCGTGCTGGTTGTCAATTATACACTTGTTTCTTTCCAGGTGCCCCACCAATCTCCTTCTGATGATCTTCTCCATGACCTTGCATACTATACACGTTAGGGATACAGGTCTGTAGTTTAGTGCCTCATGTCTGTCTCCCTTTTTAAAAATTGGGACTACGTTTGCCATTTTCCATACCTCAGGGAGTTGCCCAGTTTCAAATGATGTGTTGAAGATCTTTGTTAATGGCTCACACAATATCTCTGCTCCCTCTTTAAGGACCCATGGAGAGATGTTGTCTGGTCCCACCGCCTTTGAGGTGTCAAGTTCGCATAGCAGCTTCTTCACCTCCTCCTTGGTTATATGTACCTCATCCAGCACTTGCTGGTGTGCCCCCCTGTTCTGATTTCTTGGAGTCCTACTGGTTTCCACTGTAAATACCTCTTTAAATCTTGTGTGTGTGTGTGTGTGTGTGTGTGTGTGTGTGTGTGTGTGTGTGTGTGTGTGTGTGTGTGTGTGTGTGTGTGTGTGTGTGTGTGTGTGTGTGTGTTAGGTGGTCATAGAGTTTTGTGAATATCTTGGTTACAGTGATTTTAGTGGATTTGAGTAGGATAAGTTAGGTTAGGTTAGGTTAGGTTAGGTTAGGATAAGTTAGGTTAGGTTATTTTAGGTTAGGTTAGGTTAGGTTAGGATAAGTTAGGTTAGGTTAGGTTAGGTTAGGTTAGGTTTGATTAGGATGAGTTAGGTTAGGTTAGGTTAGGATAAGTTAGGATAGGTTAGGTTAGGTTAGGATAAGTTAGGTTAGGTTAGGTTAGGTTAGGTTAGGTTAGGATAAGTTAGGTTAGGTTAGGTTAGGATAAGTTAGGTTTGGTTAGGATATGTTAGGTTAGGTTAGGTTAGGTTAGGATAGGTTAGGATAGGTTAGGTTAGGTTAGGTTAGATTAGGATAAGTTAGGTTAGGTTAGGTTAGGTTAGGTTCGGTTAGGTTAGGTTAGGTTTGGTTAGGATAAGTTAGGTTAGGTTAGGTTAGGTTAGGTTAGGTTAGGATAGGTTAGGATAGGTTAGGTTAGGTTAGGTTAGATTAGGTTAGGTTAGGTTAGGTTAGGTTAGGTTAGGTTAGGTTAGGTTAGGTTGCGTTCGGTTAGGTTAGGTTAGGTTAGGTCAGGTTAGGTTAGGTTAGGTTAGAATAGGTTAGGTTAGGATAGGTTAGGATAGGTTAGGTTAGGTTAGGTTAGGTTAGGTTAGGTTCCGTTCGGATAGGTTAGGATAGGTTAGGTTCGGTTAGGTTAGGTTAGGTTAGGTGTGTGTGTGTGTGTGTGTGTGTGTGTGTGTGTGTGTACCTGGAGTTTACCTGGAGAGAGTTCCGGGGGTCAACGCCCCCGCGGCCCGGTTTGTGACCAGGCCTCCTGGTGGATCAGAGCCTGATCAACCAGGCTGTTGCTGCTGGCTGCACGCAAACCAACGTACGAGCCACAGCCCGGCTGATCAGGAACTGACTTTAGGTGCTTGTCCAGTGCCAGCTTGAAGACTGCCAGGGGTCTGTTGGTAATCCCCCTTATGTGTGCTGAGAGGCAGTTGAACAGTCTCGGGCCCCTGACACTTATTGTATGGTCTCTTAACGTGCTAGTGACACCCCTGCTTTTCATTGGGGGGATGGTGCATCGTCTGCCAAGTCTTTTGCTTTCGTAGTGAGTGATTTTCGTGTGCAAGTTCGGTACTAGTCCCTCTAGGATTTTCCAGGTGTATATAAACATGTATCTCTCCCTCCTGCGTTCCAGGGAATACAGGTTTAGGAACCTCAAGCGCTCCCAGTAATTGAGGTGTTTTATCTCCGTTATGCGCGCCGTGAAAGTTCTCTGTACATTTTCTAGGTCGGCAATTTCACCTGCCTTGAAAGGTGCTGTTAGTGTGCAGCAATATTCCAGCCTAGATAGAACAAGTGACCTGAAGAGTGTCATCATGGGCTTGGCCTCCCTAGTTTTGAAGGTTCTCATTATCCATCCTGTCATTTTTCTAGCAGATGCGATTGATACAATGTTATGGTCCTTGAAGGTGAGATCCTCCGACATGATCACTCCCAGGTCTTTGACGTTGGTGTTTCGCTCTATTTTGTGGCCAGAATTTGTTTTGTACTCTGATGAAGATTTAATTTCCTCATGTTTACCATATCTGAGTAATTGAAATTTCTCATCGTTGAACTTCATATTGTTTTCTGCAGCCCACTGAAAGATTTGGTTGATGTCCGCCTGGAGCCTTGCAGTGTCTGCAATGGAAGACACTGTCATGCAGATTCGGGTGTCATCTGCAAAGGAAGACAGGGTGCTGTGGCTTATATCCTTGTCTATGTCGGATATGTGGATGAGGAACAAGATAGGAGCGAGTACTGTGCCTTGTGGAACAGAGCTTTTCACCGTAGCTGCCTCGGACTTTACTCTGTTGACGACTACTCTCTGTGTTCTGTTAGTGAGGAAATTATAGATCCATCGACCGACTTTTCCTGTTATTCCTTTAGCACGCATTTTGTGCGCTATTACGCCATGGTCACACTTGTCGAAGGCTTTTGCAAAGTCTGTATATATTACATCTGCATTCTTTTTGTCTTCTAGTGCATTTAGGACCTTGTCGTAGTGATCCAATAGTTGAGACAGACAGGAGTGTGTGTTAGGTGTTGATAGAGTTTTGTGAATATCTTGGTTACAGTGATTTTAGTGGATTTGAGATGGGTGATGAGATGCATTTGTGGATGTGGAATGTGATTTTTGTGTGTGTTCAGAAGAGGAGTGTTGGGAGATGGGTGAGTGGATGTGAAGAAATGCGGGTGAGATGGAGAGGGGTATGGGGAGGGTTGTATTAGAAATTTAATGAAATATGGGGGGATTTTACTGAAAATAAAGGTAATGTGTGAATATTTTAAAAAGAAATTATAGAATTTAAAAGTTATGATATATTGGAAAAGAATGGAGGGTGTTGAAACATGTCGCAATAGTTGAGTAGTGAGATTAGTTGATGTGAGTATAATATCAATTTATGTGGATACAAGGACATGGGTATGGAGAGGATTTTATTAGAATTTTAGTAATGTAAAGAGGAATGTGTATTACATTTAAGATTCAGTAAAAAGAAGGGGAAAAAATTGTGAATAAATTGGTAATTGATGAGGGTTGTGGGTAATGTAGTCGAACTAGAGATACCAAAAAAAGATGATATAAGTGGGTTGTTTTTGTGACTTTTTCTGATGAAATTAGTTAAACGAGAAAAAAATGTGGGTTGTGGGTGATGTGGGTTGTGGGTGATGTGGGATGTGGGTGTTGTGGGTTGTGGGTGTTGTGGGATGTGGGTGTTGATCTTAGTTTATGGTGATTTTGGTGGTGTTTTGAGTGTATTCAGTGGTGTTTTAGTAGTATTCAGTGGTGTATTTGGGAGTACTCAAATGGTGTTTTGAGGTTATTCAAAGGTGTGATTATAAGTTGTGGGTTGTTGTTGTTGTGACTTTCTGATGAAATTAGTTAAAACGAGAAAAAAAAAATTGTGAAGTGTGGGTGATGTGGGTTGTGTGTGTTGTGGGGTGTGGGTGATGTGGGTTGTGTGTGTTGTGGGGTGTGGGTGATGTGGGTTGTGTGTGTTGTGGGGTGTAGGTGATGTGGGTTGTGGGTGTTGTGGGATATGGGTGTTGTGGGTGTTGTTGTCGAACTAGAGATACCGAAAAAAGATGTTATAAGTGGGTTGTTGATGTGACTTTTTCTGATGAAATTAGTTAAAACGAGAAAAAATTGTGGGGTGTGGGTGTTGTGGGTTGTGGGTGTTGTGGGGGATGTGGGTGTTGTGGGTGTTGTTGTCGAACTAGAGATACCGAAAAAGATGTTATAAGTGGGTTGTTGTTGTGCCTTTTTCTGATGAAATTAGTTAAAACGAGAAAAAAAATTGTGGGGTGTGGGTGTTGTGGGTTGTGGGTGTTGTGGGTGTTGTGGGTTGTGGGTGATGTAGGATGTGGGTGTTGATCTTAGTTTATGGTGATTTTGGTGGTGTTTTGAGTGTATTCAGTGGTGTTTTAGTAGTATTCAGTGGTGTATTTGGGAGTACTCAAATGGTGTTTTGGAAGTGTTTCAGTGTTGTTTGGAAATGTTCAAAGGTGTTTTTGAAGGTGTTCAAATGATATGCAAGAGTACTTATGAAGGTGTTCTGAGAGTATTCAGAGGTGATTTTGGGGGTGTTCGAATGATGTTTTTGGAGTATTTAAAGGGAATTGATGGTGTTTTTTGGTGATGTTCAAAGTAAAGTGTTTGAGTTAGTTTTTGTGATAATGTTGTGAAGTCTGGAGACTGAGGGAGGAGTTTGTGGGGATGAGTTGTAATTTAATGAAATGTGTAAGTGTAGATAAATCAGAGCTGTCAAATCTTATTTGGGAGTATTCAAAATGTTGTCTTGGAAGTGTTTCGGTGTTGTTTGGAAATGTTCAAAGGTATTTTTGTGAGTATTCAAATGATTTATGAGAGTGTTTTGAAGGTGTTCAAAGTAAAGTGAGGTGTGTGTGCGTATTAACTTCGTAATATGTAAAATTGTGACTAGTGAATTTATCGAAAAGTGGTTATAAGTGTTGTGGTGACTTTCTGATGAAATAGTTAAAACGAGAAAAATGGGGGGTTATGAGTGAAAATTGTGAGGTGTTGGTTGGAGTGTGAGGGTTCGGGAGGGTGGGGAGAAGGAGAGAGAGAAGGTTACTTCGTGGGGAGTGACCTGAGATGAAATAGTTAAAACGAGAAAAATGTCTAGACTTGTGTTGTAAAGAAATTGTGGATTGTTGTGGGTATTAACGAAAAAAATGTGAAATTATTTGGATTAACCTGGGTTAAGAGTGAAAATGTTTTCCCTATGTTGTATATGAAATGTGTAGGGGGGGGGAAGTCGACAAGATTCAGCCTGTGTGTGGGGGGGTCATCGCGTGACGTCACTGACATAGGGGGAAGTCGACAAGATTCAGCCTGTATGTGTGTGAGATCATCACGTGACGTCACTGACCGCCGAGTAAACACATTAATAAGAGGAATACTGACGTCACACTTGTTTAGACCTGTAGTAAGAGAAAGTACCATGCCTCATAGGAGGAGTTCATTTGAATGCTTACCCTGAGAGGGGGGAATCCAAAAAACTCGATCCAAGGAGATGGAGTCTTGGTATTATCGAGAAAAAAATTTGATCCGAGGAATTGGAGTCTTTGTATTATCGAGAAAAGCTTGATCCAAGGAGATGGAGACTTCCAAAAAACTTGATTCGAGGAAGTGGAGACTTTGATTTCGAGAAAAACTTGATCCGTGATCCGAGGAGATGGAGACTTTGTATTATCGAGAAAAAAAATTCGAAAAAATTTGGGGTGGGGGTGAAAGTTGGAGGGGCAATCCAAAAAACTTGATTCGAGGAAGTGGAGTCTTGGTATTATCGAGAAAACTTGATTCGAGGAGAGCACAAGAAATTCAAAAAAATTCGAAAAAAATCGGAAAAAAATTCGGGGCGCGGGGGCGATCCGAACGACGCTGCAGAAGGCGCAGCAGAAGGCGCGGGGTGGGGCACGAGGGGCGCGAGGGGCGCGAGGGGCGCGGGCGGGGTGCGAGGGCACGGCGGGGCTGGTGGGTTGGCGCGACGGGCGGGGGGGGGGGGCGGGGGGCGCGGGGGGCGCGGGGGGCGCGGGTGGGGGGGTCGTGGGCGGGGGTCGTGGGCGGGGTCAAGGTCATTAGCACATAGGTGTGAAAAAGGTCATTAGCATATAGGTGTGAAAAAGGTCATTAGCACATAGGTGTGAAAAGGAGACCACTCTGTAGAAGAGACCTCTGAGAGGAGGAGCCATACTGTAGAAATCATTACTATATATATATATATATATATATATATATATATATATATATATATATATATATATATATATATATATATATATATATATATATATATATATATATATATATATATATATATATATATATATATATATATATATATATATATATGCAATAAGATCACAGTAAACAGGTGATTTCAGAATATGCAAAACAGCCACTGTGAAAGAATAGAGAAGTTCCAAACGCTTTCGTGACTACTCACATTATCAAGGAACAATGAAAGTAAAGCATCAAAGGAAGGTATATAAAGGGGTAGCCCACACCTCACTATCAGATCCCACAACAAAGACACACCTGACGCGAGACAGCAGGCCCACTGGCCGAACTAGACAGGTCCTTCACACAACCCACTAACAAACTATTCTACCCAAGAAATAAGAAATTTAAAAAAATATTATTTGTCCAATGTATTATTAAATTCTTCCCAAATTCTATTAATTATAAATGGATCTAATTTATATAAACCAAAGGAAATATTCATATTATTGTCAAAACTGCTTTTTATGAAAAAAGATTCAATTATATTCCTGTCGACCATGGACTTGCTTGATACTACTTTCTCAATTTTTTGAAAATCAATTGGATGGTTAAAATCTCTTACATGAATAAATAGAGCATTGGAATCTTGTCCAGTTCTAATGCTATATTTATGTTGTTTTAATCTTAGTTCGAGATTTTTACCAGTTTGACCGTAATAAACTTTATCGCAAATTTTACAAGGAATCTTAAAAACACATCCATCAGCATTTTGGGGGGAATTCTTTATCAAAAGTTTTTTTTACTGTATCAAGATTTTTGAATACAACTTTAATATTAAGTCTTAAGAAGAGAAGGCATATCAACCAAGTTTTCATGGTAAGGGAAAACCAACATATTTTTAGTTGAATAAGGCTGGTTGTCCCTTTTTGGATTGTAAAAATTATTTCTAGCAACTTTAAAAGATTTATCAATTACATTTCTTGGGTATTTCAAATCATTACCTATTTCATAAATTTTGGATATTTCCTCATCTATGAACTCTGGACTACAAATTCGTAAAGCTCTCAAAAACATTGATGAGAAAACAGACAGTTTAACTCTATCTTGATGGGAAGAATAATAGTGGACATAGGAACAGTTATTTGTAGGTTTTCTGTAAATTTTAAAATTGAATTCATAACTACCCTTAATAATTAAAACATCTAGAAAAGGCAATGAGTTATTTTTCTACAAATTCAACAGTAAAATTTATAGAATGGGCTAAGCTATTTAATTTGCCAAGGAAATGGTGTATATCTACATTTTTGGGAATAAGACACAAAATAACATCAACATATCTGAACCATTTAGCTCTATTAGGGAGGATTGTGTTAAGCAACCTTGCTTCAAAAAATTCCATGTATAGGTTACTAAGAACAGGTGAAACAGGATTTCCCATTGTCATACCAAACTTCTGAGTGTAAAACTTATCATTAAATACAAATTTTGCATCAACAATGCAAAGTTTAATAAGTTTAATGATAGTAGGAACTGACAATGGTAAATCATAATTAACGAGTTCTTCAGATAAGAAACTTAATAAATCATCAACAGGAACTTTCGTAAACAAGGAAGTAACATCAAAACTAACCATGTTAAAATCATTTAAGTCAGTCAAGGAGCTTAATTTATCAACTAAGTCTACGTTGTTTTTAACATTAAAGTTAGAAATTTTGCCAACAATAGGGCTCAAAATATCAACAAGCCATTTGGATAATTTATATGAAACTGATCCTATGGAGCTAATAATTGGTCTGACTGGATTCCCTGGTTTGTGTGTTTTTATTAGTCCATACATGTAAGGTAAAGATGGATTAGTGGAAGTAAATTGTTTGACTAATTCATCTTTGCCTTTCAGTAGAAGTTTTATTGTTTTATTGAAATTGCTGTTAACGGTTTCTAGGAGATTTTTTCTAAGTTTAGAATAGGTTTCAGTATCATCTAAGAGATTATTCATTTTTTCTTGGTAATCATTTTCTTTCATAATTACTATTGCATTTATTTTGTCTGCTTCAGTAAGGCGCAAATTTTTGTTGTTATTGAGTGTATCATAAGTCTTAAAGAATCTTTGAGGGCAATTGGGAATGTGTTGTTTTAACACAGAGCTATATACCATTTCCTTACTAATATTAATTTCATCAGTGGATAAATAAATGTTTTCGAGAGCTTTACGAATTTGTAGTCCAGAGTTCATAGATGAGGAAATATCCAAAATTTATGAAATAGGTAATGATTTGAAATACCCAAGAAATGTAATTGATAAATCTTTTAAAGTTGCTAGAAATAATTTTTACAATCCAAAAAGGGACAACCAGCCTTATTCAACTAAAAATATGTTGGTTCTCCCTTACCATGAAAACTTGGTTGATATGCCTTCTCTTCTTAAGACTTTTAATATTAAAGTTGTATTCAAAAATCTTGATACAGTAAAAAAAACTTTTGATAAAGAATTCCCCCCAAAATGCTGATGGATGTGTTTTTAAGATTCCTTGTAAAATTTGCGATAAAGTTTATTACGGTCAAACTGGTAAAAATCTCGAACTAAGATTAAAACAACATAAATATAGCATTAGAACTGGACAAGATTCCAATGCTCTATTTATTCATGTAAGAGATTTTAACCATCCAATTGATTTTCAAAAAGTTGAGAAAGTAGTATCAAGCAAGTCCATGGTCGACAGGAATATAATTGAATCTTGTTTCATAAAAAGCAGTTTTGACAATAATATGAATATTTCCTTTGGTTTATATAAATTAGATCCATTTATAATTAATAGAATTTGGGAAGAATTTAATAATACATTGGACAAATAATATTTTTTTAAATTTCTTATTTCTTGGGTAGAATAGTTTGTTGGTGGGTTGTGTGAAGGACCTGTCTAGTTCGACCGGCGGGCCTGCTGTCTCGCGTCAGGTGTTTCTTTGTTGTGGGATCTGATAGTGAGGTGTGGGCTACCCCTTTATATACCTTCCTTTGATGCTTTACTTTCATTGTTCCTTGATAATGTGAGTAGTCACGAAAGCGCTTGGAACTTCTCTCTCTCTCTCTCTCTCTCTCTCTCTCTCTCTCTCTCTCTCTCTCTCTCTCTCTCTCTCTCTCTCTCTCTCTCTCTCTCTATATATATATATATATATATATATATATATATATATATGTATATATATATATATATATATATATATATATATATATATATATATATATATATATATATATATATATATATATATATATATATATATATATATATATATATATATATATATATATATATATATATATATATATATATATATATATATATATATATATATATATATATATATATATATATATATATTTAAAGAGTAATGTATAAATTTATTTAGACCATTTCCATGTTTTTCTGTTTCATTTTGTGTCTTTGTATATTTGTAATGTTATTTGCATCATAATTTCATTTATTAAATCCTCCTTATTTTTCTGCATACCTTTTTTTGCACTTCTAGCTTTTAGCTAAGTTTCTTGTGCTGCACAATGACAAATGCCTTCTTACAGACCAAGAATATGCAGTCCACCTATGTCTGTCTGTCTGTCTGTCTGTCTGTCTGTCTCTCTCTCTTTCTCTCTCTCTCTCTCTCCCTCTCACTTACTAATCTTTTAGGGAACTCCAGCAGGTTTGACAGACACTATTTACTGTCAAACCATACCACGGACGGGGATAGAACCCGCGATCAGAGAGTCTCAAAACTCCAGACCGTCGCGTTAGGTTCTATCCCCGTCCGTGGTATGGTTTGTTTGCAATCGTGTCATTACGATTTCGTGAGTCACTATTTACTGTCTCTAAAACTATGTGAGTTGTTGTTTATACCACCGCCCTCGTCTAGCTGCTCCACCACCCGTTTCCTGCTTTTCTTTTCTATTCATTCGCCTTTTTTATGTGTGTGCGTGTGTACTCACCTATTTGTGGTTGCAGGGGTCGAGTCTTAGCTCCTGGCCCCGCCTCTTCACCGGTTGCTACTGGGCCCTCTCTCTCCCCGCTCCATGAGCTTTATCAAACCTCGTCTTAAAACTGTGTATGGTTCCTGCCTCCACTACGTCATTTTCTAGACTATTCCACTGCCTTACAACTCTATGACTGAAGAAATACTTCCTAGTATCTCTCTGACTCATTTGTGTCTTCAACTTCCAATTGTGGCCTCTTGTTTCTGTGTGTGTGTGTGTGTGTGTGTGTGTGTGTGTGTGTGTGTGTGTGTGTGTGTGTGTGTGTGTGTGTGTGTGTGTGTGTGTGTGTGTGTGTGTGTGTGTGTGTGTGTCTGTGTGCGTGTGTGTGTGTCTGTGTGTGTCTGTGTGTGTCTGTGTGCGTGTGTGTCTGTGTGTGTCTGTGTGCGTGTGTGTGTGTCTGTGTATACTCACCTATATGTGGTTGTAGGGGTCAATTCTCAGTTCCTTGCACCGCCTCTTCACTGGCCACTACTTCGTTCACTCTCTCCCAGCTTCGGTAGCACTACCTAAGAAATATTTGGATCCTACTTCTACCACTCCACTGTCCAGATCGTTTCACTTCCTGACTGCTCGGAGATTGAAGAAATACTTCCTAATATCCTTATGATTCATCTTTGTTTTCAACTTCAGTTGCGCCCTCGTGTTCCTATTTCCCGTCTCTTGCATAATCTGCCCCCTCCCATAATATCAGTTCCTGTATGTATTTTCTACGTAATCATATCTCTCAATTTTTTCTCATAACACATATCTCTTAGTTCCGGGATTAGTTTCATTACCAACCTCTGCACTTTCTCCAATTTCTTGACATTCTTGACAAGGCGTGGGTTCCAGACTGGTGCCGCGTACGCCAATATGGGCCTGACGTATGCCGTATACTATGTCATAATGCACATTTGTTACAGCCATCCACGCATACCATCAAAACGATGACATTTATCTCTGCAAATATACAGGATCTAAAACCAACAACGAACGACGAAATACCTTTTATCAATGAACTGGTCACAGAGTCAAGTGCAATGTTTGCGGCTTTCGCAGAGACCCACAAAAAGGATCATTTTGTTAATGAAATATTGATCCCAGGTTATAACCTATACAGATGCGACAGACTAAAGAAGCAACAAGGGGAATTTGGCCTGTACGTCATAGTGTCGCTCATTTGCTCAGAACTACTAAACACCTCAAATGATGTAGTTGGAGTTCTGGCAGTAAAGATCGAAAACCACAGCCTTATCATTGTGGCTGTATACAAGCCTCGGATGCATCTTCCAAACAATTCCAGAAAGAACTTTTGAAAATTGATCATTGTCTGGAAAATTGATCACTGTCAGCTCCTACCCCAAAAATCTCGCTGCTGGGGAATTTCAAGTTAAGACACATAAAATGGAAGAGTGCAGCAAATAATATTTTAGCAGAGATAACCCCAGGAGGCAGCTCAGATGAAAATTCACACACACATGAGCTATTAAATCTCTACACCAAATTCACCTTCAACCAGCAAATGATAGAGCCAACAAGATAGGAGAATACACTGTACGTCAACTTCCTAATAATGATGATCTGATATGAAGTATAACAGTATCAAAGAGAATACTCTCAGATCACAACATAACAGAGGTACAGATTTGTATGCACAGGGCTCCTGACCAGCAAAATGTGATCGGTTATGAGGATGCTTTCACCAAATTCAGCTTCAATAACAAAAACATACAGTGGGATCAAGTCAACAATGTCCTAAATGAAACAAGCTGGGAAGATATCCTAAACAACATGGATCTGAACCTCTGCCTAGAAAGAATTAACTCTGTGGCACTAAAGGTATGCTCAAGGCATATTCCTTCAAGTACAAGAAAGAGAAAATGTAAACTAGAAAGGGAGGGACGCTCACTATACAGACGAAGGTGAAGAATCACAGAGCTGCTGAAAGGTTGCCAGTATATTTGAAATGTGAAAGGAGGCACTGGGCAGAGAAATACCAATTATCAAACTTAAACTTAAGGAATCATACAGGAGACAAGAAACTTAAAGCCAAAAACAAAACTGAAAGAAACCCAAAATATTTCTTTTCTTATGCCAAATCTAAGGTGATAACAACATCCAGTATTGGACCCCTGCTTAGACGAGATGGGATTTAAACAGATGACAGCAAGGAAATGAGTTAGATAAAAAGGCCCAACATAACACTGTGTTTGGTAGGTAAGACACATGGGCAACAGTTAGGCAACTTTATTCTGAAACGTTTCGCCTACACAGTAGGCTTCTTCAGTCGAACACAGAAAGTAGGCAGGACCAGTAGAGATGTGAAGACGATGTAATCAGTCTATCACCCTTGAAGTCGTAGATTTGAGGTTGTCAGTCTCTCGGTCTGGAGAAGAGTTCTGTTCCATAGTCTGACTATGGAACAGAACTCTTCTCTGGGGCAAATAAAAGGGGAATAAAACCTACCTGACTCATAGCTGGAGTCCTGTGTCATTGGTGTTGACACGAGGCCGATATCTGTGACCTGACTGAAGACATGAGTGTTTCGGGGAATGTTGCACTAATAATGTTCACCACAAATGTCGAGAATGTTCATTGCAATCACTCGCAATACCGGCTGCACTACGTCATGCAGTACCATAATTTGTTCATAGTTTCGTGGAATTATCCACAGCAGGGAGAACACTGAATTATTTTTATTTTTTTTTATTATCACACTGGCCGATTCCCACCAAGGCAGGGTGGCCCGAAAAAGAAAAACTTTCACCATCATTCACTCCATCACTGTCTTGCCAGAAGGGTGCTTTACACTACAGTTTTTAAACTGCAACATTAACACCCCTCCTTCAGAGTGCAGGCACTGTACTTCCCATCTCCAGGACTCAAGTCCGGCCTGCCGGTTTCCCTGAATCCCTTCATAAATGTTACTTTGCTCACACTCCAACAGCACGTCAAGTATTAAAAACCATTTGTCTCCATTCACTCCTATCAAACATGCTCACGCATGCCTGCTGGAAGTCCAAGCCCCTCGCACACAAAACCTCCTTTACCCCCTCCCTCCAACCCTTCCTAGGCCGACCCCTACCCCGCCTTCCTTCCACTACAGACTGATACACTCTTGAAGTTATTCTGTTTCGCTCCATTCTCTCTACATGTCCGAACCACCTCAACAACCCTTCCTCAGCCCTCTGGACAACAGTTTTGGTAATCCCGCACCTCCTCCTAACTTCCAAACTACGAATTCTCTGCATTATATTCACACCACACATTGCCCTCAGACATGACATCTCCACTGCCTCCAGCCTTCTCCTCGCTGCAACATTCATCACCCATGCTTCACACCCATATAAGAGCGTTGGTAAAACTATACTCTCATACATTCCCCTCTTTGCCTCCAAGGACAAAGTTCTCTGTCTCCACAGACTCCTAAGTGCACCACTCACTCTTTTTCCCTCATCAAATCTATGATTCACCTCATCTTTCATAGACCCATCCGCTGACACGTCCACTCCCAAATATCTGAATACGTTCACCTCCTCCATACTCTCTCCCTCCAATCTGATATTCAATCTTTCATCACCTAATCTTTTTGTTATCCTCATAACCTTACTCTTTCCTGTATTCACCTTTAATTTTCTTCTTTTGCACACCCTACCAAATTCATCCACCAATCTCTGCAGCTTCTCTTCAGAATCTCCCAAGAGCACAGTGTCATCAGCAAAGAGCAGCTGTGACAACTCCCACCCTGTGTGTGATTCTTTATCTTTTAACTCCACGCCTCTTGCCAAGACCCTCGCATTTACTTCTCTTACAACCCCATCTATAAATATATTAAACAACCACGGTGACATCACACATCCTTGTCTAAGGCCTACTTTTACTGGGAAAAAATTTCCCTCTTTTCTACATACTCTAACTTGAACCTCACTATCCTCGTAAAAACTCTTCACTGCTTTCAGTAACCTACCTCCTACACCATACACTTGCAACATCTGCCACATTGCCCCCCTATCCACCCTGTCATACGCCTTTTCCAAATCCATAAATGCCACAAAGACCTCTTTAGCCTTATCTAAATACTGTTCACTTATATGTTTCACTGTAAACACCTGGTCCACACACCCCCTACCTTTCCTAAAGCCTCCTTGTTCATCTGCTATCCTATTCTCCGTCTTACTCTTAATTCTTTCAATTATAACTCTACCATACACTTTACCAGGTACACTCAACAGACTTATCCCCCTATAATTTTTGCACTCTCTTTTATCCCCTTTGCCTTTATACAAAGGAACTATGCATGCTCTCTGCCAATCCCTAGGTACCTTACCCTCTTCCATACATTTATTAAATAATTGCACCAACCACTCCAAAACTATATCCCCACCTGCTTTTAACATTTCTATCTTTATCCCATCAATCCCGACTGCCTTACCCCCTTTCATTTTACCTACTGCCTCACGAACTTCCCCCACACTCACAACTGGCTCTTCCTCACTCCTACAAGATGTTATTCCTCCTTGCCCTATACACGAAATCACAGCTTCCCTATCTTCATCAACATTTAACAATTCCTCAAAATATTCCCTCCATCTTCCCAATACTTCTAACTCTCCATTTAATAACTCTCCTCTCCTATTTTTAACTGACAAATCCATTTGTTCTCTAGGCTTCCTTAACTTGTTAATCTCACTCCAAAACTTTTTCTTATTTTCAACAAAATTTGTTGATAACAGCTCACCCACTCTCTCATTTGCTCTCTTTTTACATTGCTTCACCACTCTCTTAACCTCTCTCTTTTTCTCCATATACTCTTCCCTCCTTGCATCACTTCTACTTTGTAAAAACTTCTCATATGCTAACTTTTTCTCCCTTACTACTCTCTTTACATCATCATTCCACCAATCGCTCCTCTTCCCTCCTGCACCCACTTTCCTGTAACCACAAACTTCTGCTGAACACTCTAACACTACATTTTTAAACCTACCCCATTCCTCTTCGACCCCATTGCCTATGCTCTCATTAGCCCATCTATCCTCCAATAGCTGTTTATATCTTACCCTAACTGCCTCCTCTTTTAGTTTATAAACCTTCACCTCTCTCTTCCCTGATGCTTCTATTCTCCTTGTATCCCATCTACCTTTTACTCTCAGTGTAGCTACAACTAGAAAGTGATCTGATATATCTGTGGCCCCTCGATAAACATGTACATCCTGAAGTCTACTCAACAGTCTTTTATCTACCAATACATAATCCAACAAACTACTGTCATTTCGCCCTACATCATATCGTGTATACTTATTTATCCTCTTTTTCTTAAAATATGTATTACCTATAACTAAACCCCTTCCTATACAAAGTTCAATCAAAGGGCTCCCATTATCATTTACACCTGGCACCCCAAACTTACCTACCACACCCTCTCTAAAAGTTTCTCCTACTTTAGCATTCAGGTCCCCTACCACAATTACTCTCTCACTTGGTTCAAAGGCTCCTATACATTCACTTAACATCTCCCAAAATCTCTCTCTCTCCTCTGCATTCCTCTCTTCTCCAGGTGCATACACGCTTATTATGACCCACTTCTCGCATCCAACCTTTACTTTAATCCACATAATTCTCGAATTTACACATTCATATTCTCTTTTCTCCTTCCATAACTGATCATTTAACATTACTGCTACCCCTTCCTTTGCTCTAACTCTCTCAGATACTCCAGATTTAATCCCATTTATTTCCCCCCACTGAAACTCTCCTACCCCCTTCAGCTTTGTTTCGCTTAGAGCCAGGACATCCAACTTCTTTTCATTCATAACATCAGCAATCATCTGTTTCTTGTCATCCGCACTACATCCACGCACATTTAAACAACCCAGTTTTATAAAGTTTTTCTTCTTCTCTTTTTTAGTAAATGTATACAGGAGAAGGGGTTACTAGCCCATTGCTCCCGGCATTTTAGTCGCCTCATACGACACGCATGGCTTACGGAGGAAAGATTCTTTTCCACTTCCCCATGGACAATAGAAGAAATAAAAAAGAACAAGAGCTATTTAGAATAAGGAGAAAAACCTAGATGTATGTATATATATATATGCATGTGCGTGTCTGTGAAGTGTTACCAAAGTGTTAGTAGGAGTAGCAAGATATCCCTGTTATCTAGCGAGAACACTGAATAACACTGTATATTTCAAGACTCCCAATATTCAGTCAAGGAACTCACACAAAGACGCTATAAACACTATATGATTCATTCTATCGCAAATTTCCTGACTCGTATGAAGGAACTAGTCTAACTTACCAAGTTTCCTGAGACTGTCACAATGAACGAGAGTCCCTTTATCTTGTAACGATAAGGAGGCAACGCTCTCGTGACACATCTGGTCCATTCCTTGAAGCAATCTAAGGCCCGCTGCTCTCTTTGACTTCCAGTTCATTGTCCGCACAAAGGAATATGCTGAACTCAGCTTTATATAAATACATTGCTACACATTGCAACAGTATTTAATACAAGAGGGTAAGTTTTCTTTTTGTTTAGCTGTATACCAGAAGTCACAATATCCCCAACTTGTAGACCAAATGGGGCGCAGGTCTTCTCTTAATTTTCCTGCTATGGGGAAAAGAGTAATTACTCTCGTTTAACCCTCTCTGTGTAGTTGATCAGAAATTCTAGCAAGGAGAGAGCCATACATGGAGATCCCTGGTACTCATGTGGTTCTAATAAAGCTGTTTGTGAGGAAGGAAGAGTCCATTAACCTCTTCTGGGAGGGCTAAGTCCCTCAGAGGGCTGAGGGGGCTGAGGGGGCTGAGGGGGCTGAGGGGGCTGAGGGGGCTGAGGGGGCTGAGGGGGCTGAGGGGGCTGAGGGGGCTGAGGGGGCTGAGGGGGCTGAGGGGGCTGAGGGGGCTGAGGGGGCTGAGGGGGCTGAGGGGGCTGCGGGGGCTGAGGGGGCTGAGGGGGCTGAGGGGGCTGAGGGGGCTGAGGGGGCTGAGGGGGGCTGAGGGGGGCTGAGAGGGCTGATACCCCGTTTACTGGAGAATTTTCTCCACAAGGGCAGTAAAGCAATAGCACAGAATTACAGACCAATAGTGCTAACGTCCCACATCATAAAAATCTTTGAAAGGTATCTAAGAGGCAAGATCGCTACCCATCTAGATACCCATCAGTTACACAACCCAGGGCAACATGGGTTTAGAGCAAGCCACTCCTGCCTGTCCCAACTACTGGATCACTATGAGAAAGTCTTGGATGCTCCGAGGACAAAGAAAATGCAGATGTAGTATACACAGGCTTTGCGAAAGCCTTCGACAAGTGTGACCATGGTGTAATAGCGCATAAAATGTGTGTAAAAGGACTAACGGGAAAAGCTGGTAGATGGATAAATAGCTTCCTAATAAATAGAACACAAAGAGTAACAGTAGACATAGTTAAGTCTGAGGCAGTAACAGTGATAAGCTCTGTTCCACAAGGCACAGTACTCGACCCTCTCCTGTTTCTCATCCTCATATTTGACGTAGACAGAGATGTAATCCACAGCACTGTGTCTTCCATTGCTGATGACAACAGAGTTCGCATGACAGTGTCCTTCAACGAAAACACTGCAAGACTCCAGGCGGACATCAACCAAATCTTTAAATGGGCCGCAGAAAACAATATGAAGTTCAATGAAGAGAAATTTCAATCACTCCGATATGGAAAACTTGAGGAAATTAAAACTATATCAGAGTATAAAACAAATTCCAACCACACAATAGAGTGGAAAACTAATGTGAAGGACTTAGCAGTGATAATGTCAGAGGCCTTCATTTTCAAAGATCATAATAATGTATATACCACATTTACTAGAAAAATGATAAGATGAATAATGAGAACCTTCAAAACTAGAGATGCCAAACTCATGATTCAAAGTTTATTCTCTATAAAGATTACAATGCTGAGTTTACAGAATTTGGTTGTTGTGTGGTTTACATGTAGTAAAATAATAATTACAGAGTGTACCACTAGAACGCCTAGCATGGCTAGGCATTACAGAGTGTACCACTAGAACACCTAGCATGGCTAGGCATTACACAGTGTACCACTAGAACACCTAGCATGGCTAGGCATTACAGAGTGTACCACTAGAACACCTAGCATGGCTAGGCATTACAGAGTGTACCACTAGAACACCTAGCATGGCTAGGCATTACAGAGTGTACCACTAGAACACCTAGCATGACTAGGCATTACAGAGTGTACCACTAGAACACCTAGCATGGCTAGGCATTACAGAGTGTACCACTAGAACACCTAGCATGGCTAGGCATTACAGAGTGTACCACTAGAACACCTAGCATGGCTAGGCATTACAGAGTGTACCACTAGAACACCTAGCATGGCTAGGCATTACAGAGTGTACCACTAGAACACCTAGCATGGCTAGGCATTACAGAGTGTACCACTAGAACACCTAGCATGGCTAGGCATTACAGAGTGTACCACTAGAACACCTAGCATGGCTAGGCATTACAGAGTGTACCACTAGAACACCTAGCATGGCTAGGCATTACAGAGTGTACCACTAGAACACCTAGCATGGCTAGGCATTACAGAGTGTACCACTAGAACGCCTAGCATGGCTAGGCATTTCCGGCAGACTTAGATTAAATCTTAAGTTTAAAATATTACAAAATTATGAGGTAAGTTGGTATTATGGCTAAGTGACTAAATACTAGTTTGTGAGTTTAGCAATGTGAATGCTTTTGTTTTGGCACTATACATAGTTTCAGTATTGGAGTATCACAGGCCAACTTCAGATCGCTTGTTCTCTCTAGGCTGGAATATTCTTGCACACTAACAACACCTTACAATGGAGGTGAAATTGGTGACCTGTAGAGTGTACGTAGAACCTTCATGGCACACAGAAGTACGATAAAGCACCTAAATCACTGGGAACGGCTGAAGTCCTTGATTTATATTCTCTGGAGTGCAGACTAAAAAGATACATGATAATATACACTTGGAAAAATCCTAGAGGGATTAGTACCACGAAAATCACTCCTTATGAAAGCAAAAGACTGGGCAGGAGATGCAACATTCCCCCAATGAAAAGCAGGGGCGGTATGAGTGCACTAAAAGACAGCACTATAAGTGTCAGGGGCCCAGTATTGTTCAACTACCTCCTAGAATACACAAAGGGGATTACCAATAGACCACTGACTGTCTTCAAGGAGGTGCTGGACAGGCATCTAAAGTCAGTACCCATCCAGCCGGGCTGTGATTCGTACGTTAGTTTACGTGTGACCAGCTGTAATAGCCTGCTTGATCAACCCTGACCCACCGCGAGGCCTGGCCACAGACCGGGCCGCGGGAGCGTTGATCCCAGAAACCCTCTCCAGGTATACTTCAGGTACTGTAAATGGTTCAAGTCGGACCGAAACGTCGTAATAAGCTTCTCTCTCTCCTATTGTTCCAGTCACGGTATTGGAGCTTTTTGTGATGTGCGACTCAGGTGATAAGCTCAGTACAACACTCACCCTTCTCTCTGAGACTTTTTTACCCATCCCCATTCTTAATAACTTTGTACTTGCTCAAGTTTAATTTCAGTAGCTACATCTCAGACCAGACCTGCAGCCTGTTCACATCTATTTATAGTCGTTCTTGGTTCTCACTTATTAATATTCTCTTCATCAGTTTCACATCATCTACAAAGAGGAATATCTATTACGCTTATCCCTTCCGTCATGTCATTCATGTATTCAAGAAATAGTATGGTCATAATACTGAGCCTTGTGGAACCCCACCCATCAAGTGCACAATTTGATACTTCTACCTACCACTGTATAACCTTCCCTGTTATTTCTGCCTGCTACACTAGCTTTTATCACAGTGTCTTGTACAGTACTGTGTCAGAAGTCTTCTTTCAGTTCAAAAATATACAATCTTCCCATCTGTCTCCTGCCTAGCTTCTGGTACTTTGTCTTAGAACTCTAGTAGATTTGTGAGACACAATTTGATATTTTTTAAGCGGTGTTGGTTGTCGTTTCACCCACTCAGTTTAGGTGTTCCTCCACTCTTCTCCTAATAAACCTCTCCATAGCCTTACACAATATGCAAGTCAGTGACACTAGTCCATAGTTTAATGATGACTGACTATCACCTTTCTTCAATATTGTGACTACTTTTGTTGTCTTCCATACCTCTGGTGGTTGCCCTGTGTTGACTGACTTGTCGAAGACTGTTGCTAGTGGTTCACTTAATATCTCTGTCTCTCTCTCAATACCCACAGAGATTTATTATCTGGTCCCACTACCTTGAGACATCTAGCTCACACAATCACTTCTTCACCTTTTGTCTTATTTCCAGTGCTTGCTGGTGCAATCTTGCGCTTCGGCCCTCTGGTAATCTTCCTGTATCCTCTAAGAATACCTCTCTAAATTTTTGCTGGGCTCCTTACAGACTTCCTGGTCATTATGTGTGAGCTCTTCTCCTTGCTTCCTCAACCTGATTACCTGGCCCTTTACTGTTGTCTTCCTCCTGATGTGACTGTGTAGTAACTTTGGTTCAGATTTTTCTTTCGATACTATATCATTCTCAAATTCTCATGCAGCCTTTCCTTTTTTTACCAATACATAATCAATCCTGACTCTTCTGCTCACTTCCTTGTTCATCTGCATTTATTGCCCTCTATATTTTTCCATGCGCTACAGCACTTAGCTGTGGCCTCTCTACATCTTTGGTTGAACCATGGGGTCAGTCTATTTTTCCAATTGTTTCTTTTGCTCTGGGGTATGAATTTCTCTTCTACCTCCTGGCACTATTACCAACCTGGGACCTCATCTTCAGTGTATCTATTATGTAGTCATCATCTTCCCCTATGTTTATTCTCCCCACCTCTTCAAAACTGCACCGGTTTCTAATTGTGATTGCTATAGTGTCTGGGGGATGCCTCCACTATTCACTAATTCCGATCACTACTCTTAGTTGTTATTCCATCTGCATTCTATTATTGTGATCCAGCTCTTGGATTCCTGAATTCTTGGTCCTTACACATAGGTCAGGGAGGTGTTGGGAGGAGGCACGAGGGTTGGGGTAAGGGTGAGTGATAGGGTTTCTTACAATGAAAGGAATCAGAATCGTGGATGTAGATAGGGTGGATGGGGACGTTCGAGTGTAGGGGAAAATGGGGATTCACGATTGGGGCGAGGAGCATTTGTGAGGAAGGTTCTTGCACGGGAAGGAGTGAGGATTGTGGGAGTCGGTGGTGGGTGTTAGGATATAGCTTGTTGTGGGTTATTGTGTTTGGTAGAGAGACGGAGGAAGGGCGTTTGGCGAAGTCTGTGCGTGGGTGTGCATGGGATTCCTCCTGAGGATGAGCGTCCACACCTCTCACCTGTTTCTCCTTCCCACCAATGGTGTCTATGTACTCTCTTAGTTGTTCCCACCCCTTTCATGTCCAGTCACGACTGAGGTACACATGTTTGCTAGATTTCTGGTTGACTTAACTGTGGTTTTCCTTTCATGATCCTGTCTCATGCCATTTCTGTTGTGAAGGTCATTTTTGACTGGAGATATTTTATCCTTTATTAAGTACTTTAGACCCTCTGAAAAATTGCCTTTCTAGTCCACTACGGCCTCTCCACCTGATAGTTTAATGATAGTTTGAAACTCCTGTTCCTCCAAATGCCATATTTCATCACGAGTTCTCCTTTCAGCCATCTGAAGCCCTTTTTTATTTATTTATTTATTTATTTAGTAATTTGAACATACATACAGAGGTACAAAAAATACAGGTAAGAGCAGCATGCCAAAGCCACTTATATGCAGAGCATTATGGGCTGGCTTAAAATTAACTTAAGATTAACTAAGCAATGATGTAATCAGTGATAAAACATTATTGTAAACAGATAACTATAAAGCACAAATGAGTATTACAAAGACAGGTCATATGGTTGCTTGCATTGCTGTACATTCAGTCGAATGGAATATTCTGTTAGGTAGTGTATTTAAAAAATAATAAAGTTAGATTGGGTCTTAGGTTTAACATTTATGTGATATAATTGTGAGAAACATTTAAGATATACAATTTATAAGGTTCAGTTATTCAGTATTTATTTGGTTTTGAGTGAGTAAGTGATCTTTGAGAAGAGACTTGAATTTATAAACAGGTAGTGTTTCTTTTATATTTACAGGTAATGAATTCCAGATTTTAGGGCCTTTTATGTGCATTGAGTTTTTGCATAGTGTGAGATGGACACGAGGAATATCAAAGAGTGATCTGTGCCTTGTGTTATGGTCATGTGTTCTGTTGAGGTTGGCAAGGAGATGTTTGAGGGGAGGATTAATATCAGAGTTAAGTGTTCTATGTACGTAATAGGTGCAATAATAAGTATGGATGTTTTGTATGGTGAGTAGGTTTAGTGTTTTGAATATTGGTGGAGTGTACTGCCTGTAGTGGGAATTTGTTATCATTCTGACTGCAGCCTTTTGTTGGGTAATTAGTGGTCTGAGATAGTTAATTGTTGTTGAGCCCCATGCACAAATTCCATAGGTGAGATAGGGGTAAATAAGTGAGTGATATAGGGCCTGGAGGGCTGACTGTGGAACATAGTACCGTATCTTCGATAGTATGCCTACGGTCTTGGAAATTTTCTTAGAAATTTGTTGTATATGTGTATGAAATTTGAGTCTGTTATCAAGGTGGATTCCTAAGAATTTTCCCTCTGTTAGCTTTGTGATAAGTGGTCCGTTTATTGTTATGTTAAGAGGTACATCTGTAGCTCTGTTACCAAACTGAATGAAGTAGGTTTTGTCAATGTTTAGTGTAAGTTTGTTAGTCCTCATCCAGGTTGATATTTTCTGTAATTCGGTATTTACAGTATTGGCTAGCGTGACTGGGCTCGGGTGAGAGAAGACGCATGTAGTGTCATCTGCAAATAGTGTGGGTTTGAGTAATTGCGAAGCATTTGGTAGGTCATTTATGTATAGGAGAGAGAGAAGAGGACCAAGGACACTTCCCTGTGGGATACCAACTGTGATTGGTTGTGCTGAAGAGTTTGCCCCATTTGCATACACATATTGGCTTCTGTTGCTGAGGTAAGACTTGAGGTAGTTGAGGGAGTACCCTCTTATACCATAGTGTGACAATTTTACGTGGAGCAAGTCATGGTCAACTGTATCAAAAGCTTTACGTAAGTCAATGAAGATCCCCAGTGGGACTTCTTTTTTCTCTATTGCAGTGTATATATGTTCTAGCATGTGTTTTTTTATTAAGCCTGAATCCAAATTGGCAGGGGTTGAGTATGTTTTGGGAGATGAGGTAGGAGTAGATTCGTTTATGAATTAATTTTTCGAAGATTTTTGAGAGAGGGTGTAAGTTGGATATTGGCCTATAGTTATTCAACTCTGTTTGGTCTCCTCCTTTATGGATCGAGGTGACCCTTGCTATTTTGAGAACTGTAGGGAAGGTAGAGGATTCAATGGATTTGTTAAAGAGTGTCGCAATGATTGGTGATAGCACTTGTGACACTTTTTTGTATATAAAGGGTGGTAAGGTATTTAAATCTCCTGTCTTGTTTTTTAGTGTGTTGATAATAAGGGAGACTTCGTATGGGTTAGTTGGAGCTAGGAACAGTGTGTTCGGGTAGTTGCCAGTGAGGTAGTCATTTGGCGGGGTATCTGAGCTTGTGATTTTATTGGCAAGGTTTTGTCCTATAGTGGAGAAGAAATCATTGAGTCTGTTTGCTGTTTCTGTTGGTGGGAGTTGGGGTTCATCTGATTTTGCTAATTTTATTTCGCTATTTCGTGATATCTTTGACATGACTAGACCAGCCACCCTGGTGACCTTGCTGAACAAGTAACATGACCAGACCAGCCACCCTGGTGACCTTGTTGAGCAAGTGACATGTCCAGACCAGCCACCCTGGTGACCTTGTTGAGCAAGTGACATGACCAGACCAGCCACCCTTTTTGTTCCTAGAATTTCTGATAGGGTTTTCCAGGTCTTTTTTATATCACCTCGTAAGTTGGATAATCTGTTCTCATAATACAATTTTTTTGCCCTTCTTATCAGGCTGGTTAGGATTGACGAGTAACTTTTGTTTGGTCTCTGGTTATGTGACCCATTCTGCACTGTTTTTCGTATAGGTGTTTTGTATTTATGGATTTGAGAATGCTGGGTGTTAGCCAGGGATTGTTCAGTCTCTTAGCTGTCATCTGTTTAGTTTTTTTAGGGCAGTGCTTGATATAGAGGTACTGGGTCTTTTTTAGAAAATTATTAATACATTCGTCAATATCTGTATAGATTTCGAGCTCAGTGTGCCAGTCAATGTTTGCTACTGCTGTTGTGAAGTTATTGATAGCTGCCTCATTGTGAAGTCTGAAGGTGACTTTAGTAGTGTCTTGGGGTAATTTACCAAGAGTTGTTATGAGGAAAGTAGGGTAGTGGTCTGTGGTATTATCTGTGATTATGCCTGATTTTAAAGGGGATATGGTGTTGGTCCAGATGTGGTCAAGTAGGGAAACACTAGTCTCTGTAACTCTTGTAGGTTTTGTTACTGTTGGTAGCAACATGCAGTTACTCATTGTGTTTGGGAATTCAGTAACATGTGGGTCCTGGTCTTCCAGGAGATTTATACTGAAGTCACCTGAGAGTAGTAAGTGATCTTTATTCATGCGTGCATCAGTTATCACACTTCCTAGGTTTTCACTAAAACAGCTAATGTTTGACTGTGGAACTCTGTAGATGTTTATCACTGTGAGAGGTTTTTGTAGGTATTTGGATTTGAATTTAGCTATTATATATTCCCCATGTTCATCCCTTGTGCAAGTATTAGTGATACATTCTAGTTGGTCTGAGTAGTATATAGCAGTGCCACCCCCTTGTTGTTCTGGCCTACAGTTGTGTATGGCTGTGTAACCAGGAATGGCATAGACATCTGTAGTATCAGGCTTTAGCCAGGTTTCAATTAGTGTAATGATAAACATATTGGCATGCAAGGAATTTAGTAATGCTATGAGGTCATCGTAATGCTTGCTTAAAGATCTGATATTGTAGTTAAAGACAGTTATGTTGTTGTTGGCACTGAGAAGTGCCTTTGATTGTTCTGCTGTGTAGTAATTACAGTAACTGTTTGATTCATTTAAGTCATTAAATAAGAGGTTGGTATCAGGATCAATGCTTGTAATCATAAGATTTGTAGTGAATCTATAGTTAGAATTAAGTATAAAACAAAGTAAATAGTCTAAAGCTAATAAATAGCACCTGAATTATTTAACAAATGTAAAAATAATAAGCTAAGGTAGTTCTTTAAAGCTAAAATAAAGGAGACAATATAAAAGGGACTAAAATAATTTGTGGTGAACAAATAGTGGTGATCAAATAATGGAGCTTGGGAATATGATAGTAGGTAGTACTTTAAAGGTAATTCTTTAAAGTTAGAATTAGGGAAAACAATATAAAAGGGACTAATATAAGTTGTGGTGAACAATAAAGTGGTAATCAAATAAATGAGTTTTGGAATATAATGGCGAAATAGTGAACTTATTACACTTTAGCACCTGAGAATAGCACCTTGATTATTTTAACAATTGTGAATATATGAACTAAGGTAGTTATATGAAGTTAAAATATTGGAGAAAATATATAAGGGACTAAATTAAGTAATGGTAAACAAAGTTAAATGGACAGATAGTCACTATGAAATAATATTGGTTTAGGAGTAAGATCTGATTTGTAATATTAAATAAGTTGAGCAGTTTATTGCACAATAAAAAGTAAAAAAAATATGAGGTAGTTGGTACTAGCTAGCAAAAGATAGTTTTGGTACTTGCAAAAAAAAAAAAGCAATTGGAATATACACTAATTGCACACACAATAAAAGGTGACTAAAACAAGTAGTGGTAAACAAAATTAAATGGACAGGTAAGAACGATGAATAATATTAATTTGGAGTAAGATTTGACTTGTAACACAAAATTATGAGCAATTAATAGCAGTAAGAAAGAAGTAAAAAAGTATTGGAGGTAGTTGGCATTAGCTAGTGATGAAAAATATAAAATAATAAAGCACAATATAATAGTAAGGTACACTATATGCACCACACGTATATATGTATTAAGGGCACTTAACTAATCTGTTACAGAAATGACAGCTTTTCTAAGGAAGGTAGAGAAATAATGTTCATTTGTGATAGTATATTGTTGTCCTGTTGATGTTTTCCTTACTAGTATTTTCCCATCTCGCGTGAAACACTGATGTATTTTGTTTTCCTGATTAAGTTTTCTCAGCCGTTTTCTCAGCAGTCTCTCTCTCTCTTTGTCCACATTTCTGTGTTTATTTTGAGCAGTTCCTTTGTTATACCCCCTTATCATCTCCATCTTGTTACATGAGACCTGAGGAAGATCCTCAACACCACCAACACCTTCAACATCATCAACATCATTGTCAATAAAGTCTCTCCGTGTACTCACCTTTATATGGTTGTAAGGGTCGCTTCACAGCTCCTGGGTCTGCTTCTTCACTGGTCGCTACTAGATCCACTCTTGGCTTCAAGAGCCTTAGCAAACATCTACTGGAAACTATGTATGGATCCCGCCTCTACCACTTCACTTTCCAGATTGTTCTGTATCCTGACAACTAAAGCAGAAGAAATACTCCCTAACATCCCTATGACTTACACGAATTTTCAACTTTCAGCCGTTCAGCCGTGCCCTTTTGTTCCTATATCTCATCTCTAAAATATTGTCCCTGTTCACTCTGTCACTCTGTTCACCCTTAACATCGCCTTATAGCTCAAGGACTAGTCTTGTTGCAAACCTCTGTACATTCTCCAGTTTCTTCATGGGCTTCACCAGGTGTGGGTTCCATGCTGGTACTGCATACTCCAATATGGACCTGATGTACACGGTGTACAGTGTCATAAATGACCTCTTACTTATACGTCGAAAAGCTTTCCTTAGATTTGTCAGAAGTGAATTTGCTGCAGCAATTATTTGGTTGATATGTGCCTCAGGGAATATGCTTGGTTTGATGCTTACACCCAGGGTCCTTTTCTTTGAGTGAGGTTTGCAGTCTTTGCCCTCCGAGCCTGTACTCCATCTCCGGTCTTCTTCGTTTTCAACCATGCTTCAGAACTTTGCACTTGGTGGCGCTAAACTCTAGAAACTATTTGTCAGACCAGATTTGAAGCCTGTCCAGATCCCTTTGTAGCCTTTCCTGGTCTTTGTCCATTTGTATTCTCATTAATTTTACGTCGTCTGCAAACAGGGATACTTCTGACTGTACCCCTTTTGTCATATCATTCACGTATACAAGAAAAGCACCAGTTTTAGGACGGAACCTTGTGGAACCCCAGTCGACATACGCACCCATTCCGACACCTGTCTCGTACTATTTTTGTCGTAAGGGTTAATTTGACTGGATGACCTCGAGTACTACCTAAGTCTCTGAAAATCTGGAACATACCTTCCCCACTCTTTGGCATGATGATATAATTAATATCTTTTTCCTCCACTTATTGTATTTCATTATAAGTTCTTCCTTCAGTCAACTGAAGCCCATGAATAATCAACGACCTCTTCCTACTTCCTTTCCCTTTTATTTCTGTACCCAATTTGAGCAACTCCTTTGCTGTTCTTTTCATTTCCTGCTCCTCTCGGCTATCTGATAGCACTTCAGTAAAGTTTTTTGCTCCTTCCCTTCCTTCAGTTCTTTCACCTGCCATTGCTGTTCCTGCTTCCACCTCATTACCCTGTCGTTTCTCGGCTTCATTTTCCAATTTAGCTCCTTCAGTTCCTTCTCCAGGCTCCTTACCTTTGCCTCAACAGCTGCAGCTAATCTGTGAGTGTGTGTGTGTAGAGGGAGCTACTTACCAAGAATGCAAGAAGCGGCGCAGGAGGTGAGGGATGGGACCCACATCATGGAGAGGGTGGACCCGCAGCGGGTGTTGAGAGAGATGCGGCCGAACAGAGCGGTGGTGGTGGTGTTTATGTGTGTGATGGTGGTAGTGGTGAGACCTGTTGAGAATACTCTCGTCATCATCAACGCCTCTAACATCACCACCAACGCCTCCAACATCACCATCATCGTCAGCAGCGTGTCTCTGGAGGATCGTCTTTCTGTAGGCAATACATCCATTTATCTTCAACACAACAGTGATAGCAGAGGCAACGCTTTGTGTGCCAATATTACATTATCACAACAAATAGCGCTTGGAAAATGGGGAACGAGAGGCAATCAGATTCAGTACAAGGAAGGGAAGAGTAGAACCAGTTTCCTGGATTTAGATCCTGTCACCAGCAACGCGGCAACTCTCAAGAAGACTGTACATACTACACCCAGCACGTCCTCTAAGCACGCACAATACCATCATCAACATACATAACATGGAAAAAAACATAAATATCATGTAAACCAAACCACGGATCAGAGAGTCTCAACACTCCTCAGCGTCGCGTTAGCCACTGGACCAGCTAGCTTCAATAAGATACATCCAGGTATATTTCTACACCATAGGAAGGTTAACATAGGCACCACTGTGACCACAAATGCAAGTTTTTACAGACGAATCTCCAGCTAGCGTGGCCGTGACGAACTCTAGCTCAAGTCCCCTCAAAGCTGTCAATATGACTCACGAAATCGCAGTGACACGATTGCGAACAAACCATACCACGGGCGGGGTTTGTTTACAATCGTGTCATTACGATTTCGTGAGTCAATAAATATCATGTGGAATACAGAGCTGACGATAGGAGCAATAATTACTTCAGTACTAAATCTTGCTAACAAAAATACTGTTAAAGCAATAATGAAGAGGATTTTTTTCAGTAAGCTCAAACATTTAGAGAGATGAAAGTTATTTTTCCAAGCATTACACCACACGCAATAATCGTGAACAAGCGATACAAGATGCAAAACAGCCACAAGGAAATGATAGCTCTAGGCCTTTCGTGTTGCAATCAACACATCAGCAAAAGCTTGCAGTATTGCAGAAATGAGTGGGAAGCCCAAGCAGATTTGTTCATGGGAACACTTAGAGGTATCATTCAGCTTCTCTGTGGTTGTTTTACATTATGCCACATGACGGAAGTGGTACCATTACCACTGCTACGACCGCCTTTGCCACCACTACCACACTCACCAGTGGAGTCAGGGAGAGTGAGGGGAAGTCAAGCTATTTCACAGACATCGACTTGGTTACTTGGTTGTGGTGTGAGTCATAACAACACAGGTGCAGCCTGTGTTGTCACGGCTTCACCCGGGTCTTGCACTCCAACACAGGTAACACCTCCTCAGTCAAAGCTACGTCAACTATAACATAGTTCTTCCCCGCCCAGTTTGAGATCTCCGCACTGAAGTCTTCCACGTCAACACTGAGGTCTTTCACACCGGCACAATCTACCTGTACAGAGTACACAGCTAAATGAGCCTACAGCATAAAAGCGATATTCTTGATCACTGGAAACTAATTAATAACAAAGAGATGGAACACACATGGAGAACCTAACTTGTAGAGGAACAGACTGACGCTGTTGGTGTTGGAGAACCCATTAGTGGGCACGTCAAGGCGATAGATAGATAGATAGACAGATAGATAGATAGATAGATAGATAGATAGATCAATAGATAGATAGATAGATAGATAGATAGATAGATAGATAGGTAGGTAGGTAGAGAGAGAGAGAGAGAGAGAGAGAGAGAGAGAGAGAGAGAGAGAGAGAGAGAGAGAGAGAGAGAGAGAGAGAGAGAGAGAGAGAGAGAGAGAGAGAGAGAGAGTGAAGACGTGTCACAGTGTGCTCCACAAACTTTCTTAATATTACTTAACTACGAGGGTTGGTGAGGACAAAAACTGTTCAGTGACGTAGTACTACCTACAACACATTAGTACAAGTAAGCCAGCTCCTCCATCGAAGTGAATATAAGCAATATCAGTGATATTTAAGTGTGGTATGGTGAAGATATGGTGTGAGTGAGGGGACAGCGGCAGGCCTTAGGAGTGACGTCACTATTGCCTTCACAGTGAGCATCTAATATTATATGTGTTTTGTGCTATGTACTAGCATCTGGTGCTTTATAACAACGTGACTGGTACAATGCAACATAGTGATTTGTGTAACATCTTCCTTTAGTGGAAAAGTGGATAGCATAAACAGTGTTTATTAAGTGATAGTGAGAAGGCAACACTTTTGCTCGCCGGCCCACTGCCTGCCCTCACTACCCACCCCGTTATGAACACCCCCACCCACAATACACCACCCCACCCACGATACCACCCATGATACCACCACCCACGATACCACCACCCACGATACCACCACCCACTCTCTCTCTCCTGTGAACTTCATTGCAAACCTACAAGCCTCCTCTGGGATGACTTCACATCGCAAAATAGCAAGAATATCTATGCTATCTGGCTATTGTCCCAGTAGTTACTGCAGTGTTTTCTGGGTATACCACAAGGGACAAAATTCTTCTTAGATGCAAGGAGCCTACTTGTTCCAACTACTGCCACACAGATTGCATTCCAGAAGAAGAATTTTGTTGCAGCCAGGTTGAAAATTTCAGAAAATTGAAGGATATCCATAATCCTGTGGTAAGTGTGGATACAAGCCTGGAACTACAGGAGGAAGGTTCAGAAGTCCTACCTCAGGGACTCCTGTCCAAAGATCAAGACTGCCCTCTTGGGCTGTGTTGTAAAGTTGCAGCTAAGATAATCCATCACAGGGAAGCACTTCATGAGCTCCTCAAATCATTAGATAACCTCCAAGCTATTGTAGAAGGTCAGTGCAAACCTACATCAAGTGACGTAAGCTGCTCAGCTGATGGTGACACTATTGATAAAGACTGGAAGTCCCACACTGAGCTTAACTCAGGGGTAAATAACTGGTGGAATTCTGTCATCGCTAAGGCCCCACAGATTTACATAATTCAAAACACTGCCTTTGGGAATTCTAACACAATTCCTCTGACCACCACAGAGGGAACAAATCCTCTTCCCAGCAACGAAGGAAGCCTTGGATCTGTTAATTCTCCTGCACCTGACATCTCTGCTTCAGCCACTGCCAGTCCACTAGACAGTGCACATACCATCTCTGATCCTACACCTGTCAGCACACCTGCCGACACTATTCCAGAATCTGGCAGCAGTGCTTCATCGGCAAGTTCTGAGTCAGGAGTTTCTCCACCAGAGATTGGTGCAGTTAATAATCAGGGAGCTATCACTGCACCTGATCATCTACTGCGCCAAAATACGAACAGTAGGGACACATCTGTTAGAACTGGTAGAGGACGGGGTAGAGGACGGGGAAGAGGACGTGGAGGAGGAAGACATCTACAGCCATCTCACCCTCCACTAACACAGTTCCAGCGGCAGAACCTGAGGACAAATCTGCAAAACACAGGAGGTGCAACAAATCATAGTCCACCCTCCCAGGCACCTAGGCTGTGCTCTTGCTGTCACTGGAAGGGGCACACCGCCAACAACTGCCTGCGAGATACCAGGTGCAATTACTGCTACAAGAAAGGACATCAGGAGGACCAGTGTTGGAAGAAAAAGGAACTTGACAGACAGGACCACCTGTTTAGAGACCTGTTCTCAGAACAAACCAACAGGATCTCTGAATTGGTGAACACTCTCACACATCACCCATTCAGCTACTCCTATCTCAGCCCAGCAGGTGCCTTATACAAGACCACAGACCTACATTCCTGCAGTTGCCTCAGCACCCTACCTCTCTCAAGGGCAGGCACCTTAGATGCCCTACACACCCACCACCTCAAGCTGACCACATCATGAGGAGCCAGTTTATCAGCATCCTGTCGGCCAACATTAGAGGTTTCATTACTAATGTTGGAGAGCTCACACACAGTTTTGTGAACACTCGACGTCCCGACATGATAGCTGTTGTTGAAACATTTTTGGATGACAGGACTCCAGAAAATTTTGCAAGAATTGCTGGCTACACCTCATGGATGAGAAGAGACAGGCAAGGGCAAGGAGGTGGTGTTGCTGTGTGCTTCTCTAAAAGTGTTCATGCCCAGCACATTGATGTTGCCACCCCTACACATCTTGAAATGATGTTCTTCAAGCTCTGCATAAACACTAGTACCTCTGTACTAGCATGTGCAATGTACAGACCTCAGTGGCAACATGCAGACCCCATCAACTTCCTAATGGAAAATATGGACTCACTTCTGTTACAACACAACTGTCAACATATCATAATTGTTGGTGACCTCAACCAACAACAGAGGAACTTTGATGACCTTCTTGCAGTATTTGACATGAGAAACTTTGTTGATTTCCCTACTCACATCTCTGGCTCCTCCCTTGACCCAGTACTGAGTGATCTGGCAGAAGGTATAGTCACTTGTCAACCCCTCGGCTACGTTTAATCGTCTGACCACAAGGCTGTTTTTACGACACTTAAGATCCTAACAGAACGAGGTGAGGAGTCCACACGCACAACCTGGCTATGGGAAAGAGGTAATTAGCCAGCCCTTTGTTCTGAGCTCGCCACCACCGATTGGAATGCTCTTCTCCAAGGGGATGTTGACAACCAAGTGAAAACCTTCACTGGACACATCCTTAATCTACAACAAGAACACATTCCTCACTTGCAATATGTGACAAAGCCTACAGATCAGCCTTGGTTTGGCTTTCGTTGTAGAGAGGCTGCTACTGCTAAGTACAAAGCACGGCGAAGGTATAAGAGACATCCTACCACCTATAACAGGAACTTGCACAGGAAAGCCTGTAGGCATATGGGTGACGTTCAAAAGTGGGCCATTGCTAAATGGGAGGTGGACACTAAAAGAAAGCTAGCATCAATTAGGGTAGGCTCCAAAACCTGGTGGTCCCTGGTCAAGGACAGACAAGGTTATCTGCCTGATGAACTCATTCCACCTTTCAATCGACACGATGAGACCACCTCTACTAGTAGTCAAGAGAAGGCAGACCTCTTTGCTGAACACTTTGCTACCAAAATGCAAGTTCCTGATCCAGCAAGGGACCCTCCTTGGCTAGCTGCAAGAACTGTGTCAAAACTGTCAGTAGTGACAATAAGGCAGGAGGAGGTGCATTTCCTTCTTAAATCGCTTGACCAAGAAAGGCTGTGGGCCCAGACAAGTTGAGCCCAAGATTGCTGAGATGTGCAGACCAGCTAGCAGCACCTCTAACTCGCATCTTTCAGCACTGCCTAGTACAGTGTAAATGGCCCTCTCTGCGGAAAGAGGCAAATGTAGTCCCTGTTCACAAAAAGAAGAGCAGAGAAGAAATCAGCAACTACAGACCAGTGTCACTCCTGTCAATCACTGGTAAGATCCTTGAGACAATAATCTCAAGACAAATGACAGAGTTTTTTGACTACCACTCACTACTTTGTGATCGTCAATATGGCTTCAGGAAAGGTTACTCTGCTGCTGATCTGTTGTTAAACCTCTCCACTAAGTGGCACCAGTCACTGGATGAATCCAAAGTCAGCTGTGTGGTAGCACTGGACATTGCTGGTGCTTTCGACCGGGTGTGGCACCAGGGCCTCTTAGCAAAACTTCATGCACTGGGAACTGCAGGCTCTACGCTATGTCTCCTCAGTGATTACCTTCATGGTAGATCTCTAAGTGTAGTTCTCAGTGGAACGGAATCAGCAAGACATCCTGTTGGGGCAAGTGTTCCACAAGGAAGCGTGCTGGGACCATTGTTATGGAATGTCTACTTCAACGACCTTCTTCATCTCATCCCAGAATCACATGCATATGCAGACGACTGTACACTGACATTCACTTATCCAAGAGAAGAAATGCCAGCTGCTCTAAGCTACATCAATCACCAGCTAAGAGCTATATCAGCTTGGGTAAATAGATGGCAAGTAACATTTGCACCTGAGAAAACGCAAATGATGATCGTCTCTAGGCACCATGATGGTAATGCTGGTGCAGTAGTATGGATGAATGGGAGGGTGTTGGCACCTGGAGAAGAAATTGATATTCTTGGGGAGAAATTTGACTCCAAACTAACCATGAAGAACCATGTTGTAAATCTAGCAAACAAGGCAGCCAGGAAGCTTACAGCACTTCGCCGTATCTCGCATCTACTTGACAGTAGGGGTTGCAAGATTCTGTATGAGGCACAAGTACGCTCATACCTTGAGTATGCTCCACTTTCATGGTTTGCCTGCCCCCCCCCTCACATCTGCGACTACTTGACAGAGTAGAGAACAGAGCAAGACCTCTCATCTCTCGCCAGGACCCATCCTGGATAGATCTGTCATTTCAGCAGAGCCTTCAACACAGGGGGGATGTGGGTGGCCTTACTGTTATGTACAAGGCCAATATTGTCAAAGTACCACACTTGGATCCACTTCGAGGACAGCGTGAAACAAGCTTTTATACCACAAGACGGGCAGAAAGCAGCAACTTCACTCTGGCTGTACCCTTCTCCAGAACATCACTCCATCTGAGATCATATATATCCAGGATGACTCGAGTATGGAACACATTCGTACAGCATAATGATGTCAACGACATGAAGTCAGTTGATCAAATGAAAATGCTGGCCCACAGATGGCTCCAACTTCATCCTGTTCCCTACTTGTATGTCTCATAACAATAAAAATGCTTTCAAATGAGCTGATGTAGGTAACAGGTCTTAGCTTGCCAATAAAGTTAGGAATCCTTAACCTGTAAATAGCTTGTCAATAAAGCTAGGGATCCTTAACCTGTCAAACCCTGTGTAAAAAAAAAAAAGAGCTGGTTATCATATTTGAGATGATTCCTGAACGAAGACCACCCGAGAAAACTTGTATATAAATTATAGGGATGACCTAAGAGGAGTGACTAAGGCAGCTACAACGTACAACACTGAAAGAGAGAAGAGCCGGGGAAGACATGTTTACGATAACTTATGACTTCGTACGTAAAGAACTAAGTAAATTAAACCCAACTAAGAGCAACAGTTCCGATAACATCCCGCCGAAGTTCCTAAAAGCTGGCGACTCTGAATTACTAATTCCTATTGAGGACATAATAAATTTGCCCATAGCCACAAAAACTGTCCCGAAAGGATTCAAAGAGGCCAGAGTTACTCCAGTCTTTAAGAAAAATAGTAGATCTAATGTCAGCAACTATAGGCCTGTTTGTATACTCAGTATAATGTCCAAAATTCTAGAGAAGAAGGTATACTGTCAAGTAGTTAAGTATCTTAATGGCAAAAACATTCTCCATAGTTACCAGTCAGGTCTTAGTAGATCTCATTCAACCGACAACTCCCTCATTAATTGATGGAATACCTGAGAAACGAAATGTCGCTAAGGAATTTCATAGGCATGATAACCTTAGACTTGCAAAAGGCCTTCGATACGGTTTACCTGGAGTTTACCTGGAGAGGGTTTCGGGGGTTTACGCCCCTGCAGCTCGGTCTGAGACCACAATACATTATATAAGAAACTACAGCTATCGGCATGAGTTCTGTAGAATGGTTTAAGTCCTACCTGAGCAACAGGAACCAAACTGTCAAGATCAACAACAGAGAATCAGAACCCATGCCTTTAACAAGTGGTGTTCCTCAAGTTATTATCCTGGTCCCTTTGCTATTCCTGTGCTACGTGAATGACATGCTTATCAGTGTCAAATGTAAGCTTCTGCTGTACGCAGATGATAGTGCTCTGTTAGTATCAAGTAAAGACCCACAAGACATTGCTAATGTACTATCACTAGAACTTGAGTCCTGTAGCAAATGGTTGGTAGACAACAAATTACCATTACACCTCGGGAAAACTGAAGCCATATTCTTTGGCACGAAACATAAATTGAAAAGGGTAAATAATTTTAATGTTCAGTGTAATGGGGAACCTATTATTACAGTAAATTCGGTGAAATATCTGGGAATCCCCTTCGACCCAAGCATGTCTTGAGAACTAATAGGGAACAATGTTGTAAAAAAGGCGATTACCAGAAAAAAGTTCCTCTACAGAGAAGCACAGTGTCTACCAACTGAGGTTCGCCGGACCTTATATCAAGCTGTCATTCAATGTATGATAGATTACTTTTACTCTCCATGGTACTTTGCCTTAACAAAAATCTGAAAGTTAGGCTACAAATCACACAGAACAAAATGGTAACATTCATCCTGGATCTGGGTCCAAGAGAGCATGTAGGCCAAGATGAATTACAACAACTGGACATGCTGAACGTTGAAGACAGAGTAAATTAACTAAAGCTAAATTACTTTTAGAAAATTGCTCACAACCAGTGTCCCCCAATATTTTACTGCCAATTTTGTTAAGTCTGAAAGTTGAAGGTCGTTGATCTGTATTCCCTGGAACGCAGGCGAGAGAGATACATGATAATATACACTTGGAAGGTCCAGGAGTGATTGGTACCAAACCTGCACACGAAAATCACTCCCTATGAAAGCAGAAGACTCGGCAGGAGATGCAACATTCCCCCAATGAAAAGCACGGGCACCACGAGTGCATTGAGAGGCAACACAATAAGTGTCCGGGGTCCAAGACTATTCAATTGCCTCCCAGCCTACATAAGGGGGATTACCAATAGACCCTGTCTGTCTCTAAGAAGGCACTGGACGGGCACCTAAAGTCAGTACCTGACCAACCGAGCTGTGGTTCGTACGTCAGCTTGCGTGCGGCCAGTAGTAACAACCTGGTTGATCAGACCCTGATCCACCCTGAGGCCTGGTCTCAGACCAAGCCGCGGGGGCGTTGACTCCCGAAACTCTCTCCAGGTAAACTCCAGGTAAACCAATGCAGTTACCGAACCAGGGGAAGGAAGAACAACTTTGCAGTACCTAGAGGCAGTGATCATGCTTAAAACGCATTGTTATGTATTATTATAAAAGAGTGGAACAGACTGCTTGCACATGTTAAGCCAGTCAGCTTGAGCCAGTCAGCTTGAGCCAGTCAGCTTGAGCCAGTCAGCTTGAGCCAGTCAGCTTGAGCCAGTCAGCTTGAGCCAGTCAGCTTGAGCCAGTTAGCTTGAGCCAGTCAGCTTGAGCCAGTCAGCTTGAGCCAGTCAGCTTGAGCCAGTCAGCTTGAGCCAGTCAGCTTGAGCCAGTCAGCTTGAGCCAGTCAGCTTGAGCCAGTCAGCTTGAGCCAGTCAGCTTGAGCCAGTCAGCTTGAGCCAGTCAGCTTGAGCCAGTCAGCTTGAGCCAGTCAGCTTGAGCCAGTTAGCTTGAGCCAGTCAGCTTGAGCCAGTCAGCTTGAGCCAGTCAGCTTGAGCCAGTCAGCTTGAGCCAGTCAGCTTGAGCCAGTAAAAGAAGACAGCCAAAATGTACCTCATAAATAAGGCTACGGAAAGAGAAGAGATTAATTTCTTGTATGAATATAAGTAATTTTTCCTCTCCCCTCGTATATCTTCTTTGATTGTAACTGTTTTACATACTTAACATACTTACCTGTTTTTAACTTATAATTATAAATAATTATCACAAGAACCCCAATGGAAATAAGTCAGTGTGTCTGGCTTTTAGGGGTTTTCCTGGGTTCTGTACACACGTACTGTTATGTATGATATTCTATGGAACTGGGTTCTGTACACACGTACTGCTATGTATGATATTCTATGGAACTGGGTTCTGTACACACGTACTGCTATGTATGATATTCTATGGAACTGGGTTCTGTACACACGTACTGTTATGTATGATATTCTATGGAACTGTGTATACCTGAATAAACTTACCTACTTACTCGGGAGCTCACATGGACAAAACTTCTTTTTTTCTTTTGAAAGATTTAGATTCCGAACGTCAATATCCGCATTCTTTCCTTCAGTTTAATGTTAAAGTGTACCGTTTGTGAGGGGCGGGAGGGGGGTTGAGGGGTGGGAGGGGGGTTGAGGGGTGGGAGGGGGGTTGAGGGGTGGGAGGGGGTTGAGGGGTGGGAGGGGGCAGAGGGAGGGGGGGTATAATGTGCTTTATCGTCGTATTGTTTGGACTGAATTAGCCTTCATGATTAACTTGCAGGTTGTGATGTGTTTTCACTGCTACGTCTTACTATATTGACCTTGTAAGAGAAACTGTGTCAGGTTTATTAAGTGGGGACAAGTTTTAAAGTGCACAAGCACTCGAGCAGGTGCACACACGCACGCACACACACACACACAAGCACACACACACATACATACACACACACCAGTGAAGAGGCGGGGCCAGGAGCTAGGAATCGACCGCTGCAATCTCAACTAGGTGAGTACACTGTGTGCACGGGTCACAACTTCAGTGCTCCATGAGTACTGGCATGAAAGTCGGTAAACGAAATGATGGAATACGTAACAACAAAATGCAAGGGTGCAGAGGAAAGGTTTATTCCCAAGGGCAACAGAAATAATGGGAAGACCAGAACGAGCCCTTGGTTTACCCGACGGTATAAGGAGGCAAAAACTAAGTGCAATAAAGAATGGAAAAGTACAGTAGGCAAAGAACACAGGAAAATAAGGAGATTAGTCGAAGAGCCAGGAACGAGTATGCACAGGTAAGGAGGGAGCCCCAGCGACAGTATGAAAACAACATAGCATTGAAAGTCAAGGCTGACCCGAAACTGCTGTATAGCCACATCACGAGGAAGACAACAGTCAAAGACCAGGTGATCAAGCCGAGGAAAGGAGGTAGGGAACTCACAAGAAACGATCACGAGGTATGCAAGGAGCTCAGCATGAGATTTAAGGAACTATTTACAGTAGAGACAGGAAGGGCTCTGGGAAGACAGCACAGAGGGGAATATCAACAGGGAATATATCATCAGGTGTTGGATGACAAAAAAACAACAGAGGAGGAGGAGGAGGTGCAGAAGCTGCTAAGTGACCTTGATACCTCAAAGGCGATGGGTCCGGACAACATCTCCCCGTGGGTCCTTAGAGAAGGAACAGAGAAGCTGTGAGTGCCGCTATCCACAATTTTCAATACATCCTTTGAAATTGGGCAAATACCTGAGGTATGGTAGACAGGAAATGTAGTCCCCATTTTTAAGAAAGGAGACAGAAACGAGGCACTAAATTACAGATCAGTGTCACTGACGTGTATAGTATGCAAAGTCATGGAGAAGATTATCAGGAGGAGAGTAGTGGAGCACCTGGAACGGAACAAGATTATAAAAGACAGCCAGCACGGATTCATGGAAGGCAAATCCTGTGTCACAAACCTTCTGGAGTTCTATGACAAGGTAACAGAAGTAAGACACAAGAGAGAGGGGTGGGTTGATTCATTTTCCTGGACTGCAGGAAGACCTTCGACACAGTTCCTCACAAGAGATTAGTGCAGAAGCTAGAGGATCAGGCACATATAACAGTAAGGGCACTGCAATGGATCAGAGAATACCTGACAGAGAGGCAACAGCGAGTCATGGTATATGATGAGGTATCACAGTGGGCGCCTGTGACGAGTGGGGTCCCACAGAGGTCAGTCCTAGGACCAGTGCTATTTTTGATATATGCAAATGACATGACGGAAGGGATATACTCTGAAGTGTCCCTGTTTGCAGATGATGCGAAGTTAATGGGAAGAATTAAATCAGATGAGGATCAGGCAGGGCTACAAAGAGACCTGAACAGCCTGGGTACATGGTCCAGCAACTGGCTTCTCGAATTCAGCCCTGCCAAATGCAGAGTCATGAAAATTGGGGAAGGGCAAAGAAGACCGCAGACAAAGTATAGGCTAGGTGGACAAAGACTGGAGAAAGATCTTGGGGTGACCATAACAACGAGCACGTCTCCGGAGACACACATCAACCAGATAACTGCTGCAGTATATGGGCGCCTGGCAAACCTGAGAATAGCGTTCCTATACCTTAGTAAGGAATGACCTGACCCAGCTGGCAAATTTTCTGAGAATATGGGGGTTTGCAAGAGGAAGAAACTGACCAAAGTAATTTTGAAGTCATAATTGACTCGAAACGGGGTTGTGTAAGAGAAAGCATACCAGAGGGTGTATTTCAACCATGACAGAACATGAGAAGAAAGGCAGAAACTGTAAGAGAAGGTACAAAGATGAAAGGAAGAAAGAGAGATGAAGATGGAGATGGACAGGAGAACCCAGACTCAGGAGGGAGTTCAAATACAGCCTCCCTCACAACCACCTACAGAAGCCCAACAACCAGGACAACCCCAATGCAACCAAACATTCTAACCCACAACACACATGCCATACCCAATGCCCCCACCCACCTCATTACAAACTCCATCTTCAAAGCAACCACCCATAGTTCCTCATCAGGTCTCCTGCTTCCCCAACCCCAGTGTACCCCCCAGACCACAGTTTTAGAAAAGAAGTTGAAGGTTTGGTATACAAACGCAGACAGAATATCAAATAATAGCACTCACAAAAATGAAACTCACCAGGTTGATAACAGATGTAATCTTTCCACCCGGATATCAAATTCTCAGGAAAGATAGAGGGAGCAGAGGGGGAGGAGGAGTTGCACTGCTCATTGAGAGCCAGTGTGGATTTGAGAAAATTGAAGGAATGGATGGAATGGGCGTAAGGAACTACATAGTATGAACAATCCAGTCTGAGGGCCTTAAGGTGGTAATTGCAGTAATGTACAACACACCACAGAACTGCAGGAGTCCATGAGAAAAATACAATGAGAGCAACAGAGCAATGGTAGACACACTAGCCGAGGTGGCCAGCAGAGCTCACATGGGGAGAGCGAAGTTACTAGTTATGGATGATTTCAATCACAAGGGAAACCTGGAGCCCCATGGGGGTCCCAAAACATGGAGAGCCACGATGATGGACGTGGTACTGGAAAACCTCATGCATCAACCTGTTAGAGACACTACCGAAGAAAGAGGTGAGGATGATCCAGTAAGACTGGACCTTGTATTCACCTTGAGTAGTTCGGACAACGAGAATATCATGTATGAAAGGCCCCTTGGAGCTAGTGATCATGTGGTTCTGTGCTCTGACTACATAGTTGAGCTACAAGTGGGGAGAGAAGCAGGAATAGGATGTGAAAAGCCAAACTACAAAAGGGGGGACTACACAGGCATGAGGAACTTCCTCCAAGACGTTCAGTGGGAGAGAGAATAGGCAGGAAAACCAGTTACAGAAATCATGGACTATGTCACAACAAAAGGCAAGGAGGCATAGGAGAGGTTTGTTCCCAAGGGAAACAGAAATAATGGGAAGACCAGAAGGAGTCCTTGGTTCACTCAAAGGAGTAGGGGAGCAAAAACTAAGTGCACTAGAGAATGGAAAAAACACAGAAGACAAAGGACCAAGGAAATAAAGAGATTAGCTGAAGAGCCAGAAACGGATATGCACATATAAGAAGGGAGGCTCAGTGACAATTCGAAAATGACATAGCATCGAAAATCAAGTCTGACCCGAAGCTGTTGCATAGCCACATCAGGAGGAAAACAACAACTAAGAACCATGTAATCAAGCTAATAAAGGAAAGGGGGGAGTTCACAAGAAACGACCAAGAGGTATGTGAGGAGCTCAGTATGAAATTTAAAGAAGTATTTACAGTGGAGACAGGAAGGACTCCAGAAATTCAGAATAGGGAGGTACACCAACAAGTGGTGGATGAAATACACACAACTGAGGAGGAGGTGAAGAAGCTGCTCTGTGAATGTGATACCTCAAAGGTGGAGGGACCAGACAATATCTCTCTGTGGGCCCTCAGAGAGGGAGCCGAGATGCTGTGTGTGCCACTATCAAAATTCTTCAACACATCCATTGAAACTGGGCAACTACCTGAGGTATTGGAAGATGGCAAATGTAGACCCTCTTTTTAAAAAAGGAGACAGACACTAGGAATTAAACTACACACCTTTGTCACTGATGTGTATAGTATGCAAAGTCACGGAGAAGATCATCACAAGGAGAGTGGTAGAGCACCTTGGAAGACACAAGCTTATAAACGACAACCAGCACGGTTTCATTGAATGCAAATGCTGTGTCACAAACCCACTGGAGTTTTATAACAACCTGGAATTTAACTGGAGAGAGTTCCGGGGGTCAATGCAACCGCGGCCCGGTCTGTGACTAGGCCTCATAGTGGATCAGAGCCTGATCAACCAGGCTGTTTCTGCTGGCTGCATGCAATCCAACATATGAGCCACAGCCCGGCTTGTCAGGTACCGACTTTAGGTGCTTGTCCAATGCCTGCTTGAAGACAGCCAGGGGTCGATTGGTAATCCTCCTCATGTATGCTGGGAGGCAGTTGAACAGTCTCGGGCCCCTGACACTTATTGTCTCTTAACGTGCTAGTGACACCCCTGCTTTTCATTGGTGGGATGTTGCATCGTCTGCCGAGTCTTTTGGTTTTGTAGTGAGTGATTTTCGTGTGCAAGTTCGGTACTAGTCCCTCTAGGATTTTCTAGGTGTATATAAGAACATAAGAACATAAGAAAGAAGGAACACTGCAACAGGCCTACTGACCCATGCAGAGCAGGTCCATGTCCCCCCCCGGATTAGACCAATGACCAGCCCCCAGATTAGCCCAATGACCCACCTAGTCTGGTCATCTCCACTCAAGGATGGAGCACTGCACCAGACCCAGCAGCACAAGCTAGTCAGGTCTAACTCACACCCATCCACACTCACTCATGTATTTATCTAACCTATTTTTAAAACTACACAACGTTTTAGCCTGAATAACTGTACTCGGGAGTTTGTTCCACTCATCCACAACTCTATTACCAAACCAGTGCCTTCCTATATCATGTATCTCTCCCGCCTGCGTTCCAGGGAGTACAGGTTCAGGAACTTCAAGTGCTCCCAGTAATTGAGGTGTTTTATCTCCGTTATGCGCGCCGTGAAGGTTCTCTGTACATTTTCCAGGTCAACAATTTCACCTGTCTTGAAAGGTGCTGTTAGTGTGCAGCAATATCCCAGCCTAGATAGAACAAGTGACCTGAAGAGAGAGGGGTGGATAGACTGCATTTTCTTGGACTGCAAGAAGGCCTTCAACACAGTTCCTCACAAGAGGTTAATGCGATGCTAGAGGGTCAGGCACACATAACAGAAATGGCACCACAATTGATCAGAGAATATCTGACAAGGAAGCAACAACGAGTCATGGTACGTGACGAGGTGTCAGAGTGGGCGCCTGTGACAAGCGGGGTTCCACAGGGGTCAGTCCTAGGACCTGTGCTGTTTTTGGTATATGTAAATGACATAACGGAAGAGATAGACTCAGAAGTGTCCTTGTTTGCAGATGATGTGAAATTAATGAGAATTAAATCGGACGAGTATCAGGCAGGACTACAAAAAGACCTGGACAGCCTACAAGCCTGGCCCAGCAACTGGCTCCTGGAATTTAACCCCGCCAAATGCAAAGTCATGAAAATTGGGGAAGGGCAAAGAAGACCGCAGACACAGTATAGTCTAGGTGGCCAAAGACTGCAAAAGTCATTCAAGGAAAAAGATCATAGGGTGAGTATAATACTGAGCACATCTCCTGAGGCGCACATCAATCAGATAACTGCTGCAGCGTACGGGCGTCTGGCAAACCTAAGAACAGTGTTCCGATACCTCAGTAAGGAATAGTTCAAGACTCTGTACACCATATACGTAAGGCCCATATTGTAGTATGCAGCACCAGTTTGGAATCCACACCTGGTTAAGCACATCAAGAAATTAGAGATAGTGCAAAGAATTGCAACGAGACTAGTCCCAAAGCTAAGGGAATTGCCCTACGAAGAAAGATTAAAGGAAATCGGCCTGACGACACTGGAGGACAGGAGGGTCAGGGGAGACATGATAACGACATTTAAAATACTGCGAGGAGTTGGCAAGATGGACAAAGACAGGATGTTCCAGAGATGGGACACAGAAACAAGGGCTCACAATTGGAATTTGAAGACTCCTATGAGTCAAAGGGACGTTAGGAAGTATTTCTTTAGTCATAGAGTTGTTAGGAAGTGGAATAGCCTAGAAAGTGACGTAGTGGAGGCAGGAACCATACATAGCTTTAAGACGAGGTTTGATGAAGCTCATGGAGCAGGGAGAGAGAGGACTTACTAGTAGTCAGGGAAGAGGCGGGGCCAGGAGCTGTGACTTGACCCCTGCAACAACAAATAGGTGAGTACAAAACACATACACAGACACACACACGCACATAGACCAGTGTCACTGACATGTATAGTATGCAAAGTCATGGAGAAGATTATCAGGAGGAGAGTGGTGGAGCACCTGGAACTGTACAAGATTATAAACGACAGCCAGCACGGATTCATGGAAGGTGAATCCTGTGTCACAAACCTACTAGAGTTTTATGACAAGGTAACTGAAGTAAAAAATGAGAGGGATGGGTGAGTTGATTGAATTTTCTTGGACTGCAAGAAGGCCTTCGACACAGTTCCTGACAAGAGATTAGTACAGAAGCTAGAGGAACAGGCACATATAACAGGAAGGCCACTGCAATGGCTCAGAGAATACCTAACAGGGAGACAACAGTGAGTCATGGTTCGTGATGAGGTATCACAGTGGGCACCTGTGATGAGTGGGGTCCCACAGGGGTCAATCCTGGGACCAGTGCTATTCTTGGTATATGTGAATGACATGACGGAAGCGATTGACTCAGAAATGTCCCTGTTTGCAGATGATGTGAAGTTAATGAGGAGAATTAAATCAGATGCGGACCAGACAGGTCTACAAAGAGACCTGGACAGGCTGGATGCGTGGTCCAGCAACTGGCTCCTAGAATTTAATCCTGCCAAATGCAAAGTCATGAAGATCGGAGAAGGGCAAAGAAGACCGCATACAGAGTATAAGTTAGGCGGCCAAAGACTTCAAACCTCACTCAAGGAGAAAAGTCTAAGAGTGAGTATAATACCGAGTACATCGCCAGAAGCACACAGTGACCAGATAACTGCTGAGGCATATGGGCGCCTGGTAAACCTGAGAATACCGTTCCGGTATCTCAGTAAGGAATCGTTCAAGACTTTATACACTGTGTACGTCAGGCCCATACTGGAGTACGTAGCACCAGTATGGAACCCACACCTGGTCAAACATGTCAAGAAATTAGAGAAAGTGAAAAGGTTTGCAACAAATCTAGAGCTAAGGGGAATGCCCTTTGAAGAAAGGTTAAGGGAAATCAGACTGACGTCACTGGAGGACAGGAGGGTCAGGGGAGACATGATAACGACATCCAAAACACTGCGTGTAATAGACAAGGTGGAGATAGACAGAATGTTCCAGAGATGGGACACAGAAACAAGGGGTCACAATTGGAAGCCGAAGACTCAAATGAGTCAAAGAGATGTTAGGAAGTATTTCTTCAGTCATAGAGATGTCAGGAAGTGGAATAGTCTGGCAAGCGATGTAGTGGAGGCAGGAACTATAGGTAGATGTCGTTTTGATTTAGGTAGATGTCGTTTTGTTTAGGTAGATGTCGTTTTGATAAGGACCTGCCTCGTATGGGCCAGTAGGCCTTATGCAGTGTTCCTACATTCTTATGTTCTTATGTTCTTATAGTTTTAAGACGAGGTATGATAAAGCTCAAGGAGCAGGGAGAGGGAGGACCCAGTAGCAGTCAGTGAAGAGGCGGAGCCAGGAGCCGAGTCTCGACCCTTGAATCAACAATTAGGTGAATTGAGTACAAACACACACACACACACACACACACACACACATACACACACACACACACACACACACACACACACACACACACACACTGTAAGGCAGTGGAATAGCCTAGAAAATGACGTAGTGGAGGCAGGAACCATACACAGTTTTAAGACGAGATTTGATAAAGCTCATGGAGCGGGGAGAGAGAGGGCCTAGTAGCATCCGGTGAAGAGGCGGGGCCAGGAGCTAAGACTCGACCCCTGCAACCACAAATAGGTGAGTACAAATAGGTGAGTACACAGACACACACATACACACACACATACACACACACACACACACACACACACACACACACACACACACACACACACACACATGGAGACATGATAACGACATACAAGATACTGCGGGGAATAGACAAGGTGGACAGAGATAGGATGTTCCAGAGAGGGGACACAGGGACAAGGGGTCACAACTGGAAGCTGAAGACTCAGACGAGTCACAGGGACGTTAGGAAGTATTTCTTCAGTCATAGAGTTGTCAGCAAGTGGAATAGCCTAGCAAGTGAAGTAGTGGAGGCAGGAACCATACATAGTTTTAAGAAGAGGTATGACAAAGCTCAGGAAGCAGAGAGAGAGAGGATCCAGTAGCGATCAGTGAAGAGGCGGGGCCAGGAGCTGAGTCTCGACCCCTGCAACCACAATTAGGTGAGTACACACACACACACACACACACACACACACACACACACACACACACACACACACACACACACACACACACACACAAAGCAAATGTAGTCCCAATTTTTAAAAAAGGAGACAGACAAGAAGCAATAAACTACAGACCAGTGTCACTAACATGTATAGTATGCAAAGTCATGGAGAAGATTATCAGGAGAAGAGTGGTGGAACACCTAGAAAGAAATGAACTTATCAACAGCAGCCAACACGGTTTCAGGGATGGGAAATCCTGTCACAAACCTACTGGAGTTCTATGACATGGTGACAGCAGTAACACAAGAGAAAGAGGGGCAGGTAGATTGTATTTTCTTGGACTGCAAGAAGGCGTTTGACACAGTTCCACACAAGAGATTAGTCCAAAAACTGGAGGACCAAGCAGGGATAACAGGGAAGGCACTACAATGGATCAGGGAATACTTGTCAGGAAGACAGCAGTGAGTCATGGTACGTGGCGAGGTGTCAGAGTGGGCACCTGTGACCAGCGGTGTCCCGCAGGGGTCAGTCCTGGACCAGTGCTGTTTCTGGTATTCGTGAACGACATGCCGGAAGGAATAGACTCCGAAGTGCCCCTGTTTGCAGATGATGTGAAGTTGATGAGAACCGGGCAGAACTACAAAGGGATCCGGACAGGCTTCAGGCTTGGTCCAGCAATTGGCTCCTGGAGTTGAGTTCAACCCCACCAAATGTAAAGTAATGAAGATTGGGGAAGGGCAAAGAAGACCGCAGACGGAGTACAGTCTAGGGGGCCAGAGACTACAAACCTCACTCAAGGAGAAAGATCTTGAGGTGAGTATAACACCAGGCACATCTTCTGAAGCGCACATCAACCAAATAACTGCTGCAGCATGTGGGCGCCTAGCAAACCTCAGAACAGCATTCCGACATCTTAATAAGGAATCGTTCAGGACCCTGTACACCGTGTACGTTAGGTCCATATTGGAGTATGTGGCACCAGTTTGGAACCCACACCTAGCCAAGCACGTAAAGAAACTAGAGAAAGTGCAAAGGTTTGCAACAAGACTAGTTCCAGAGCTAAGAGGAATGTCCTACGAGGAGAGGTTAAGGGAAATCAACCTGACGACACTGGAGGACAGGAGAGATAAGGGAGACATGATAACGGCATATAAAATACTGAGAGAAATTGACAAGGTGGACAGAGAATGTTCCAGAGATGGGACACAGGCAACAAGGGGACACAGTTGGAAGTTGAAGACACAGATGAATCACAGGGATGTTAGGAAGTATTTCTTCAGCCACAGAGTAGTCAGGAAGTGGAATAGTTTGGGAAGCGATGTAGTGGAGGCAGGATCCATACATAGCTTTAAGCAGAGATATGATAAAGCTCATTGTGCAGGGAGAGTAACCCAGTAGCTGCCAGTGAAGAGACGGGGCCAGGAGTTATGAATCGACCCCTGCAACCACAACCAGGTGAGTACACACACAAACACACACACAAACACACACACACACACACACAGACTTACCTTGCTTAGTGTGCATGATAGTGGTATGTATTTCAAGGCTTCCTGAAGGAAGGTACTGAACATGAGGTCAGCATCAGTGACATGCAGAACATGCGAGGTAATGGAGGACATCATCACAGAGTGAGAGAGCACTTACAGACAAGTACTTTCATAAACAATGACGAAAACAGAATCATAGATGTTAAATTTGATCTTACTATCTTGTTGGAATTTTCATGACAAAGTAAAGGAAGTGAGACAAGAGAGAGAGAGAGAGAGGGAGAGAGAGAGAGAGAGAGAGAGAGTTCTCAGTAGTAGTAACCAGTTACCAGTCTCAGTAGTAGTAACCAGTTACCAGTAACCTGTCCGTTGACTCAACGACAAACCGTCTTGAGTCACGGTCTTTCATATTGTGCTGAGCTGACACTATTTCAAAAGACCCACTACGGGGTACTGGCCAGCCGGCTAGTCAGTTTTACGAGTGTAACCAAAGAGACAGGTAACGGCTGCGGGCTCCCTCCACATAACAGCAATTATAAGTAATAACAGCCTACGTGAGTATATCTACCCTAATCCACGTATCGAACTCCCACATGATAAATGGTGTACAGCGGTGTGGAGCGTGGATTTACGTTTTTAAGGGTAATTCAAGGCGTTTGACGACTGTTGTGAGTAGCCGGCAGGGTCAAAGGTGAATCTCCAGCCAGAACCGCCCTCCCCTCACACCCTCCAGCCAGCCGCTTATACCCTCACAACTTCATCCTGCAAGCCTGTTGCAGCCGTTTCAAGCTTCCTGGCTTAGTTCGTGTGCTAATTGCTTCAATCTCCGAGGGGTTGACCCGGATTTTGCAATTAAGCCAGTCAGTAAGCCAGACTGTGGAAGTGAACGCCAGTCAGCCTATCATCCAGCCTGTCTCCTGTCATCCAACTGCTCCTCCGTGCTTTGTGCATCGTTACACGTCTTCCAGTCATCCATTCTCGTGGGGTAAGCCAGCCAGCCAACCCAGCTTCTAACCCAGCTGAGAGAGAGAAGTAAGCCACGCAGTAAGAAGTAAGCCAAGCTCCTCTGAGGTATTGTCTATATCGCTTTGTGCTCCCTGTTGGATGCTAAGAGTGGTTTTCACCATTCCTGTGGCATAGAGTGGGTTAAGCCACCTTCGTGGGTAGTGGAGTGAGCGCGTCCGCCAGAGAGTCTTCTCCCCACCATTCTCTCACACCACCCGGGGTGCGCGGCAGAAGCATCCACCCACCACCACCACCAGCCATCCACTCATCTACCTGTGGTTGTTTGTACCCTTGTATCGGGTCCTAGTACTGTTTCGGCTCACATAATTGGTCAAGAGATTGTAGCTGGTGCCACCGATAAAGCCAGTTATGTGAGTTCGCCTAGAACGCACATTTCTTCACGACAACAGTGTGAGTGGAGGAGGAAACCCCCCCCGCCCCGTCACCAGTAAACACCGCCCGCCCACAGGACAACACCTTCTTCCCGTCACCAGTAATCACCCGTCTACTACTCTCGACTTCAGTGATAATTTTTTTTGAGACATTTTCTTGCATTTAAAGACATTTGCGTGTGTGAGACATTTATAGTAAATTTGTTTGTGTACTCTAAACCTTGTGTTTTCAGTGTAAACGCCGTATTTTCTTTGACTCAGTATTTTTAGAATATTTTTCAGTGTTTTCACTTATCTTATATTTTTATTCTGTGTTTTTCTTTATGCTACTCCTGTCTGTAGTAAGTATTATTGTGTAGTGTACCAGTCAGTCACCCTGTGTGAAGTGATTCATTTTTTTTATTGTATTCTTTCAGCGTTGTATTCTCCAGTATTATCACTGTCTTTCATGCAGTGATATTCACCCCAGTATACTAAATTATCCATTTATTTCTATGTGTGTCTTTTTTTTCGTATGCCAACAGTGTCTCATTCCTCTAATTTTTTCGCAGACTGTGTACCATTATTTTTGCCAGCAAATTTTTGTCGTATCAGTCACAGCAAGATTTTGTTGTATCCGTCACAGCAGGAATTTGTTGTAAGAATAAACTAATACTGTTGTGTGCTCCCCCACTGTAAGTGTTATATTCCCTGTTTTGTTCCTGTGTTTTATTTTTTTCATATTTTTATATTCTTGAACAAATTCACTCTTGATGCAATTTCAATTATTTTTAACGTAAAGTGTTTTCTTACTCTGTTTGAGTAAATTGTTTTGTCTAATTTACAATTAAGAGTTAAAGTGTTCAATTAGTTTATTTTTTTTTCTTCTTAATTTTAATTCATTATTTTACCTGAGTTTTCACAGTGACACTTTATTACTGCAGTGATTATTTCTATACTTTATTTTGTTGCACTTGTTCTGAAGTGAATTATTTTGTTGAACTGTTCTGCAGTGAATTCTTTTCTTTTATTGATATTTTTATATATTATATTTTAATTTTGTCTATGCATTCTTAGAAAATACTTAAATTTCCCAGTTAACAATTTAATAATTTTATTTTACACTTTCACATTGAATTAAAAAAATTTAATTAATTAATTTCTTTATTAGCAAGAGTAGAGACAGCTCATTTTGCATTTAATTCAGTCTCCAGTAATATTTTTACTTGTATATTTCAATGTAAATTTTTTTTTTCTCTTGGTCAATAGTCCTTTAAATTGAGTTTTCCTTCCTCTTGCAGTGTATTTAAACATTATTCTGCAGAATTAGTTGTATATCTTTTCATTTCAATTCTAGAATTTTATATCATTTTTATTGTTCATTATTTTTGCCTTAATTGTTCTTGTGTTACTTTGCCATTATGTCTCACATACCGTCAAGTGATACTTTAGTGAATGTCGACACTCAGACCTCTCAGGCTACTACTGCTGGTCCTGTCATCAGTCCTCACAGTTCCTTCCCGACTGACAGACCGACCCAGACACCGAGATATTATAGTTATACTCGTGATTCCCTTGATGCGTTACCTTTATTCAATGGCCATGTACATAGTCTTGAAGCATGGTTTGCAGCCATTCGTTCTCGTGCTAATGCTCTAGTTGAAGGTCCTCCTTCAGAGGAAAGCCTTATCAGACTTGCTAAAGAAGCTCTTTATCGATCTCCTGCTGCTGTTCACGTTGTTGATCTCCTTGATATGCGAGACTTCAGGAATCTTACTAGGTGGTCACAATATGAGGAACTGATTCGTTCTTTCCTTGTCCCAGTAAAAACAGCTGATCCATATGTTGTTCTTAGGGAACTAGTGAATGCTACACCCATGAGTACTGAATCGTTGAGTGCATTTGCTGTTAGATTAGACAAACTTTTATCATCATTTATCAATGCTGTCCAATCATCATCTTTTCTCCCTGAAGAGGCTAAACCATTTACAGAATCAATTGCTAAAATAGCAGCTTTTGGAGCAATTAAAGAACTAATGCCACCTGCTTCTGTGTGTGCTTATGAGGCTGATCCTCCAACTGTAACGATGGAACCACTTACAGCCTTAAATCATGTACGTTCCTTGTGCCCCCAGGGTACTTTCCCTTGTATTAAAAATAATGTCACACATATGCCTCAGTCTGCACCACCTCTTGTTTGCGCCACAGAGACAAATCGTGGTCGTCAACCATCTCAGAGATCATCAAGAACCAGTGTACAGAGTCGTTATACACCTCGTAGTATTCATAGTACATTCAGTAACCATAGTCGGCGGAATTGTTATAACTGTGGTTTCCGTGGACATATTGCAATTAATTGTCCTGATAGTTACCCTAAGAGACGTCGTACTGATGATGAGTACTCAGATCTTCCCTACTGTACTTATCATAGAATACATGGACATGACACATCTGAGTGTAATGCTCTCTATAACCTTCAGTACTCTAGATCTTTCCGTGGTCGTTCCAACCGCAGAACCCGTCGAGGAAACAGATCTCGTGGTTTTCAAAATAACCAGAACCAGGCTCATTCTTTCAATTATCAAACTAACCAGAACCAGGCTCGTTCTTCCCAGTCGGGGGAATTCGAGCGCCCCAGTCAAACCGTCCCATGGTGACAGTAGGTGATAATGAGTACACCATCCCCGTTCACAACTCCTTTGAAGCCTTAAGCAGTCTCGAGCATGCCAACCCTGCTGATGATGTTGCTTCACATGTTTCTGACATAGATGATTTTGGGGATGGAGTAGAACAAGTCTTTTCTGATGACAATCCACCTTTTTGTTTGCACATAACTTCCAATGCAACCATAGGCCCTATAGTGCAAGCATCTGTTTATAATGCGCCCGTTCAATTGTTCATGGACTCTGGTGCGCAAATCAATATTATTAGGTCTAGTTTGTTTAAGGATAAGAAGTTACGACATGTCCTTCTCGTAGAACCGACTCCTGTGTCCTCCCTTAGTGGAGTATCTGGTTCTCACCTGCGTGTCCGAGGTAAGACTGCCCTAACCTTTTCTATCCAAGGTAGAGACTTCACTGTTTCCTTCCTTGTTGTCGACCAGATTACTTTCCCTGGTGACCTTCTACTGGGATTTGCTTCCATGCGAGACTTACGCATTGTGCTCGACCCTTATCGATGGCATGCACAAATTGACGACTTGATCGTTCCATTCTGGGGTTACCAGCTTGGATCAGAAATCTGTTATACTGCTGCAGAGTATGATGTACGGATTAAGTCCTTACAAGCTAATGCATTCTCCAGTAGCGTACCCAAGCGGTCAGGCACTGGTAATTCTGTCACTCCCATCAGTGTTCCACCTATACCTTCAGAATTGCAGGATAGTCCGATGCCTCAAGTGTCCGAGGACGCTCAGATTGCCTTGAGTGCTCAACCTATCCCTGCAATGCCTGCTAGTTCGAGTAGTAGTTTCTCCACAGGGGACGCCTTGTCGGAAAACAATTACTTGCAACTAGTAATGCCATCTCTTGTTGATGTCACATGCCGTCTGCAGAAAGACGTTTCTGTTGCGGCTAGTGCTCTCACTAGAGTGTCTGTAGTTGTTCCTAGTGTTCCAGATGGTGATAACGTCCTAGTTGACAGTGATTCCTGCAAAGTAAAAGGTCTATTTGTTGAACCATCCTTACATGTTGTAAGAGATAGTAAGATCCATTTCTACCTGGCCAACACTTCTGGTCACAGTGTTCGCCTTAGAGCAAATACCAATCTTGTTGACCTTGTTCACTATCCTTATCCTGTTCAGGTAGAGGATGAGTTGTCACCTGACCAGTGGGTCGGTGCTATTTCTGCCGGGGAGACCTCATCCATTTCACTGGATCAATCTGTTCCACCAGTTGAGGAGAAAGACTGACTTCCCAGATGAAGTCAAGCGTTTGTTGACTCTGTTGAACAAACGTCGTAAAGCCATTGCTTTACCAGGTGAGAAGATGGGTATAAAGAACTTATTGTCCCATCGTATTCCACTTGAACCTGGTACTAGACCTATCTATATACCTGCGTACAGAATGCCTCATTCACAAGTTGCTGTCGCAGAAGAATTGATCAATCAAATGCTTGATGATGGAGTTATTGCACCTAGCAATTCACCTTGGAATGCACCCTTGATACTAGTACCTAAGAAGGATGGTACTTGGCGTCCAGTAATTGACTTTAGGAAGTTAAACGCAAAAACCATTCCAGATCGCTTTCCACTCCCTGTACTGGGTGATCTTTTACGTAATATCGGAGATAACAAAGTCTTTTCAACCCTAGATTTGTTACAAGGGTTTTGGCAAGTCCCTCTTCACGAGGACAGCCAAGAGCTAACTGCATTCTCCACTCCTACAGGTCATTATCACTTCCTCCGTATGGCATTTGGATTACGATCTTCCCCTATCACGTTCTCAAGGCTCATGACTAATATCTTTAGAGGTCTCATAGGTAATGCACTTATGGTGTACTTAGATGACGTAATCGTCATGTCTAAAGACGTGGATACACACTTGAAAAGACTTGATGTAGTACTTGGTAAGCTTGAAGAAGCCAATTTAAAGATCAAACTGTCAAAATGTCAATTTTTCAGATCAGAAATTAAGTTTCTTGGTCACGTAGTCACTCCTAGAGGGGTTACGACTGACCAAAGTAAAGTAACTGCAGTACTAAATTTTCCAACTCCCAAAACTGCTGATGCCGTAAGATCCTTTGTGGGCTTAGCAGGTTTTTATAGATCTTTCATTGCCAATTTTTCTTCCATAGCTGTTCCTCTGAGTTGCTTAAGAAAGATGCTCCTTTTGTTTGGACCTTCCGTCAAGAAAGAGCATTCCAAACTCTAAAAGAAAAGCTAACATCTGCCCCAATTTTGAAATTTCCAGATTTTTCTAAGCCTTTCTATCTGACAACTGATGCTAGTTCAATTGGCATAGGCGCCGTACTAGCTCAGAAGACCGATGGCAAGTACAACGCAGTTGCATTTGCTAGTCGATCCTTACAAAGGCTGAACGTAATTATACAGTAACTGAGCAAGAAGCTTTAGCAATAGTATGGTCTTTAAAGCACTTCCGAGACATTATTTATCAGTACTCTGTTCATGTCTTGACAGATCATGCTCCACTGATACCCTTATTCCAGAACAAACAACCTACTGGAAGGTTAGCTAGATGGACCTTGACTATCCAAGAGTTCAATCCCACCTTTGAGCATTTACCTGGCAAGTCAAATGTAGTCGCAGATGCCTTATCGCGACATGTTAGTATAGTAACTGCAGACCCTCCATTTAGTGCTGAAGATGTAAAGAATGCTCAACGAACAGATCCCATGTGGTCTGGTGTGATTCGATTCCTGCTCCAGGAAGATCTTATTCTGAATGTGAAGCCACCAGCACCCATCAGTGACTTTCTCATGAACCAAGAATTACTGTATCGAACAGCCGAGTTGGGTACTCCTAGCAGAAGAGTATACCAGTTAGTAATTCCACAGTCACTAGTGAATGTAGCCTTACAGCTAGTTCACGATGTACCAGGTGTTGCACACCCTGGTATGGATCGTTCAGTAAAACAAGCCAGATTGAAATACTTTTGGCCTCGTATGGCAACTGATATTTCTGAGTATGTTAGGAAATGTAGTGTCTGCATGCAACATAAAGGCAATGCTAATGGTCCTAATCCAATCCAAGTGTATCCAACTACTAGCGAACCTTGGGAAAGAGTTGCGCTAGATTTGTTAACTAATTTCCGATGTTCCCTCCAAGGTAACAAACATCTGTGTGTTATGGTAGACCATTTCACCAGATATTGCGAGTTAGTTCCTATTGCAGATAAGACTGCCGAGACAGTAGCTAAAGCGTTTAAAGAACGCATTATCTGCAGGCATACCACCCCTAAGTCCCTAGTAACAGATAATGGAGGTGAATTCTGTAATGAAATTCTTGAAAATTTGTGTACCTTGTACAAGATCTCTAAATCCACCATTGTTCCTCATCATCCTGCCAGCAATGGGTTAGCGGAACGAACCAATAAGAAAGTACTTGATGTCTTGAGAGCCACTATCAATCCCAACAGTGAAACTTGGGATGAAGTTATACCTGATGTGCAGTGTGCTATAAATTCTGCTTACAATGTTTCTATAGGTGACACTCCACATTATGCATTGTATGGTGTAGATAAACGTTTGCCTTATGAGTTGTTATATTCTAATCCGAAACCAAATTACAACCCTGATGATTTCGTAGCAACTCGTACCAGCTTAGCTCAAAGTGTTTTTAGAAGAATCCGTGAAACACTTCATAAATCAACAGCTGAATTTACAAGAGTCGCAAATACTCGAGTAAAGCCATCCAAAATCAAAGTAGGTTCGAGAGTTATGCTGACTAATTTTAACAAAACGTCTGCAATGCCAAAGCTTGATCAAAAGTTTGTTGGTCCTTATCGCGTAGTTGAACATATCACTGGTAATAAGTATAAGGTTAGAGAGATTAGTACTGGTCAGTATAAAGAATCGCATTTGGATCATATGAAGTTAGTATGTGATGATAATGATGTTCCAACCCAGACTAATGTGACAGACTCTGACAATCCTCCTGATCCTGTACTCTCTTCCTCTGATACTCAGTCAGATGATCAACCTGAATGTCGTTATTCCCTACGTACACGACAGGTATTGAGAAATCCTCAAGTATCATTTGTAACTTCCAATTCAGATTTGCCTCAAATACAGCATGAGTTAGCCAATGCTACAGAGTTTGATCCTCCCAGAGATGACACCCATTCTGCATATGCCAATCTTACCCTAGCAGAGTTGGGGTTAAATGTAAATAACCTGTATAGATGAATAGTTACAGTATCAACTTATCAGTATTCAAGAATTTTTTTTTTTGTGTTCGTGTTCTCTCCGCATTCTGAGAGTTAACAGTCTAGATTTGCGTGCACCGAATCTGCCTTTCTGTTAAACACTCTTTCTTTGTATATATTCCTTCCTCAGAATCCGTAGATCACACGAATACAGATCGATCGATCAAAATTTTTGTTTTTATCACTTGTAATCTCAATGTTGAGTTCGTTGTTCATTTGTTGAGTTTTAAGTTGTACTATAGTATACCTTGTATTACATTACAGTTTCAGTTACGTAAGCTTTCATTCCAATGTTCTACTTATGTATCTATAATGTTTCATGTTGTGTACTTTGACATTGTATAGAATCAGCCCAAGCCGTATACCTGCCATCTCTAGTTCGTATTAGTTGTATGTCGGGACGACATACGTTAGCGTCGCCGAGCTCTCAGTAGTAGTAACCAGTTACCAGTAACCTGTCCGTTGACTCAACGACCAACCGTCTTGAGTCACGGTCTGTGCTGAGCTGACATTATTTCAAAAGACCCACTACGGGGTACTGGCCAGCCGGCTAGTCAGTTTTACGAGTGTAACCAAGGAGATAGGTAACGGCTGCGGGCTCCCTCCACATAACAGCAATTATAAGTAATAACAGCCTACATGAGTATTTCTACCCTAATCCACGTATCGAACTCCCACATGATAGAGAGAGAGAGAGAGAGAGAGAGAGAGAGAGAGAGAGAGAGAGATAGAGAGAGAGAGAGAGAGAGAGAGAGAGAGAGACAGAGAGAGAGAGAGAGATAGGGGGGGGGTAGGTATACTGCATTTCCTGTGACTGCATGAAGGCGCTTGACAGTACTTCACAAGAAACCGGGCAACAACTTAAGGTGCGGCCAGGAATAACGGAAATTTTTCAAGTGGCTCTTTGAGCCACTTGAAAAGATGTAAGAGAGGGGAAGGTAAGAAGCAGAATATTACAAGGACCGTTGTTAGGATCAGTACTCCGTCTTGGTTAATGTGGTTGACACACCAGACGGGACCATTGTTAGGATCAGTACTCCGTCTTGGTTAATGTGGTTGACACACCAGACGGGACCGTTGTTAGGATCAGTACTCCGTCTTGGTTAATGTGGTTGACACACCAGACAGGACCGTTGTTAGGATCAGTACTCCGTCTTGGTTAATGTGGTTGACACACCAGATGGGACCGTTGTTAGGATCAGTACTCCGTCTTGGTTAATGTGGTTGACACACCAGACAGGACCGTTGTTAGGATCAGTACTCCGTCTTGGTTAATGTGGTTGACACACCAGACGGGACCGTTGTTAGGATCAGTACTCCGTCTTGGTTAATGTGGTTGACACACCAGACAGGACCGTTGTTAGGATCAGTACTCCGTCTTGGTTAATGTGGTTGACACACCAGACGGGACCGTTGTTAGGATCAGTACTCCGTCTTGGTTAATGTGGTTGACACACCAGACAGGACCGTTGTTAGGATCAGTACTCCGTCTTGGTTAATGTGGTTGACACACTAGACAGGACCGTTGTTAGGATCAGTACTCCGTCTTGGTTAATGTGGTTGACACACCAGACAGGACCGTTGTTAGGATCAGTACTCCGTCTTGGTTAATGTGGTTGACACACTAGACAGGACCGTTGTTAGGATCAGTACTCCGTCTTGGTTAATGTGGTTGACACACCAGACAGGACCGTTGTTAGGATCAGTACTCCGTCTTGGTTAATGTGGTTGACACACCAGACGGGACCGTTGTTAGGATCAGTACTCCGTCTTGGTTAATGTGGTTGACACACCAGACGGGACCGTTGTTAGGATCAGTACTCCGTCTTGGGTAATGTGGTTGACACACCAGACGGGACCGTTATTAGGATCAGTACTCCGTCTTGGTTAATGTGGTTGACACACCAGACAGGATCGTTGTTAGGATCAGTACTCCGTCTTGGTTAATGTGGTTGACACACCAGATGGGACTGTTGTTAGGATCAGTACTTCGTCTTGGTTAATGTGGTTGACCCACCAGACAGGACCGTTGTTAGGATCAGTACTCCGTCTTGGTTAATGTGGCTGACACACCAGAGGGGACCGTTGTTAGGATCAGTACTCCGTCTTGGTTAATGTGGTTGACACACCAGACAGGATCGTTGTAAGGATCAGTACTCCGTCTTGGTTAATGTGGTTGACACACCAGACGGGACCGTTGTTAGGATCAGTACTCCGTCTTGGTTAATGTGGTTGACACACCAGACGGGACCGTTGTTAGGATCAGTACTCCGTCTTGGTTAATGTGGTTGACACACCAGACAGGACCGTTGTTAGGATCAGTACTCCGTCTTGGTTACTGTGGCTGGCACACCAGAAAGGACCGTTGTTAGGATCAGTACTCCGTCTTGGTTAATGTGGTTGACACACCAGACAGGATCGTTGTTAGGATCAGTACTCCGTCTTGGTTAATGTGGTTGACACACCAGACGGGACCGTTGTTAGGATCAGTACTCCGTCTTGGTTAATGTGGTTGACACACCAGACGGGACCGTTGTTAGGATCAGTACTCCGTCTTGGTTAATGTGGTTGACACACCAGACGGGACCGTTGTTAGGATCAGTACTCCGTCTTGGTTAATGTGGTTGACACACCAGACGGGACCGTTGTTAGGATCAGTACTCTGTCTTGGTTAATGTGGTTGACACACCAGACAGGACCGTTGTTAGGATCAGTACTCCGTCTTGGTTAATGTGGTTGACACACCAGATGGGACAGTTGTTAGGATCAGTACTCCGTCTTGGTTAATGTGGTTGACACACCAGACGGGACCGTTGTTAGGATCAGTACTCCGTCTTGGTTAATGTGGTTGACACACCAGAGAGGACCGTTGTTAGGATCAGTGCTCCGTCTTGGTTAATGTGGTTGACACACCAGATGGGACAGTTGTTAGGATCAGTACTCCGTCTTGGTTAATGTGGTTGACACACCAGACGGGACCGTTGTTAGGATCAGTACTCCGTCTTGGTTAATGTAGCTGACACACCAGACAGGACCGTTGTTAGGATCAGTACTCCGTCTTGGTTAATGTAGCTGACACACCAGACGGGACCGTTGTTAGGATCAGTACTCCGTCTTGGTTAATGTGGTTGACACACCAGACGGGACCGTTGTTAGGATCAGTACTCCGTCTTGGTTAATGTGGCTGACACACCAGACAGGACCGTTGTTAGGATCAGTACTCCGTCTTGGTTAATGTAGCTGACACACCAGACGGGACCGTTGTTAGGATCAGTACTCCGTCTTGGTTAATGTGGCTGACACACCAGACAGGACCGTTGTTAGGATCAGTACTCCGTCTTGGTTAATGTGACTGACACACCAGACAGGACCGTTGTTAGGATCAGTACTCCGTCTTGGTTAATGTGGTTGACACACCAGACAGGACCGTTGTTAGGATCAGTACTCCGTCTTGGTTAATGTGACTGACACACCAGACAGGACCGTTGTTAGGATCAGTACTCCGTCTTGGTTAATGTGGTTGACACACCAGACAGGACCGTTGTTAGGATCAGTACTCCGTCTTGGTTAATGTGACTGACACACCAGACAGGACCGTTGTTAGGATCAGTACTCCGTCTTGGTTAATGTGGCTGACACACCAGACAGGACCGTTGTTAGGATCAGTACTCCGTCTTGGTTAATGTGGCTGACACACCAGACGGGACTGAATCAGATGTATTCCTGTCGGTATTTTATACCATTTTAATGTTGAGATGTATTCCTATTTGCTTATGTAAATTAATGAGAAGAATTAAAGCAGATGAGGACCTGGGAAGACTAAGAATGAAGGAAGACAAATTGCACTGATGATCACACAAGTGGTTGCTGGAATTTTAATCCAGAATGTGCAAAGTTACGAAGGTTGGAGAAGCGACCAGGAGAACGAACACGGAGTATGAACACGGAGTATGAACACGGAGTATGAACACAGAGTATGTACACGGAGTATGAACACGGAGTATGAACACGGAGTATGAACACGGAGTATGAACACGGAGTATGAACACGGTGTATGAACACGGAGTATGAACACGGAGTATGAACACGGAGTATGAACACGGAGTATGAACACGGAGTATGAACACGGAGTATGAACACGGAGTATGAACACGGAGTATGAACACGGAGTATGAACACGGAGTATGAACACGGTGTATGAACACGGAGTATGAACACGGTGTATGAACACGGAGTATGAACACGGAGTATGAACACGGAGTATGAACACAGAGTATGTACACGGAGTATGAACACGGAGTATGAACACGGAGTATGAACACGGAGTATGAACACGGAGTATGAACACGGTGTATGAACACGGAGTATGAACACGGAGTATGAACACGGAGTATGAACACGGAGTATGAACACGGAGTATGAACACGGAGTATGAACACGGAGTATGAACACGGAGTATGAACACGGAGTATGAACACGGAGTATGAACACGGTGTATGAACACGGAGTATGAACACGGAGTATGAACACGGAGTATGAACACGGAGTATGAACACGGTGTATGAACACGGAGTATGAACACGGAGTATGAACACGGTGTATGAACACGGAGTATGAACACGGAGTATGAACACGGAGTATGAACACGGAGAACGAACACGGAGTATGAACACGGAGTATGAACACGGAGTATGAACTCGGAGTATGAACACGGAGTATGAACACGGAGTATGAACACGGAGTATGAACACGGAGTATGAACACGGAGTATGAACACGGAGTATGAACACGGTGTATGAACACGGAGTATGAACACGGAGTATGAACACGGAGTATGAACACGGAGTATGAACACGGAGTATGAACACGGAGTATGAGCACGGAGAACGAACACGGAGTATGAACACGGAGAACGAACACCGAGTATGAACACGGAGTATGAACACGGAATATGAACAGGGAGTATGAACACGGAGTATGAACACGGAATATGAACACGGAGTATGAACACGGAGAACGAACACCGAGTATGAACACGGAGTATGAACACGGAGTATGAACACGGAGTATGAACACGGAGTATGAACACGGAGTATGAACACGGAGTATGAACACGGAGTATGAACACGGAGTATGAACACGGAGTATGAACACGGAGAACGAACACCGAGTATGAACACGGAGTATGAACACGGAGTATGAACACGGAGTATGAACACGGAGTATGAACACGGAGTATGAACACGGAGTATGAACACGGAGAACGAACGCCGAGTATGAACACGGAGTATGAACACGGAGTATGAACACGGAGTATGAACACGGAGTATGAACTCGGAGTATGAACACGGAGAACGAACACCGAGTATGAACACGGAGTATGAACACGGAGTATGAACACGGAGTATGAACACGGAGAACGAACACCGAGTATGAACACGGAGTATGAACACGGAGTATGAACACGGAGTATGAACACGGAGAACGAACACCGAGTATGAACACCGAGTATGAACACGGAGTATGAACACGGAGTATGAACACGGAGTATGAACACGGAGTATGAACTCGGAGTATGAACACGGAGAACGAACACCGAGTATGAACACGGAGTATGAACACGGAGTATGAACACGGAGTATGAACACGGAGTATGAACACGGAGTATGAACACGGAGTATGAACACGGAGTATGAACACGGAGTATGAACTCGGAGTATGAACACGGAGAACGAACACCGAGTATGAACACGGAGTATGAACACGGAGTATGAACACGGAGTATGAACACGGAGAACGAACACCGAGTATGAACACCGAGTATGAACACGGAGTATGAACACGGAGTATGAACACGGAGTATGAACACGGAGTATGAACACGGAGTATGAACACGGAGTATGAACACGGAGTATGAACACGGAGTATGAACACGGAGTATGAACACGGAGTATGAACACGGAGTATGAACACGGAGTATGAACACGGAGTATGAACACCGAGTATGAACTCCGAGTATGAACACGGAGTATGAACACGGAGTATGAACACGGAGTATGAACTCGGAGTATGAACACGGAGTATGAACACGGAGTATGAACACGGAGTATGAACACGGAGTATGAACACGGAGTATGAACACGGAGTATGAACACGGAGTATGAACACGGAGTATGAACTCGGAGTATGAACACGGAGTATGAACACGGAGTATGAACACGGAGTATGAACTCGGAGTATGAACTCGGAGTATGAACACGGAGTATGAACACGGAGTATGAACACGGAGTATGAACACGGAGTATGAACACGGAGTATGAACACGGAGTATGAACACGGAGTATGAACACGGAGTATGAACACGGAGTATGAACACGGAGAACGAACACGGAGTATGAACACGGAGTATGAACACGGAGTATGAACTCGGAGTATGAACACGGAGTATGAACACGGAGTATGAACACGGAGTACGAACACGGAGTATGAACACGGAGTATGAACACGGAGTATGAACACGGAGTATGAACACGGAGTATGAACACGGAGTATGAACACGGAGTATGAACACGGAGTATGAACACGGAGTATGAACACGGAGGACAAATGTTGTAAACATCTTTCAGGGAGTCAAGGAGAAAGACCTAGGAGTGAGCACAGTGACGAACATATTAGCAGAAGCGCACATGTGCCGAACAACCTCCTAGCAGAAGCGCACATGTGCCGAACAACCTCCTAGCAGCAGCGCACATGTGCCGAACAACCTCCTAGCAGAAGCGCACATGTGCCGAACAACCTCCTAGCAGCAGCGCACATGTGCCGAACAACCTCCTAGCAGCAGCGCACATGTGCCGAACAACCTCCTAGCAGCAGCGCACATGTGCCGAACAACCTCCTAGCAGCAGCGCACATGTGCCGAACAACCTCCTAGCAGCAGCGCACATGTGCCGAACAACCTCCTAGCAGCAGCGCACATGTGCCGAACAACCTCCTAGCAGAAGCGCACATGTGCCGAACAACCTCCTAGCAGCAGCGCACATGTGCCGAACAACCTCCTAGCAGAAGCGCACATGTGCCGAACAACCTCCTAGCAGCAGCGCACATGTGCCGAACAACCTCCTAGCAGCAGCGCACATGTGCCGAACAACCTCCTAGCAGCAGCGCACATGTGCCGAACAACCTCCTAGCAGCAGCGCACATGTGCCGAACAACCTCCTAGCAGCAGCGCACATGTGCCGAACAACCTCCTAGCAGCAGCGCACATGTGCCGAACAACCTCCTAGCAGCAGCACACATGTGCCGAACAACCTCCTAGCAGCAGCGCACATGTGCCGAACAACCTCCTAGCAGAAGCACACATGTGCCGAACAACCTCCTAGCAGCAGCGCACATGTGCCGAACAACCTCCTAGCAGCAGCGCACATGTGCCGAACAACCTCCTAGCAGCAGCGCACATGTGCCGAACAACCTCCTAGCAGCTGCGCACATGTGCCGAACAACCTCCTAGCAGCAGCGCACATGTGCCGAGCAACCTCCTAGCAGAAGCACACATGTGCCGAACAACCTCCTAGCAGCAGCGCACATGTGCCGAACAACCTCCTAGCAGCAGCTCACATGTGCCGAACAACCTCCTAGCAGCAGCGCACATGTGCCAAACAACCTCCTAGCAGCAGCGCACATGTGCCGAACAACCTCCTAGCAGCAGCGCACATGTGCCGAACAACCTCCTAGCAGCAGCGCACATGTGCCGAACAACCTCCTAGCAGCAGCTCAAATGTGCCGAACAACCTCCTAGCAGCAGCGCACATGTGCCAAACAACCTCCTAGCAGCAGCGCACATGTGCCGAACAACCTCCTAGCAGCAGCGCACATGTGCCGAACAACCTCCTAGCAGCAGCGCACATGTGCCGAACAACCTCCTAGCAGCAGCGCACCTGTGCCGAACAACCTCCTAGCAGCAGCGCACATGTGCCGAACAACCTCCTAGCAGAAGCACACATGTGCCGAACAACCTCCTAGCAGCAGCGCACATGTGCCGAACAACCTCCTAGCAGCAGCGCACATGTGCCGAACAACCTCCTAGCAGCAGCGCACCTGTGCCGAACAACCTCCTAGCAGCAGCGCACATGTGCCGAACAACCTCCTAGCAGAAGCACACATGTGCCGAACAACCTCCTAGCAGCAGCGCACATGTGCCGAACAACCTCCTAGCAGAAGCGCACATGTGCCGAACAACCTCCTAGCAGCAGCGCACATGTGCCGAACAACCTCCTAGCAGCAGCGCACATGTGCCGAACAACCTCCTAGCAGCAGCGCACATGTGCCGAGCAACCTCCTAGCAGCAGCGCACATGTGCCGAACAACCTCCTAGCAGCAGCGCACATGTGCCGAACAACCTCCTAGCAGCAGCGCACATGTGCCGAACAACCTCCTAGCAGCAGCGCACATGTGCCGAACAACCTCCTAGCAGCAGCGCACATGTGCCGAACAACCTCCTAGCAGAAGCGCACATGTGCCGAACAACCTCCTAGCAGCAGCGCACATGTGCCGAACAACCTCCTAGCAGAAGCGCACATGTGCCGAACAACCTCCTAGCAGCAGCGCACATGTGCCGAACAACCTCCTAGCAGCAGCGCACATGTGCCGAACAACCTCCTAGCAGCAGCGCACATGTGCCGAGCCCCAGCGGGGAATCTCTGAGTATTCAGCCCAGGTGTGGAATCTTTGAGTACTTAGCCCCAGCGAGGAATCTTACAGTACTCAGCCCCAGCGTGGAATCTTTGAGTACTTAGCACCAGCGAGGATTCTTACAGTACTCAGCCCTAGCGAGGAATCTTACAGTACTCAGCCCCCGCGAGGAATCTTACAGTACTCAGCCCCAGCGAGGAATCTTACAGTACTCAGCCCCAGCGAGAAATATTACAGTACTCAGCCCCAGCGAGGAATCTTACAGTACTCAGCCCCAACGAGGAATATTACAGTACTCAGCCCCACCGAAGAATCTTACAGTGCTCAGCCCCAGCGTGGAATCTTACAGTACTCAGCCCCAGCGAGGAATCTTACAGTACTCAGCCCCAACGAGGAATCTTACAGTACTCAGCCCCAGCGAGGAATCTTACAGTACTCAGCCCCAGCGAGGAATCTTACAGTACTCAGCTCCAGCGAGGAATCTTACAGTACTCAACCCCAGCGAGGAATCTTACAGTACTCAGCCCCAGCGTAGAATCTTACAGTACTCATCCCCTGCGAGGAATCTTACAGTACTCAGCTCCAGCGAGGAATCTTACAGTACTCAACCCCAGCGAGGAATCTTACAGTACTCAGCCCCAGCGTAGAATCTTACAGTACTCATCCCCTGCGAGGAATCTTACAGTACTCAGCCCCAGCGAGGAATCTTACAGTACTCAGCTCCAGCGAGGAATCTTACAGTACTCAACCCCAGCGAGGAATCTTACAGTACTCAGCCCCAGCGTAGAATCTTACAGTACTCATCCCCAGCGAGGAATCACTGAGCACTCAGCCCCAGCGAGGAATCACTGAGTACTCAGCCCCAGCGAGGAATCTTACAGTACTCAGCCCCAGCGTGGAATCTTTGAATACTCAGACCCAGTGTGGAATCATTGAGTACTCAGTCCCAGTGTTGAGTCTTTGAGTACTCAGCCCCAGTGAGGAATCTTACAGTACTCAGCCCCAGCGTGGAGTCTTTGAGTACTCAGCCCCAGTGAGGAATCATTGAGTACTCAGCACCAGCGAGGAATCTTACAGTCCTCAGCCCCAGCTAGGAATCTTACAGTGCTCAGCCCCAGCGTGAAATCTTTGAGTACTCAGCCCCAGTGAGGAATCATTGAGTATTCAGCCCCAGCGTGGAATCTTTGAGTACGAAGCCCCAGCGAGGAATCTTACAGTACTCAGCCCTAGCGAGGAATCTTACAGTACTCAGCCCCAGCGAGGAATCTTACAGTACTCAGCCCCAGCAAGGAATCTTACAGTACTCAGCCCCAGCGAGGAATCTTACAGTACTCAGCCCCAGCGAGGAATCTTACAGAACTCAGCCCCAGCGAGGAATCTTACAGAACTCAGCCCCAGCGAAGAATCTTACAGTGCTCTGCATCAGCGTGGAATCTTACAGTACTCAGCCCGAGCGAGGAATCTTACAGTACTCAGCCCCAACGAGGAATCTTACAGTACTCAGCCCCAGCGAGGAATCTTACAGTACTCAGCCCCAGCGAGGAATCTTACAGTTCTCAGCCCCAGCGAGGAATCTTACAGTACTCAGCCCCAGCGAGGAATCTTACAGTACTGAGCCCCAGCGAAGAATCTTACAGTGCTCAGCCCCAGCGTGGAATCTTACAGTACTCAGCCCCAGAGAGGAATCTTACAGTACTCAGCCCCAGCGAGGAATCTTACAGTACTCAGCCCCAGCGAGGAATCTTACAGTACTCAGCCCCAGCGAGGAATCTTACAGTACTCAGCCCCTGCGTAGAATCTTACAGTAATCATCCCCAGCGAGGAATCTTACAGTACTCAGCTCCAGCGAGGAATCTTACAGTACTCAGCCCCAGCGTGGAATCTTACAGTACTCGGCCCCAGCGAGGAATCTTACAGTACTCAGCCCCAGCGTAGAATCTTACAGTACTCAGCCCCAGCGAGGAATCTTACAGTACTCAGCCCCAGCGTGGAATCTTTGAGTACTCAGACCCAGTGTGGAATCATTGAGTACTCAGCCCCAGCGTGGAGTCTTTGAGAACTCAGCCACAGTGAGGAATCTTACAGTACTCAGCCCCAGCGTGGAATCTTTGAGTACTCTGCCCCAGTGAGGAATCATTGAGTACTCAGCACCAGCGAGGAATCTTACAGTACTCAGCCCCAGCGAGGAATCTTACAGTGCTCAGCCCCAGCGAGTAATCTTACAGTACTCAGCCCCTTCGAGGAATATTACAGTACTCAGCCCCAGCGTGAAATTTTTTGAGTACTCAGCCTCAGTGAGGAATCATTGAGTATTCAGCCCCAGCGTGGAATCTTTGAGTACGCAGCCCCAGCGAGGAATCTTACAGTACTCAGCCCCAGCAAGGAATCTTACAGTACTCAGCCCCTGCGAGGAATCTTACAGTACTCAGCCCCAGCGAGGAATCTTACAGTACTCAGCCCCAGCAAGGAATCTTACAGTACTCAGCCACAGTGAGGACTCTTACAGTACTCAGCCCCAGCGAGGAATCTTACAGAACTCAGCTCCAGCGAAGAATCTTACAGTGCTCAGCCCCAGCATGGAATCTTACAGTACTCAGCCCCAGCGAGGAATCTTACAGTACTCAGCCCCTGCGTAGAATCTTACAGTACTCATCCCCAGCGAGGAATCTTACAGACATGAGGAGGTTAATAACATTATCAAGAGGAGCCTCACAACAGCCGGATGCCCAGCAGTAAGGGAGCCACCCCAACTATGCAGATCTGATGACAGCCAAAAGTGTCCAGATGGTATCACACTTCAAGCCTGGACAAACGGTTTGCAGGTGGCGTGGGACTACACATGTGCATCTACCTTGGCTGATACCTATAGACCAGGGAGGAATGAGGGGAAGCTGCCAGCTTCAGGGAGTCCCAAAAGTCTAGAGAATATGGAGAACTTGCCCATCATTATATGTTTGTTCCCATAGGCTCAGAGACCCTTGGCTCATAGGGAAAGAGTGCATCTAAGTTCCTTAAGAGGCTAGGCAAAAGACTCATCAGGGTAACTAGGGATCCCAGGGCAGCCAGTTTTCTGTTCCAGCGACTCAGCGTTGCTGCTTAGAGGGGTAATGCCTGCTGTATTTTGGGCACGCACCCCAGTTCTGAAGAGCTGGATGAGATTTTCGCATTATAATCAGTGACAAACATGTAACAATATACTAGACATGTATCTCTCACATCTCATGTACTGTATATGTCATCTTTACATCAACAATGTATCTCTTAAACCTTTTGTACCATATTATGTAATAAAATATACCTATTGGTAAAAAGGAATGAAAAGATGGGGTGGTAGGGGAAGTGGAATATTCAAACGGCTTCAGGAAGAAATCCAAATATCCTTGAAGCCTTTTTATCATCTTCTCCGAGGCTATGGGTCCCACTCTATATATATATATATATATATATATATATATATATATATATATATATATATATATATATATATATATATATATATATATATATATATATATGTTACGCAAAAATGTGAGATAGCTGGGGGCTTGAGCCTGGTCTAAGGGCAAAGGTAAAAGCTACACACATCTTAAGCCCAAACCGGCCACCCGGGGCTATCCAAGTCAAAACAGAAAGCGCTAAACCAGTATGTGTTACTTCAAGGGGTTGGTTAACAGAGGGTTAGGCAAAAATCCCAATTAGGAAAATATATCTATTTAATCACCATAACATAACATAACAGAAAACCTTAATCGTAAACACCCAAATGAGGGTACACACAACAGCTGGCTGGAGGTTCAGCCACCAACCACTAGGTTTCGTCAGCGTCAGGCCGTCATTACACTACAAACCTCATTTCTTACTTCATCACTCATCCCACAGCACCCTGACCATGTCAGAGCCTGGGTGAACATACAGGTAAGCCATATGAAAGCCTATGGCTTGAGTTGGATAAACAAAATGAGTGTACAACTACAAACTTATCTTAAATACACAGCATCTCCAATGCCAGCCTCTACACACCATGCTCACGTCACCTCTCTCTCCCCACGCTTACTCTGCGTACCCAAACATCCTTGGAAAATAAATCATTAACAGAATTTCTTTATAATTACAGATAGAGTACTTTACAGTACCCCCAAATGCACATTATAAATTATAAAATTATTCTTTACAACTATAATATTCATATTATTATGGCACACTTCTCCACTATATGTACATTACGATGTCATGCAGAACCCTGCATAACACCCCCACCCCCAGACTATAGGTCTCACTCTGCTAGCGGGGTCGCTACGGACACCGCTAGGCAAAAAGAAAAAAAAAAGAAAATAAGCCCCACATTAAGGTCTGAGGCAACTGGCAAAATGATAACTGGGGAATGACCACCATACAATCACGGTCTTTTGGTACTACAAATATGCCATATTTACAAACTGAGGTACTAGATTGCAGACATGAAACTCGTCGAACATAAAAGTGATCAAGTTCTATGCCCAACGAGCTCACAGTCACACTCTTAGACAGCTGTTTTAGGAAAAGGCACCATTACAACACAGTGCTGGCCAGGCACTGGCGTTGATGCATTTTACCTAAATTACATCAAGCAAACTTATAAACAAGCAAGTAAACTTTGTACAAAAGTGCCCCTGAGGAATGCCGTTTTATGATGTAACACCAAAGTTCAGTATGTTGCAAGGCAGACCAAACTGTAGGTGCCACCAAAAAAAAACTTTTAAACAGTAAGTACATTTTCCAGGAGTTCAAAGAAAAGAAAAACATATGTTACATGTTAAATTCTATGGAGAAAATAACATCACATTATCACTCCCATCTCACAGCAATTTTTAGTAAACAAAACTGGTTCCCCACGACACACCTCTGCGAGAAACAGGAGAGCACAGGAGAGGGGAAAATATCAGGCCCCCAAAAACAACGGGTGGATAGGCACAAAAATCTTGTTGGTGGGACTGCGGCCGTAAAACCCTGGAGTCATCACTGAAGACCCCCAAAAGGTGGACCTCCCAGGCCGTCACCTACATGTCATTCCAAGGGCCCTGGAGTCACCCCAGCGGTGATCCAAAAAGGAAAAATTGAAAAAGAGTCCTGGAGAACCAAAACACCTCGGATCAAAAGACATGACCCAAACAGTGGAGGGCATCACCGCCAGCCCCACATTCACTAAAACGTTAGGTCCAACAGTCCCTATACCAACATAAAACAGAGGCGAGGCATTCCAGCCAACACCTAAAAAACGTAGCATACCTTACCTAGGCATGGCCTTTGATGTGACTACCCCCCTAAATACACACACACTAGGGAATCCTGATACCTCCAGCTCCAGCTCAACCTGCCTTTCTCCTTTGGGTGGTCCAGAGTTCCATCTACTCGTCTACCGCAAATCACTGCAAAATAAGAATAGATAAGTGATCTATACACTACATCGTGCACTTTAAACACAAGACAAGGTATTAGCAACCACATTCTCCGCTCCCTTCACATAATGAATCACAAGATTAAGAAGTTGGAGAAAGAAGGCCCACCTTGTAAGTCTCTGATTGTGGTGCCTCATTAAGTGAAGGAAACGTAAAGGAATATGGTCACTATACACAGTTATAGGGTGAACTGATGAAGATATATGCACCTCAAAATGTTGCATTGCCAACTCTAAAGCAAGAGCGTCCTTTTCTATGGAGGTATAACTTCTTTGGTGCCTGCTACTTTTTGCTGAGAAGCAGCCGAGTGGCATTACTTCTCCTGCTCTACCCTGCAACAAGACTGACTCAACCTCTGTATCATTTTGCAAAACCCGGGGTGGGTAACTCAGGATTACACATAAAAGATCTTGAGGGTTAATGGCATACAAAAGGTACATGGACAGAGATATTAAAGTTACAAATACGGGTGTGTCCTTGGCCACATGGTCGTGGGAAGCAGATGACGCACCCACTGTTCATTCACACAATTTGCATGTAGTTCATAAAGAGGAGACAAAACCTTATTTTTTAACTGTACCTGGCGGCAGTCAGTGCACGTTTTCAAGGTATCACCTAGTGTGAGACCAGTAAAAAACAACGTCCACCGACTCTCGCTGGATACAAACACAGTCTCTAGAAATAAACACTTCACTTCCTTCAAGGAACCTATTTCACCCCAGCTTACATCATGCCAGGCCTGCTGACATTTCACAAAGTCGGAAACCTGTACCTCATGGGGTTGAACATGGCCCCATTTTTCAGCATCCCAAAACGCTTTCACTAAGGTGCACCATGGCTGAGCCAACACTTCAACCAGTCTTTCAGAAGATCCAAATCTTCCACAATCTCTTACAATTTTCCTGCTTACATTATCTTTCTCAGGGACTTTATCCATCATCATTTTGAAGTCACCACACAGTTCCATCATAGCCTTCCCAGGACCCGGCTCCAATGCCAATCCCATCTCGCCAGCTTCCAGAATGTGTAGCACCACCTCATAGTCCCACGTCATCCTGGGCGGACTGGCAGACTGGTGCACTAGTGCCATCGACCTCATCTTAGCCAAAAATTTTCTGAAACCGAGAAAAAACACCGCTGGGGAAACATCACCATCCTCACGTAGCACATGACTTAATGATTCCAGAGTGCTTCCCCACACGGTAATGAAAGGGAGGGGAATTCCCTCCTCCCAGTCCTTCTGGTACTGGGGAAAACAAATATGCATTGCTCTGAGAGACTGGGAAAACCATGGAGCTTTTCTTTGACTCCTAGGATGATATACATTGGTAAATTTAACCTCAAGTAGGCCTCTCAAAACTACATGACATTTCATAAAATATGACTTCTGGGTGATTTGTGCAAAGCCTAAGAGACAAAAATGTTTCACCAGAAATCTCAAAACCACACACACAAAATTATTCAGAAAGGGTACAGACTCTGGTAACCTGTTAGAAAAGGAATTTATTAATAAACACTGATTATTTAGCTCTCCCGTCTTAACACTGAAATGCCGTTCCTTCAGAATCTGTAAAAAATACTGACAAAGACACTTTAATAGTTCTGCCGCGTCCACGTAAGCACAGGTCCTCTTAAAAAGAGTCTTGCTCATTTGATCAACTCTGCAAAATAAACACTTGGTAAATTTGGGAACCACATCCTCCGCGACAACTGATAAATGAATAGCGTTCCGGAGGTCACAACCTTCCCGGGCCTCACTCAGCTGCTGCAGAGTCAGGGGATTTTTGTTCACATCAGCACCAAGACCACTTCTCCAACCGAGTTCCGGTTGAGCCGGTTCATCACTGCTCAGAGTCTCCTGCAGGTCAGACTCAATGAACAGGCTCCCCATGCCCAAACCATCACCACAGTGTGCAGAAGGGTCACAGGGAGGCACAGCTCCTGCCTTGTTCCCCTGTTTAGTCAGAAAGCACATTGAAAAATTTTCAGGTACCGTTGTTCCAATTGGGTCATTACCACCTTGTAAAGCCGGGTCCTGCAAAACCAAACATTCCTCACTTTTGAGGAGTCCCACAACGTTGTTGCCTAGTAGAAGGTCAACTCCTGCAAAAGGTACATCTTCTGCAATACCTACAGGTAGGTACCCAGACTGGTACTCAGACTCTATCCATAACCTGTGCACTGGAGTCCTGACAGGGACTCCAGTTATCCCTTTAAGAAAAATGTCCAATCCGGTGTAGGTGTCATCCGACACTGGCAATACACCCCTGCGAAGCAAGGTTTATGTGCTACAAGTGTTCCTCAAAGACGTAACACCCGTGACCCTACCTTCATTTTGGTGTAAGGCCACAGTAGACTTACTTGAATAGACCTTCATCCGAGGGTCAAAGACAGCTGGTCTTCTTTGGATACCTTGGGGCAAGACTGCAATGCAAGCCACATCATGTGTAATCGGTGTATTTACTGGAGAGGCATCTGCCGCAGCCTGATCCCTAAGCATCTTTCGACAATATGGCTGCAGGTGGCCCTGTTTATTGCAATATGTACAGTGATAAGGTTTAAAGGCCTCCTGCCCATTTGACCTAGGTTGGATCCCTTGGTTCTGGGGAACTGGGCTCGTCCCACCTGTTTCTTGTAGTCCTGGACCTGTGACAGCTGACTTAAAACCTCCTCGAGTGGATACTGGAAAATTAGGGTTATTAAAACTCTTGTGGTTATTAGGCTGATAAATGGGTGGCTTAAACTTCTGAAATTTCTTATTCCTATTGGTGGGTGGAGAAAACTTACCATTATTAGTATGTGGGGTGTGGTAACTACTACCAAATTTTTGGTTAGCTAAAAATCTGTCACCCAGCTCTAAAGCATTATTAAAATCATCAAGATCCTTCTCCTCAAGATATGCCTTAAGGTCAGAAGGAACATTTCCCATTAGATCCTCTAACAAAATTAAGGTAATTACACCTTCATAATTGCCTACCACCCCCTTTGAGTGACACCACCTATTTAGAAGTGACATCTTCTCCTTACCATATTCCACCAAAGACTGCCCTGACTGAAACTTTAGTCCTCTGAATTTCTGCCTGTACCTTTCCGGCAACATTTGATAAACCAGTAAAACTACCTCTTTTAGCTTATGATAATCAGAAAAGGCAGATCCTTCTAAAGAACTAATAGCCTGTAACCCTTTACCAACTAATTGGGTTCTTGCTAATGTCGCCCATTCCTTTTCCGGCCAAATTTGGGATTTGGCCGTACTTTCAAATAACAGAAAAAACTGGTCTGGGTCTTTCTCTAGGAATTTGGGCACAAATTTTATGGCTTTATCCAAATGAAAAACATCTACCCTTGTGTCTGTGGCTGGGTGAGAAGCAAGCTGCCTCTCTTTAGCACTTTCTTGAGCCCTAAGCTCCTCTAAGGCTCTCTGTTCCTGGATCTTTGTACGTTCAATCCTTAACCGTTCCTTTTCTTCTGCAACTAGGGTTAATTTCATTTGTAAAATTACTACTTCCTTATCCAGGTCCCTATCATGGGGATGTGATTCAATGTCACCTTCCAAATGCATGTCATCCTCAGAATTTTCACCAGTGTCAGCCATTTTGGGAAATAATAGCACCAAATCTTACTACCAGCCACAGAACTTACTGATATAAAATAATAAAGCACACAGCAAGGTACATATACTGAAGTAGTATATTCACAAGGAGTTGTCATTTGACTCCCCCAAATTAAACAGAATTGCACACAAAAAGAAAATCCTGGCAGAAAAAAAAATAAGAGCTACTGCACTTTCAAAGGTAAATTATTCCCAGAAATTTAGGTGAGCATAACCCCCTAAAAATCAGCAAGATTGTACCTGCAAGGGTAAATTATGCACAAAATATCAAGTATTAATAACACCCTAAAAATCAACAATATGGCACAGAAAGGTAAATGATTTATAGAGTATTAATTAATAATAACACCCTAAAACTAGCAATATTATACAGAAAGGTAAATTATTCACAGGGTATTAGTTAATAACAACACCTTAAAAACCAGCAATGTTGCACACAAAAGTAAATTATTCACAGGGTATTAATTAATAATAACACCCTAAAAACCAGCAATGTTACACAGTAAGGTAAATTATTCACAGGGTATTAGTTAATAACAACACCCTAAAAACCAGCAATGTTGCACACAAAAGTTAATTATTCACAGGGCATTAATTAATAATAACACCCTAAAAACCAGCAATGTTGCAAACAAAAGTAAATTATTCACAGGGTATTAATTAATAATAACACCCTAAAATCCAGCAATATTGCAGACAAAGGTAAATTATCATTTTAGTGTGAGTGTTATAGTGAATGCTTCCTCTGACCAACCCAGTAAAGAATGCTTATTGACTTTCCAGGTTGCAAACTTGAATTACAACATAAAATTTGATAATTCTCCCATATACAGGCCCCCATGTTATGCAGAAAGGTGGGATAACTGGGGGCTTGAGCCTGGTCTAAGGGCAAAGGTAAAAGTTACACACATCTCAAGCCCAAACCGACTACCCAGGGCTATCCCAGTCAAAACAGAAAGCGCTAAACCAGTATGTGTTACTTCAAGGGGTTGGTTAACAGAGGGTTAGGCAAAAATCCCAATTAGGAAAATATATCTATTTAATCACCATAACATAACATAACAGAAAACCTTAATCGTAAATGCCCAAATGAGGGTACACACAACAGCTGGCTGGAGGTTCAGCCACCAACCACTAGGCTTCGTCAGCGTCAGGCCGTCATTACACTACATACCTCATTTCTTACTTCATCACTCATCCCACAACACCCTGACCATGTCAGAGCCTGGGTGAACATACAGGTAAGCCATATGAAAGCCTATGGCTTGAGTTGGATAAACAAAATGAGTGTACAACTACAAACTTATCTTAAATACACAGCATCTCCAATGCCAGCCTCTACACACCATGCTCACGTCACCTCTCTCTCCCCACGCTTACTCTGCGTACCCAAACATCCTTGGAAAATAAATCATTAACAGAATTTCTTTATAATTACTGTTAGAGTACTTTACAGTACCCCCAAATGCACATTATAAATTATAAAATTATTCTTTACAACTATAATATTCATATTATTATGGCACACTTCTCCACTATATGTACATTATGATGTCATGCAGAACCCTGCATAACAATAAATATATATATATATATATATATATATATATATATATATATATATATATATATATATATATATATATATATATATATAAGTAGTACTGAAGGTGGCTCAGTGGCTCATTCTACAGAGCGGTCCATTTCCTGAGCGGCTCCTTCTACAGAGCGGTCCATTCCTGAGTGGCTCCTCCTGAAAAGGGCTGCGGCTGAGTGGCTCCCTTTCACACCTATATGCTAATGACCTCACCCTCCAGACCACCTCACCCTCCAGACCACCTCGCACTCAAGACCACCTCGCACTCGAGACCACCTCACCCTCAACCCCCCCACGCCCCCACCCACGACCCCCCACCCGCGCTCCTGCGCACCCACGCCCGCGCCCCCATGCCCCCGCACCCCCCCGACCCCCACCCGCGCCCCCGCACCCCCACGCCCGCCCCTCGCGCCCGCCCACGCTCCTCGCGCCCGTCCGTCGCGCCCGACCGCGCCTTCTGCTGCGCCTTCTGCAGCGTCGTCCGGATCGCCCCCGCTCTCCGAATTTTTTTCCGATTTTTTTCAAATTTTTTTTGAATTTCATTTTCTTGTGCTCTCCATCTCCTCGGATCAAATTTTTGAGGTTTCCCCCCCCCCACTTTCACCCCATCCCAATTTTTTTTCTCGATATTACAAAGACTCTACTTCCTTGGATGAAGTTTTTGGATTCCCCCCCTCTGGGGATAAACATTCAAAATGAACTCCCACTTGCATCCCAAATATTTCTCCTTCATCTCCTTAGATCAAGTTTTTCTCGATAATACAAAGACTCCAATTCCTCGGATCAAGTTTTCTCGAAATCAAAGTCTCCATCTCCTTGGATCAAGGTTTTCTCCTCCATCTCCTCGGATCAAGTTTTTTTTTTGGATTCCCCCCTCTGGGGGTATGCATTCAAATGAACTCCTATGGGGCATGCTACTCTCTCTTACTACAGGTCTAAACATGTGTGACGTCACCCCACCTGTGTTTACTCGGCGGTCAGTGACGTCATGTGATGACCTCACACATACAAGCTGAATCTTGTCGACTTCCCCCTATGTCAGTGACGTCACGTGATGACCCCACACACACAGGCTGAATCTTGTCGACTTCCCCATCTCAGTATTACACATTTCATATACAACATAGGGAAAACATTTCAACTCTTAACCCAGGATAACCCAAATAATTTCACATTTTTTTTCGTTAATACCCACAACAATCCACAATTTCTTTACTAAATACAACACAAGTCTAGACATTTTTCTCGCTTTAACTATTTCATCAGAAAAAGTCACCACAACACTTATAACCACTTTTCGAAAAATTCACTAGTCACAATTTTACATATTACGAACTTAATACGCACACACACCGCTCTTTACTTTGAACGCCTTCAAAACACTCTCATAAATCATTTGAATACTCACAAAAATACCTTTGAACATTTCCAAACAACACTGAAACACTTCCAAAATATCATTTTGAGTACTCCCAAATACACCACTGAATACTAGTAACTAAAACACCACTGAATACAGTCAAAACACCACCAAAATCACCATAAATCTAAGATCGACATAACAGACTAACACATTTTCACACAAATCCCCTCAAATCACTATAACCAAGACGATTACCAATTTCTATGAGTACACTCACCTCCAACTAAGATATAACATGAGCGCAAGAAAACATGAACACAATCCAAACACACACGAACACTTATAACAGAATCACTTCTTTTTCGGTATCTCTAGTTCGACAACAGTACCCACAATACACAACACCCACATCCCACAACACCCACAATACACAACACCCACATCCCACAACACCCACAATACACAACACCCACATCCCACAACACCCACAATACATAACACCCACATCCCACATCACCCACAATACACAACACCCACATCCCACAACACCCACAATACACAACACCCACATCCCACAACACCCACAATACACAACACCCACATCCCACAACACCCACAATACACAACACCCACATCCCACAATTTTTTCTCGTTTTAACTAATTTCATCAGAAAAAGTCACAACAACAACCCACTTATAACATTTTTTTTCGATATATCTAGTTCGACAACAATACCCACAACCCTCATCACTTACCAATTTATTCACAATTTATTCGATACAAATTTTTCCCCTTCTTTTTATTGAATCTTAAAATGTAATACACATTCCTCCCTACATTACTAAAATTCTAATAAAATCCTCTCCATACCCGTCTCTTTGTATCCACATAAATTAATATTATACTCACAACAAGTAATCTCACTACCCAACTACTGCGACATGTTTCTACACACTCCAATCTTTTTCAGTGTATCATAACTTTTCACTTCTATAATTTCTTTTATAATATTCACACATTACCTTTATTTTCAGTAAAATCCCCCCCACCATATTTCATTAAATTTTTAATACAACCCTCCACGTACCCCTCTCCATCTCACCCACATTTCTTCACACCCACTCACCCGTCTCCCAACACACCTGTTCACAACAAACACAAAAATCACATTTCATATCCATAAATGCATCTCATCACCCATCTCAAATCCACTAAAATCACTGTAACCAAGATATTCACAAAATTCTATGACCACCTAACACACACACAGACAACTCACTTTACTTTTTTCTTTTTTTTTTGCGCCCATGGGGAGGGAGTTCTTGGTTATAGTGATTTGAGGGAATTTCTATAAAATGGATGTTAGCTGGTGATGCTAAACTTAGATTCTGGTGATTTTGACGGTGTTTTGGTAGTATTCAGTGGTGATTTGGTAGCAATCATTAGTGTTTTGGGAGTATTCGGATGTGTTTGATGGTGCTTTTTGAAGGTGTTCAAATGATGTGCAGAGTATTTTTTGAAGATGATCAGTGGTGTTTCGGTGATGTTCAGAATTGGTTCAAAGTTAGTCAGTGTGTTAGTTATGGTAATGTCTCATGTCATAAGTGTATGAGTTAGTTTTTTTTTGTGCTAATGTTGTAAAGTCAGGAGAATGAGGGAGGAGTTTGGTGGATGAGATGTAATTTCGGTTAATGAAATGTGTAAGTGTGAATGAGAATGTAAATTGGTGGGTGAGTTAGAGATGATAAAATGTTAGGTGATCTTAGTAAAAGTATAAATAGTTTTAGTGATCTTCGTTATGATGTTGTTTTAAGAGAATGTGTACAAAAATGTGTGATCTTAGTGGAGGGGTTATAGAATCTGGTAAACGTCTTGATTGTGGTGATCTTAGATATTGGAGATATAACAGGTTGAAACAAGTAACTTACTCTCGTTAAGTTAAATGAAGTAAAAGTGGGGTGTGACGTTGCTGATCGCCAAGTAAACGCAGGATGGAGTGTGATGTCATGGGAGGTATCCCTATCTGTGCTGGTATGTGTTGGTGGTAGTGAGAGGAGTGTACTAGATATTGTATGGAGTTGGTGATTGTGATTTTTTGTGTGAATGCTTATAAAAATGAGTGTTTTCTGCGATCTTAGTGGTTTTGAGGTGAGTGGGATCGTCTTGGTTATAGTGATTTGAGGGGATTTCTATAAAATGGGTGTTAGTTGGTGGTGTTGATCTTAGTTTCTGGTGATTTTTAGTGTTGTTTGGGCAGTATTCAGCGCTGTTTTGGTAGTATTCGGTGGTGTTTTGGGAGTATTCAAAGGAGTTTCATGATGTTTTTGAATGTGTTCAAATGATGTTTTTGGAGTAATCAAAGGTAATTGATGTTGTTTTTGGTGTTGTACAAAGTAAAGTGTGGTGTGTGTGGGTGTGTTTGTGTTAGTTTTGGTAAAATGTCTCGTGTCATAAGTGTATGAGTTAGTTTTTGTGTTAATGTTGTAAAGTCTGGAGACTGAGGGAGTAGTATGGTGGATGAGTTGAAATTTCAGTTAATGAAATGTGTAAGTGTAGATAAATTAGAGATGATAAATCTTATTTGGGAGTAATCAAAATGATATTTTGGAAGTGCTTCAGTGTTGTTTGGAAATGTTCAAAGATGTTTATGTGAGTATTCAAATGATTTATGAGAGTGTTCGAAGTAATCTTGGGGTTGTTCTGTAGTGAGATGATAAAGGTTGTGGATGAGAGAATATTTCTTAAGAGATATTGAGAAAAGGTGGTCTCAAATGATGTATGAGAGTGTTTTGAAGGTGTTCAAAGTAAAGTGAGGTGTGTACTCACCTATTTGTACTCACTCACCTATTTGTGGTTGCAGGGGTCGAGTCCTAGCTCCTGGCCCCGCCTCTTCACCGGTTGCTACTAGGCCCTCTCTCTCCCCGCTCCATGAGCTTTATCAAACCTCGTCTTAAAACTGTGTATGGTTCCTGCCTCCACTACGTCATTTTCTAGGCTATTCCACTGCCTTACAACTCTATGACTGAAGAAATACTTCCTAATATCTCTCTGACTCATTTGTGTCTTCAACTTCCAATTGTGGCCTCTTGTTTCTGTGTCCCCTCCCTGGAACATCCTGTCTTTGTCCACCTTGTCTATTCCACGCAGTATTTTATATGTCGTTATCATGTCTCCCCTGACCCTCCTGTCCTCCAGTGTCGTCAGGCCGATTTCCCTTAATCTTTCTTCATAGGACATTCCCCTTAGCTCTGGAACTAACCTTGTCGCAAACCTTTGTACTTTCTCTAGTTTCTTGACGTGCTTTATCAAGTGCGGGTTCCAAACAGGTGCTGCATACTCCAGTATGGGCCTGACATACACGGTGTACAGTGTCTTGAATGATTCCTTACTAAGGTATCGGAATGCTGTTCTCAGGTTTGCCAGGCGCCCATATGCTGCAGCAGTTATCTGATTGATGTGTGCTTCCGGAGACATGCTCGGTGTTATACTCACCCCAAGATCTTTCTCCTTGAGTGAGGTTTGCAGTCTTTGGCCACCTAGCCTATACTCTGTCTGTGGTCTTCTGTGCCCTTCCCCTATCTTCATGACTTTGCATTTGGCAGGATTAAATTCGAGAAGCCATTTGCTGGACCAGGTGTCCAGTCTGTCCAGGTCTCTTTCAAGTCCTGCCTGGTCCTCATCAGATTTAATTCTCCTCATTAACTTCACATCATCTGCAAACAGGGACACTTCTGAGTCTAACCCTTCCGTCATGTCGTTCACATATACCAAAAATAGCACTGGTCCTAGGACCGACCCCTGTGGGACCCCGCTCGTCACAGGTGCCCACTGTGATACATCATTACGTACCATGACTCGTTGTTGCCTCCCTGTCAGGTATTCTCTGATCCATTGCAGTGCCCTTCCTGTTATATGCGCCTGATGCTCTAGCTTCTGCACTAATCTCTTGTGAGGAACTGTGTCAAAGGCCTTCTTGCAGTCCAAGAAGATGCAATCAACCCACCCCTCTCTCTCTTGTCTTACTTCTGTTATTTTATCATAAAACTCCAGAAGGTTTGTGACACAGGATTTGCCTTCCGTGAATCCGTGCTGGTTGGCATTTATACTCCTGTTCCATTCCAGGTGCTCCACCACTCTCCTCCTGATAATCTTCTCCATAATTTTGCATACTATACACGTCAACGACACAGGTCTATAGTTTAGTGCCTCTTTTCTGTCTCCTTTTTTAAAAATGGGAACTACATTTGCCGTCTTCCATACCTCAGGTAGTTGCCCAGTTTCCAGGAATGTGTTGAAGATTGTGGTAAGTGGCACGCACAACATATCTGCTCCCTCTCTAAGGACCCACGGGGAGATGTTGTCCTGTCCCATTGCCTTTGAGGTATCGATGTCCCTTAGCAGTTTCTTCACCTCCTCCTCATCTGTATGTATGTCGTCCAACACTTGTTGGTGTATTCCTTGCTGGTGTCCCCATCTGGTCTGTCCCCCCAGAGTCCTTCCTGTCTCTACTGTAAATACTTCCTTAAATCTCGTGTTGAGCTCCTCACATACCTCTTGATCGTTTCTTGTGAGTTCTCCACCTTCTTTCCTCAGCCTTATCACCTGGTCCTTGACTGTTGTCTTCCTCCTAATGTGGCTATACAGCAGTTTCGGGTCAGATTTGACTTTCGATGCTATGTCGTTTTCATACTGTCGCTGGGCCTCCCTCCTTATCTGTGCATACTCGTTTCTGGCTCTTCTACTAATCTCCTTGTTTTCCTGGGTCCTATGCCTCCTGTACCTTTTCCATTCTCTGTTGCACTTAGTTTTTGCCTCCGTACACCTTCGGGTAAACCAAGGACTCGTTTTGGTCTTCCTATTATTTCTGTTTCCCTTGGGAACAAAACTTTCCTCTGCCTCCTTGCACTTTATTGCCACATATTCCATCATCTCGTTTTCTGATTTTCCTACCATTTCTCTGTCCCACTGAACCTCCTGCAGGAAGTTTCTCATACCTGTGTAGTCCCCCCTTTTATAGTTTGGCCTGTCCCCTTCAGTTCCTGTTACCTTCTCCACTTGTAACTCTAATATATAGTCAAAACTCAGAACCACATGATCGCTAGCTCCAAGGGGCCTCTCGTAAGTGATGTCCTCAATGTCTGAACTGCTCAGGGTGAACACAAGATCCAGTCTTGCTGGCTCATCCTCCCCTCTCTCTCTGGTTGTGTCCCTGACATGTTGATGCATGAGGTTTTCAAGTACCACATCCATCATCTTGGCTCTCCATGTTTCGGGACCCCCATGTGGCTCCAGGTTTTCCCAGTCGATCTCCCTGTGGTTGAAATCGCCCATTACCAGTAACTTTGCTCTGCTCGAGTGAGCTCTTCTTGCCACCTCAGCCAGTGTGTCCACCATCACCCTGTTGTTTTCTTCGTACTCCTCTCTTGGCCTCCTGTGTGTGTGTGTGTGTGTGTGTGTGTGTGTGTGTGTGTGTGTGTGTGTGTGTGTGTGTGTGTGTGTGTGTGTGTGTGTGTGTGTGTGTGTGTGTGTGTGTCTGTGTGTGAGTGTGTGTGTGTGTGTGTTTGTGTTAGGTGGTCATAGAGTTTTTGTGAATATCTTGGATACAGTGATTTTAGTTGACTTGAGATGGGTGATGAGATGCATTTGTGGATGTGAAATGTGATTTTTTGTGTGTGTTCAGAAGAGGTGTGTTGGGAGATGGGTGAGTGGATGTGAAGGAATGTGGGTGAGATGGAGAGGGGTATGGGGAGGGTTGTATTAGAAATTTAATGAAATATGGGGGGGGATTTTACTAAAAATAAAGGTAATGTGTGAATATTTTAAAAAGAAATTATAGAATTGAAAAGTTATAATATATTGGAAAAGAATGGAGGGAGTTGAAACATGTCACAGTAGTTGGGTAGTGAGATTAGTTGTTGATGTGACTTTTTCTGATGAAATTAGTTAAAACGAGGAAAAATTGTGGGTTGTGGGTGTTGTGGGTTATGGGTATTGTTGTCGAACTAGAGATACCCAAAAAGATGTTATAAGTGGGTTGTTGTTGTGACTTTTTCTGATGAAATTAGTTAAAACGAGAAAAATTGAGGGTTGTGGGTGTTGTGGGTTGTGAGTGATGTGGGTTGTGGGTGTTGTTGTCGAACTAGAGATGCTGAAAAAGTGGTTATAAGTTGTGGGTTGTTGCTGTGACTTTCTCTGATGAAATTAGATAAAATGAGAAAAAACTTGTGGGGTGTGGGGTGATGTGGGTTGTGGGTGTTGTGGGATGTGGGTGTTGTGGGTTGTGGGTGTTGTTGTCGAACTAGAGATACCGAAAAGATGTTATAAGTGGGTTGTTGTTGTGACTTTTTCTGATGAAATTAGTTAAAACGAGAAAAAATTGTGGGTTGTGGGGTGATGTGGGTTGTGGGTGTTGTGGGTTGTGGGTGTTGTGGGTTGTGGGTGTTGTGGGTTATGGGTGTTGTGGGTTGTGGGTGTTGTGGGATGTGGGTGTTGTTGTCGAACTAGAGCTGCTGAAAAAGTGGTTGTAAGTTGTGGGTTGTTGTTGTGACTTTTTCTGATGAAATTAGTTAAAACGAGAAAAAATTGTGGGGTGTGGGTGATGTGGGTTGTGGGTGTTGTGGGATGTGGGTGTTGTGGGTTTTGGGTGTTGTTGTCGAACTAGAGATACCGAAAAGATGTTATAAGTGGGTTGTTGTTGTGACTTTTTCTGATGAAATTAGTTAAAACGAGAAAAAATTGTGGGTTGTGGGTGTTGTGGGTTGTGGGTGTTGTGGGATGTGGGTGTTGTGGGATGTGGGTGTTGTGGGATGTGGGTGTTGTGGGATGTGGGTGTTGTGGGATGTGGGTGTTGTGGGATGTGGGTGTTGTGTATTGTGGGTGTTGTGGGATGCGGGTGTTGTGGGATGTGGGTGTTGTGTATTGTGGGTGTTGTGTATTGTGGGTGTTGTGGGATGTGGGTGTTGTGTATTGTGGGTGTTGTGGGATGTGGGTGTTGTGTATTGTGGGTGTTGTGGGATGAGGGTGTTGTGGGATGTGGGTGTTGTGTATTGTGGGTGTTGTGTATTGTGGGTGTTGTGGGATGTGGGTGTTGTGTATTGTGGGTGTTGTGGGATGTGGGTGTTGTGGGATGTGGGTGTTGTGGGATGTGTGTGTTGTGTATTGTGGGTGTTGTGTATTGTGGGTGTTGTGGGATGTGGGTGTTGTGTATTGTGGGTGTTGTGGGATGTGGGTGTTGTGGGATGTAGGTGTTGTGTATTGTGGGTGTTGTGTATTGTGGGTGTTGTGGGATGTGGGTGTTGTGTATTGTGGGTGTTGTGGGATGTGGGTGTTGTGGGATGTGGGTGTTGTGTATTGTGGGTGTTGTGGGATGTGGGTGTTGTGTATTGTGGGTGTTGTGGGTTGTGGGTGTTGTGTATTGTGGGTGTTGTGTTTTGTGGGTGTTGTGTATTGTGGGTACTGTTGTCGAACTAGAGATGCTGAAGTGTTTATAAGTGTGTTGTTGTTGTGACTTTTTCTGATGAAATTAGTTAAAACGAGGAAAAATTGAGGGTTGTAGGTGTTGTGGGTTGTGGGTGTTGTGGGTTGTGGGTGTTGTGTATTGTGGGTGTTGTGGGATGTGGGTGTTGTGTATTGTGGGTGTTGTGGGATGTGGGTGTTGTGTATTGTGGGTGTTGTGGGATGTGGGTGTTGTGTATTGTGGGTGTTGTGGGATGTGGGTGTTGTGCATTGTGGGTGTTGTGGGATGTGGGTGTTGTGTATTGTGGGTGTTGTGGGATGTGGGTGTTGTGTATTGTGGGTGTTGTGGGATGTGGGTGTTGTGTATTGTGGGTGTTGTGGGATGTGGGTGTTGTGTATTGTGGGTACTGTTGTCGAACTAGAGATACCGAAAAAGAAGTGATTCTGTTATAAGTGTTCGTGTGTGTTTGGATTGTGTTCATGTTTTCTTGCGCTCATGTTATATCTTAGTTGGAGGTGAGTGTACTCATAGAAATTGGTAATCGTCTTGGTTATAGTGATTTGAGGGGATTTGTGTGAAAATGTGTTAGTCTGTTATGTCGATCTTAGATTTATGGTGATTTTGGTGGTGTTTTGACTGTATTCAGTGGTGTTTTAGTTACTAGTATTCAGTGGTGTATTTGGGAGTACTCAAAATGATATTTTGGAAGTGTTTCAGTGTTGTTTGGAAATGTTCAAAGGTATTTTTGTGAGTATTCAAATGATTTATGAGAGTGTTTTGAAGGCGTTCAAAGTAAAGAGCGGTGTGTGTGCGTATTAAGTTCGTAATATGTAAAATTGTGACTAGTGAATTTTTCGAAAAGTGGTTATAAGTGTTGTGGTGACTTTTTCTGATGAAATAGTTAAAGCGAGAAAAATGTCTAGACTTGTGTTGTATTTAGTAAAGAAATTGTGGATTGTTGTGGGTATTAACGAAAAAAAATGTGAAATTATTTGGGTTATCCTGGGTTAAGAGTTGAAATGTTTTCCCTATGTTGTATATGAAATGTGTAATACTGAGATGGGGAAGTCGACAAGATTCAGCCTGTGTGTGTGGGGTCATCACGTGACGTCACTGACATAGGGGGAAGTCGACAAGATTCAGCTTGTATGTGTGAGGTCATCACATGACGTCACTGACCGCCGAGTAAACACAGGTGGGGTGACGTCACACATGTTTAGACCTGTAGTAAGAGAGAGTAGCATGCCCCATAGGAGTTCATTTGAATGCATACCCCCAGAGGGGGGAATCCAAAAAAAAAACTTGATCCGAGGAGATGGAGGAGAAAACCTTGATCCAAGGAGATGGAGACTTTGATTTCGAGAAAACTTGATCCGAGGAATTGGAGTCTTTGTATTATCGAGAAAAACTTGATCTAAGGAGATGAAGGAGAAATATTTGGGATGCAAGTGGGAGTTCATTTTGAATGTTTATCCCCAGAGGGGGGGAATCCAAAAACTTCATCCAAGGAAGTAGAGTCTTTGTAATATCGAGAAAAAAAATTGGGATGGGGTGAAAGTGGGGGGGGGAAACCTCAAAAATTTGATCCGAGGAGATGGAGAGCACAAGAAAATGAAATTCAAAAAAAATTTGAAAAAAATCGGAAAAAAATTCGGAGAGCGGGGGCGATCCGGACGACGCTGCAGAAGGCGCAGCAGAAGGCGCGGTCGGGCGCGATGGATGGGTGCGAGGGGCGCGGGCGGGCGCGAGGGGCGGGCGTGGGGGCGCTGGGGCACGGGTGGAGGGTCGTGGGGGCGCGGGGGCACGGGGGCGCGGGCGTGGGGGAGCGGGGGCGCGGGTGGGGGGTCGTGGGTGGGGGGGGCGCGGGGGGGTTGAGGGTGAGGTGGTCTCGAGTGCAAGGTGGTCTCGAGGGCGAGGTGGTCTCGAGGGTGAGGTGGTCTCGAGGGTGAGGTCATTAGCATATAGGTGTGAAAGGGAGCCACTCAGCCGCAGCCCTTTTCAGGAGGAGCCACTCAGGAATGGACCGCTCTGTAGAAGGAGCCGCTCAGGAAATGGACCGCTCTGTAGAATTAGCCACTGAGCTGCCTTCAGTAGTACTTATATATATATATATATATATAAGTAGTGAAAAATGCGGCTGGGGCGTCCCTTCCGGAAAAAGGCATGCGGCTGGGGCGTCCCTTCCGGTTTAGGCCTTCCACTGGGCGGTGTATCCGGTCTAGGACCAGCAGCTGGAGGGTCACCTTTTCACACCTAGGTGTTACTTCCGGTTTTGACCATGACCTCGCCCTCGAGACTACCTCACCCTTGACCCCCCATCCAATCCCCCCCCCCCGCCCACGACCCCCCCCCCCCCTTCGCGACCCCGCCGTCGCGCCGCGCGCCCCGCCCGCGCGCCCCGCCCCGCCCGCGCGCCCGCGCCCTTCGCGACCCCCGCCCACGCCTTCTGCTGCGCCTTCTGCAGCGTCGTCCGGATCGCCCCCAGCGCCCCGATTTTTTTCGATTTTTTTTTGAATTTCATTTTCTTGTGCTCTCCATCTCCTCGGATCAAATTTTTGAGGTTCCCCCTCTCACTTTCACCCCCCACCATCCCAATTTTTTTTCACTCGATAATACAAGTTTTTGGATTCCCCCCTATGGGGGTTTCGAAATTCTTATGATCTCCTCGGATCAAGTTTTTGGATTCCCCCCTCTGGGGGTTTTGAATTTCTCCATCTCCTCGGATCCCCCTCCCACTTTCACCCCCCAACCCAAAAAATTTCTCGATAATACAAGTTTTTGGATTCCCCCCCTATAGGGTTTTCGAAATTCTCCATCTCCTCGGATCAAGTTTTTTGGATCCCCCCTATGGGGTTTTCAAAATTCTCCATCTCCTTGGATCAAGGTTTTTGGATTTCTCCATCTCCTCGGATCAAGTTTTTTTGATTTCTCCATCTCCTCGGATCAAGTTTTTTCGGATAATACCAAGTCTCCATCTCCTCAGATCAAATTTTTTGGATTCCCCCTATGGGGGGTTTCGAAAGTCTCCATCTCCTTGGATCAAGGGTTTTGAATTTCTCCAATTCCTTGGATCAAATTTTTGGGTACCCCTCCTTTCACCCCAAATTTTCTCGACAATACCATGACTCCATCTCCTCGGATCAAGTTTTTTGGATCCCCCCTATGGGGTTTTCGAAATTCTCCATCTCCTTGGATCAAGTTTTTTTTGGATTCCCCCCTATGGGGTTTTCGAAATTCTCCTCGGATCAAGTTTTTTGGAATCCCCCCTCTGGGTATAAGCATTCAAAATACTCCTCCTATGGGGGCATGCTTACTACAGGTCTAAACATCTTCCCCTTATTATTTTAAAATGAACTAAAAGTTTCCTCTCATTAAGTTAAATGAACTAAAAAAAAAGCGTTTACTCGGTGGTCAGTGACGTCAGTATTCCACTCATTAAGTTAAATGAACTAAAAAGGACCACGCGCACACAGGTTGAATCTTGTCTACCCTTTTACCCACCCTCCCAAACCCTCACACTCCAACCAACACCTCACAATTTTCACTCATATCCCCCCCAATTTTTCTCGTTTTAACCCTTTTAGTTCATTAAAGTTAATAAGGGGACACATGCATCAGAAAGTCACCACATCCACTTTCGTTAAATTCACTACTCACAATTTTACATATTACGAAGTTAAATACGCACTTTTACTTTGAACATCTTCAAAACACTCTCATAAATCATTTGAATACTCACAAAAAATACCTTTATACATTTCCAAACAACACTGAAATACTCCAAAAACATCATTCGAACACCCCCAAATCACCTCTGAATACTCCCAGAACACCTTCATAAGTACTCTTCCACATCATTTGAACGCCTTCATAAGTACTCTCATAATCATTTGTACACCTTCAAAAACACCTTTGAATACTCACATAAACACCCTTGAACACCTTCAAAACACCTTCAAAGCACTCTCATAATCATTTGAACACACTCAAAACACCTTTGAATAACCTCAAAACACCTTTGAACACCTTCAAAACACCCTTGAACACCTTCAAAACACCCTTGAACACCTTCAAAAACAACATTTGAACACACTCAAAACAACTTTGAACATTTCCAAAACACTATTTGAGTACTCCCAAATAAGATTTGACATCTCTAATTTATCTGCACTTACACATTTCATTAAATTACAACTCATCCCTCAGTCTCCAGACTAGGCATTTTCTCGTTTTTACCCTTTTAGTTCATTAAAGTTATTAAGGGGACACAATACATCAGAAAAAAAAAGTCACAAAAACTAACTCAAACACTTTACTTTGAACACTCTCATAATCATTTGAATACTCACATAACACCCTTGAACTCCTTCAAAACACTCTCTTAAATCATTTGAATACTCACAAAAATACCTTTATACATTTCCAAACAACACTGAAATACTCCAAAACATCATTCGAACACCCCCAAAGTCACCTCTGAATACTCCCAGAACACCTTCATAAGTACTCTTGCACATCATTTGAACACCTTCATAAGTACTCTCATAATCATTTGTACACCTTCAAAACACCTTTGAATACTCACATAAACACCCTTGAACACCTTCAAAACACCTTTGAGTAACCTCAAAACACCTTCGAACACCTTCAAAACACCCTTGAACACCTTCAAAACACCCTTGAACACCTTCAAAAACAACATTTGAACACACTCAAAACACCTTTGAACACCTTTGAACATTTCCAAACATCACTGAAACACTTCCAAAAACACCATTTGAGTACTCCCAAATACACCACTGAATACTAAAACACCGCTGAATACACTCAAAACACCACCAAAATCACCATGAAACACTTCCAAAAAACACAATTTGAGTACTCCCAATTACACCACTGAATACTACTAAAACACCGCTGAATTCAATCAAAACACCCTTCAACACCTTCAAAACACCTTTGAACACCTTTGAACATTTTCAAAAACACTATTTGAGTACTCCCAATTACACCACTGATTACTACTACTAAAACACCGCTGAATTCAATCAAAACACCCTTCAACACCTTCAAACACCCTTGAACACCTTCAAAACACTCTTGAACACCTTCAAAAACACCTTTGAACATTTCCAATCAACACTGAAACGCTTCCAAAAAAAAAAAAAAACACAATTTGAGTACTCCCAATTACACCACTGATTACTACTAAAACACCGCTGAATTCAATCAAAACACCCTTCAACACCTTCAAACACCCTTGAACACCTTCAAAACACTCTTGAACACCTTTGAACATTTCCAATCAACACTGAAACACTTCCAAAAACACCATTTGAGTACTCCCAATTACACCACTGAATACTACTAAAACACCGCTGAATTCAATCAAAACACCCTTCATCACCTTCAAAACACCTTCAAAAAAACAACATTTGAACACACTCAAAACACCTTTGAACACCTTTGAACATTTCCAAACAACACTGAAACACTTCCAAAAACACCATTTGAGTACTCCCAATTACACCACTGATTACTACTAAAACACCGCTGAATTCAATCAAAACACCCTTCAACACCTTCAAACACCCTTGAACACACTCAAAACACCCTTCAACACCTTCAAAATACCTTTGAACACCTTCAAAACACCTTTGAACACATCCAAAACACTCTCATAATCATTTGAACACACTCAAAACACCTTTGAATAACCTCAAAACACCTTTGAACACTTTCAAAAACACCCTTGAACACCCTTGATCACCTTCAAAAAAAACAACATTTGAACACACTCAAAACACCTTTGAACACCTTTGAACATTTCCAAACAACACTGAAACACTTCCAAAAACACCATTTGAGTACTCCCAAATACACCACTGAATACTAAAACACCACTGAATACACTCAAAAACACCACCAAAATCACCATAAACTAAGATCAACACCCACATCCCACAACACCTACAACCCACAACACCCACAATTTTTTCTCGTTTTATCTAATTTCATCAGAAAGTCACAACACCCACACCTCCCATTTTTTTTTTCTCGTTTTAACCCTTTTAGTTCATTAAAGTTAATAAGGGGACACACTACATCAGAAAAAGTCACATCAACAACCCACTTATAACGTCTTTTCGGTATCTCTAGTTCGACAACAACACCCACATCCCACAACACCCACATCCCACATCCCACACACACACAGACACACACACACACACACCCTAACCTAGCCTAACCTAACCTAACTTATCCTAACCTAACCTAACCTAACCTAACCTAACCTAACCTAACTTATCCTAACCTAGCCTAACCTAACCTAACCTAACTTATCCTAACCTAACCTAACCTAACCTAGCCTAACCTAACCTAACTTAACCTAACCTAACCTAACCTAACCGAACCTAACCTAACCTAACCTAACCTAACCTAACCTAACCTAACCGAACCTAACCTAACCTAGCCTAACCTAACCTAACTTAACCAAACCTAACCTAACCTAGCCGAACCTAACCTTACCTAACATAACCTAACCTAACCTTACCTAACATAACCTAACCTAACCTTACCACTTAACCCAACCTAACCTTACCGAACCTACCCTAACCTAACTTAACCTAACCTAACCTAACCTAACCTAACCTTACCTAACACAACCTAACCTAACCTTACCTAACCTAACCTAACCTAACCGAACCTAACCTAACCTAACCGTACCTAACATAACCTAGCCTAACCTAACCGAACCTACCCTAACCTAACTTAACCTAACCTAACCTATCCTAACCTTACCAAACTTATCCTAACCTAACCTAACCTAACCTTACCTAACATAACCTAACCTAACCTATCTTAACCTAACCCAACCTAGCCGAACCTATCCTAACCTAACCTAAAATATATTGGAACACCCCCAAAATACATTAGAGTACTCCAGAATTACTTTGAACGACTCCATTTTGGATATTTCCAAATTAGTTTTGAAAACTTTATCGTAAAATCGAACATTATTTTCTTGTGGGTAAACACACTCAATGGTAGAAATATTTACTCGATTTCCGAATAGAAGCACTGTCCTCGCTCTGAGTGTCTCATTGTGGGTCACCCCCTCCCCCAACACATGGTGTAATGCGGTTCACACCTAAGGTAGATTTAAGATAATCATCGCCTTACCGAACACCTGCGCCAACACAGGTCAGACAGACGCCATGAAATGCGGGTAACATCCAAGGTAGAAAATCATCTCTTTCCAGACCAACTGTCTATCCTAACCTAACCTAACCTAACCTAACCTAACTTATCCTAATCTAACCTATCCTAACCTAACCTAACCTAACCTTACCTAACTCCATTAAACACCTCGAATACTACCTAACTTAACCTAACCTAACCTTACCTAACCTACTGAACCTAACCTAACCTAACCTAAATCAAACACCTCTATCCTAACCTAACCTAACCTTACCTAACCTAACTCCATCAAATACCTCGAATACTACCTAACTTAACCTTAACCTAACCTTACCTAACCTACCGAACCTAACCTAACCTAACCTAACCTATCCTAACCTAACCTAACCTAACCTTACCTAACCTAACTTATCCTAATCTAACCTATCCTCACCTAACCTAACCTAACCTAACCTAACCTTACCTAACCTAACCTAACTCACTCACAAACACCTTTGAACATTTCCAAACAACACTGAAGCACTTCCAAAATATCATTTTGATTACTCTCAAATAAGATTTGACAGCTCTAATTTATCTACACTTACACATTTCATTAAATTACAACTCATCCCCCCAAACTCCTCCCTCATTCTCCAGACTTTACAACATTAGCACAAAAAAAACTAACTCATACACTTATGACATGAGACATTACCATATCTAACACACTGACTAACTTTGAACCAACTCTGAACACCACTGATCTTCTTCAAAAATACTCTGCACATCATTTGAACACCTTCAAAAAACACCATCAAACACCTCCGAATACTCCCAAAAAAAACACTACTGATTACTACCAAAACACCACTGATTACTACCAAATCACCGTCAAAATCACCAGAAACTAAGTTTAACATCAGCATCTAACATCCTTTTTATAGAAATTCCCTCAAATCACTATAACCAAGAACTCCCTCCCCATTTGGCGCATAAAAAAAAAAAGCATGAACACAAAACCTAATACGCAAACACTTAGTACATGATCACCATCAACTGAAAACATATCTTGTACACACACATAATCTAAGACAACCACCAACTACATTCACCCATGTTCACTTACCTCAAAATCACTAATATCACAAAAAACAATCATTTTTATAAACATTTCACACACACACACAAAAAAAAAAATCATATTTGACAATATCTAAGCGCACTCACCTCACTACCACCAACACACGATGTCTCACCTCACAGGACCGACGAGCTCACCTCCAGTGACGTCACACTCCCATTGTGTTACTTGGTGGTTGGTAACATCACACCTAACCCCCCCCCCCCTTGTTTCAACCTGTTGTACCCTACATTATCTAAGAACACTATATCCAAGACGATTACCAGATTTTATGATCCCCAACACCAAGATCACAGAAAAACACACATTTTTATAATTATTCACACAAAAATCACGATCACCAATTCCATATCATGTTTACCGTCATCTATCAACACTAATCACCAAGATCACCAAAAAATCTAAGATCATGGATCTCAAAACTACTATGATCACTGAAAACACTTATTTTTTAAACATTCGCACAAAAATAAGACATACACAAAAATACCACAACACTTCCACCAACATCTATAACATAACATGAGCACTATAACATATCACTATCACAAAAAAAAAATAATACACAGACACCCACATATTATACATTTCAATTGCAAATTTAAGACATGAGACATACACACCAAATCTAAGACATTCACCTCCAACTAAGACATACACATCACCCCTAAAACTTCCTTCCTTATTCATTCCGTATATCTCCTAGAGCTGTTTTAACCCCGACGGATCCATCACGTCGTAGGAGCCAGAGTGTAGTAGGTGGTGTTGGAGTGGTGATGGTTCCTCTGGCTCCTGCGTCGTGATGGATCCGTCGGGGTTAAAACAGCTCTAGGAGATATACGGAATGAATAAGGAAGGAAGTTTTAGGGTGATGTGTATGTCTTAGTTGGAGGTGAATGTCTTTGATTTGGTGTGTATGTCTCATGTCTTAAATTTGCAATTGAAATGTATAATATGTGGGTGTCTGTGTATTATTTTTTTTTTGTGATAGTGATATGTTATAGTGCTCATGTTATGTTATAGATGTTGGTGGAAGTGTTGTGGTATTTTTGTGTATGTCTTATTTTTGTGCGAATGTTTAAAAAATAAGTGTTTTCAGTGATCATAGTAGTTTTGAGATCCATGATCTTAGATTTTTTGGTGATCTTGGTGATTAGTGTTGATAGATGACGGTAAACATGATATGGAATTGGTGATCGTGATTTTTGTGTGAATAATTATAAAAATGTGTGTTTTTCTGTGATCTTGGTGTTGGGGATCATAAAATCTGGTAATCGTCTTGGATATAGTGTTCTTAGATAATGTAGGGTACAACAGGTTGAAACAAGGGGGGGGGGGGTTAGGTGTGATGTTACCAACCACCAAGTAACACAATGGGAGTGTGACGTCACTGGAGGTGAGCTCGTCGGTCCTGTGAGGTGAGACATCGTGTGTTGGTGGTAGTGAGGTGAGTGCGCTTAGATATTGTCAAATATGATTTTTTTTTTTGTGTGTGTGTGTGAAATGTTTATAAAAATGATTGTTTTTTGTGATATTAGTGATTTTGAGGTAAGTGAACATGGGTGAATGTAGTTGGTGGTTGTCTTAGATTATGTGTGTGTACAAGATATGTTTTCAGTTGATGGTGATCATGTACTAAGTGTTTGCGTATTAGGTTTTGTGTTCATGCTTTTTTTTTTTATGCGCCAAATGGGGAGGGAGTTCTTGGTTATAGTGATTTGAGGGAATTTCTATAAAAAGGATGTTAGATGCTGATGTTAAACTTAGTTTCTGGTGATTTTGACGGTGATTTGGTAGTAATCAGTGGTGTTTTGGTAGTAATCAGTAGTGTTTTTTTTGGGAGTATTCGGAGGTGTTTGATGGTGTTTTTTGAAGGTGTTCAAATGATGTGCAGAGTATTTTTGAAGAAGATCAGTGGTGTTCAGAGTTGGTTCAAAGTTAGTCAGTGTGTTAGATATGGTAATGTCTCATGTCATAAGTGTATGAGTTAGTTTTTTTTGTGCTAATGTTGTAAAGTCTGGAGAATGAGGGAGGAGTTTGGGGGGATGAGTTGTAATTTAATGAAATGTGTAAGTGTAGATAAATTAGAGCTGTCAAATCTTATTTGAGAGTAATCAAAATGATATTTTGGAAGTGCTTCAGTGTTGTTTGGAAATGTTCAAAGGTGTTTGTGAGTGAGTTAGGTTAGGTTAGGTAAGGTTAGGTTAGGTTAGGTTAGGTTAGGTGAGGATAGGTTAGATTAGGATAAGTTAGGTTAGGTAAGGTTAGGTTAGGTTAGGTTAGGATAGGTTAGGTTAGGTTAGGTTAGGTTCGGTAGGTTAGGTAAGGTTAGGTTAAGGTTAAGTTAGGTAGTATTCGAGGTATTTGATGGAGTTAGGTTAGGTAAGGTTAGGTTAGGTTAGGATAGAGGTGTTTGATTTAGGTTAGGTTAGGTTAGGTTCAGTAGGTTAGGTAAGGTTAGGTTAGGTTAAGTTAGGTAGTATTCGAGGTGTTTAATGGAGTTAGGTAAGGTTAGGTTAGGTTAGGTTAGGATAGGTTAGATTAGGATAAGTTAGGTTAGGTTAGGTTAGGTTAGGTTAGGATAGACAGTTGGTCTGGAAAGAGATGATTTTCTACCTTGGATGTTACCCGCATTTCATGGCGTCTGTCTGACCTGTGTTGGCGCAGGTGTTCGGTAAGGCGATGATTATCTTAAATCTACCTTAGGTGTGAACCGCATTACACCATGTGTTGGGGGAGGGGGTGACCCACAATGAGACACTCAGAGCGAGGACAGTGCTTCTATTCGGAAATCGAGTAAATATTTCTACCATTGAGTGTGTTTACCCACAAGAAAATAATGTTCGATTTTACGATAAAGTTTTCAAAACTAATTTGGAAATATCCAAAATGGAGTCGTTCAAAGTAATTCTGGAGTACTCTAATGTATTTTGGGGGTGTTCCAATATATTTTAGGTTAGGTTAGGATAGGTTCGGCTAGGTTGGGTTAGGTTAAGATAGGTTAGGTTAGGTTATGTTAGGTAAGGTTAGGTTAGGTTAGGTTAGGATAAGTTTGGTAAGGTTAGGATAGGTTAGGTTAGGTTAAGTTAGGTTAGGGTAGGTTCGGTTAGGTTAGGCTAGGTTATGTTAGGTACGGTTAGGTTAGGTTAGGTTCGGTTAGGTTAGGTTAGGTTAGGTAAGGTTAGGTTAGGTTGTGTTAGGTAAGGTTAGGTTAGGTTAGGTTAGGTTAGGTTAAGTTAGGTTAGGGTAGGTTCGGTAAGGTTAGGTTGGGTTAAGTGGTAAGGTTAGGTTAGGTTATGTTAGGTAAGGTTAGGTTAGGTTATGTTAGGTAAGGTTAGGTTCGGCTAGGTTAGGTTAGGTTTGGTTAAGTTAGGTTAGGTTAGGCTAGGTTAGGTTAGGTTCGGTTAGGTTAGGTTAGGTTAGGTTAGGTTAGGTTAGGTTAGGTTCGGTTAGGTTAGGTTAGGTTAGGTTAAGTTAGGTTAGGTTAGGCTAGGTTAGGTTAGGTTAGGTTAAGTTAGGTAAGGTTAGGTTAGGTTAAGGTTAGGCTAGGTTAGGATAAGTTAGGTTAGGTTAGGTTAGGTTAGGTTAGGTTAGGTTAGGATAAGTTAGGTTAGGTTAGGCTAGGTTAGGGTGTGTGTGTGTGTGTGTCTGTGTGTGTGTGGGATGTGGGATGTGGGTGTTGTGGGATGTGGGTGTTGTTGTCGAACTAGAGATACCGAAAAGACGTTATAAGTGGGTTGTTGATGTGACTTTTTCTGATGTAGTGTGTCCCCTTATTAACTTTAATGAACTAAAAGGGTTAAAACGAGAAAAAAAAAATGGGAGGTGTGGGTGTTGTGACTTTCTGATGAAATTAGATAAAACGAGAAAAAATTGTGGGTGTTGTGGGTTGTAGGTGTTGTGGGATGTGGGTGTTGATCTTAGTTTATGGTGATTTTGGTGGTGTTTTTGAGTGTATTCAGTGGTGTTTTAGTATTCAGTGGTGTATTTGGGAGTACTCAAATGGTGTTTTTGGAAGTGTTTCAGTGTTGTTTGGAAATGTTCAAAGGTGTTCAAAGGTGTTTTGAGTGTGTTCAAATGTTGTTTTTTTTGAAGGTGATCAAGGGTGTTCAAGGGTGTTTTTGAAAGTGTTCAAAGGTGTTTTGAGGTTATTCAAAGGTGTTTTGAGTGTGTTCAAATGATTATGAGAGTGTTTTGGATGTGTTCAAAGGTGTTTTGAAGGTGTTCAAAGGTATTTTGAAGGTGTTGAAGGGTGTTTTGAGTGTGTTCAAGGGTGTTTGAAGGTGTTGAAGGGTGTTTTGATTGAATTCAGCGGTGTTTTAGTAGTAATCAGTGGTGTAATTGGGAGTACTCAAATGGTGTTTTTGGAAGTGTTTCAGTGTTGTTTGGAAATGTTCAAAGGTGTTCAAAGGTGTTTTGAGTGTGTTCAAATGTTGTTTTTTTGAAGGTGTTTTGAAGGTGATGAAGGGTGTTTTGATTGAATTCAGCGGTGTTTTAGTAGTATTCAGTGGTGTAATTGGGAGTACTCAAATGGTGTTTTTGGAAGTGTTTCAGTGTTGATTGGAAATGTTCAAAGGTGTTCAAGAGTGTTTTGAAGGTGTTCAAGGGTGTTTGAAGGTGTTGAAGGGTGTTTTGATTGAATTCAGCGGTGTTTTAGTAGTAATCAGTGGTGTAATTGGGAGTACTCAAATTGTGTTTTTTTTTTTTTTTGGAAGCGTTTCAGTGTTGATTGGAAATGTTCAAAGGTGTTTTTGAAGGTGTTCAAGAGTGTTTTGAAGGTGTTCAAGGGTGTTTGAAGGTGTTGAAGGGTGTTTTGATTGAATTCAGCGGTGTTTTAGTAGTAGTAATCAGTGGTGTAATTGGGAGTACTCAAATAGTGTTTTTGGAAATGTTCAAAGGTGTTCAAAGGTGTTTTGAAGGTGTTGAAGGGTGTTTTGATTGAATTCAGCGGTGTTTTAGTAGTATTCAGTGGTGTAATTGGGAGTACTCAAATTGTGTTTTTTGGAAGTGTTTCATGGTGATTTTGGTGGTGTTTTGAGTGTATTCAGCGGTGTTTTAGTATTCAGTGGTGTATTTGGGAGTACTCAAATGGTGTTTTTGGAAGTGTTTCAGTGATGTTTGGAAATGTTCAAAGGTGTTCAAAGGTGTTTTGAGTGTGTTCAAATGTTGTTTTTGAAGGTGTTCAAGGGTGTTTTGAAGGTGTTCAAGGGTGTTTTGAAGGTGTTCGAAGGTGTTTTGAGGTTACTCAAAGGTGTTTTGAAGGTGTTCAAGGGTGTTTATGTGAGTATTCAAAGGTGTTTTGAAGGTGTACAAATGATTATGAGAGTACTTATGAAGGTGTTCAAATGATGTGCAAGAGTACTTATGAAGGTGTTCTGGGAGTATTCAGAGGTGACTTTGGGGGTGTTCGAATGATGTTTTGGAGTATTTCAGTGTTGTTTGGAAATGTATAAAGGTATTTTTGTGAGTATTCAAATGATTTAAGAGAGTGTTTTGAAGGAGTTCAAGGGTGTTATGTGAGTATTCAAATGATTATGAGAGTGTTTTGGGGGTGTTCAAAGTAAAGTGTTTGAGTTAGTTTTTGTGACTTTTTTTTTCTGATGTATTGTGTCCCCTTAATAACTTTAATGAACTAAAAGGGTAAAAACGAGAAAATGCCTAGTCTGGAGACTGAGGGATGAGTTGTAATTTAATGAAATGTGTAAGTGCAGATAAATTAGAGATGTCAAATCTTATTTGGGAGTACTCAAATAGTGTTTTGGAAATGTTCAAAGTTGTTTTGAGTGTGTTCAAATGTTGTTTTTGAAGGTGTTCAAGGGTGTTTTGAAGGTGTTCAAGGGTGTTTTGAAGGTGTTCAAAGGTGTTTTGAGGTTATTCAAAGGTGTTTTGAGTGTGTTCAAATGATTATGAGAGTGCTTTGAAGGTGTTTTGAAGGTGTTCAAGGGTGTTTATGTGAGTATTCAAAGGTGTTTTTGAAGGTGTACAAATGATTATGAGAGTACTTATGAAGGCGTTCAAATGATGTGGAAGAGTACTTATGAAGGTGTTCTGGGAGTATTCAGAGGTGATTTGGGGGTGTTCGAATGATGTTTTTGGAGTATTTCAGTGTTGTTTGGAAATGTATAAAGGTATTTTTTGTGAGTATTCAAATGATTTATGAGAGTGTTTTGAAGATGTTCAAAGTAAAAGTGCGTATTTAACTTCGTAATATGTAAAATTGTGAGTAGTGAATTTAACGAAAGTGGATGTGGTGACTTTCTGATGCATGTGTCCCCTTATTAACTTTAATGAACTAAAAGGGTTAAAACGAGAAAAATTGGGGGGGATATGAGTGAAAATTGTGAGGTGTTGGTTGGAGTGTGAGGGTTTGGGAGGGTGGGTAAAAGGGTAGACAAGATTCAACCTGTGTGCGCGTGGTCCTTTTTAGTTCATTTAACTTAATGAGTGGAATACTGACGTCACTGACCACCGAGTAAACGCTTTTTTTTTAGTTCATTTAACTTAATGAGAGGAAACTTTTAGTTCATTTTAAAATAATAAGGGGAAGATGTTTAGACCTGTAGTAAGCATGCCCCCATAGGAGGAGTATTTTGAATGCTTATACCCAGAGGGGGGATTCCAAAAAACTTGATCCGAGGAGAATTTCGAAAACCCCATAGGGGGGAATCCAAAAAAAACTTGATCCAAGGAGATGGAGAATTTCGAAAACCCCATAGGGGGGATCCAAAAAACTTGATCCGAGGAGATGGAGTCATGGTATTGTCGAGAAAATTTGGGGTGAAAGGAGGGGTACCCAAAAATTTGATCCAAGGAATTGGAGAAATTCAAAACCCTTGATCCAAGGAGATGGAGACTTTCGAAACCCCCCATAGGGGGAATCCAAAAAATTTGATCTGAGGAGATGGAGACTTGGTATTATCCGAAAAAACTTGATCCGAGGAGATGGAGAAATCAAAAAAACTTGATCCGAGGAGATGGAGAAATCCAAAAACCTTGATCCAAGGAGATGGAGAATTTTGAAAACCCCATAGGGGGGATCCAAAAAACTTGATCCGAGGAGATGGAGAATTTCGAAAACCCTATAGGGGGGGAATCCAAAAACTTGTATTATCGAGAAATTTTTTGGGTTGGGGGGTGAAAGTGGGAGGGGGATCCGAGGAGATGGAGAAATTCAAAACCCCCAGAGGGGGGAATCCAAAAACTTGATCCGAGGAGATCATAAGAATTTCGAAACCCCCATAGGGGGGAATCCAAAAACTTGTATTATCGAGTGAAAAAAAATTGGGATGGTGGGGGGTGAAAGTGAGAGGGGGAACCTCAAAAATTTGATCCGAGGAGATGGAGAGCACAAGAAAATGAAATTCAAAAAAAAATCGAAAAAAATCGGGGCGCTGGGGGCGATCCGGACGACGCTGCAGAAGGCGCAGCAGAAGGCGCGGGCGGGGGTCGCGAAGGGCGGGGCGGGCGCGCGGGCGGGGCGGGGCGCGCGGGCGGGGCGCGCGGCGCGACGGCGGGGTCGCGAAGGGGGGGGGGGGTGTGGGGGGGGGGGGGGGGGGGGGGGGGGTATTGGTTGGGGGGTCAAGGGTGAGGTAGTCTCGAGGGCGAGGTCATGGTCAAAACCGGAAGTAACACCTAGGTGTGAAAAGGTGACCCTCCAGCTGCTGGTCCTAGACCGGATACACCGCTCAGTGGAAGGCCTAAACCGGAAGGGACGCCCCAGCCGCATGCCTTTTTCCGGAAGGGACGCCCCAGCCGCATTTTTCACTACTTATATATATATATATATATATATATATATATATATATATATATATATATGTGTATATAATATATATATATATATATATATATATATATGTATATATAAAACAACCACTCTGAAAGAATAGAGAAATTCCAAGCGCTTTCATGACTACTCACATTATCAAGGAACTTGATAATGTGAGTAGTCACGAAAGAGCTTGGAATTTCTCTATTCTTTCAGAGTGGTTGTTTTGCATATATATATATATATATATATATATATATATATATATATATATATATATATATATATATATATATATATATATATATATATATATATATATATATATATATATATATATATATATATATATATATATATATATATATAAGTTAAAATATTTGACATAAATAAGTAAATAAGGTTAGACACATGTGCAACTCTTGGGTATCTTTAGTGAGGAAACGTTTCGCCACACAGTGGCTTCATCAGTCCATACAAAGGATAAACTTGAAGAACAGAGGAGAATGAGGTAATCAGTCCCTCATCCTGTCAGACACTGCAACTTCTTGTGATCTTAATACTTGGGAATTCTTCGCTTGCCTAACCCTCGGGCACGACCTACTTCCACATTGGACAAATGTGACACCACCTACGACTGCTGCACCTCTCCTGCCATACGGTTTATAAGCTACTTCTCCCCTCGTATGCCGTATTCTATTCAAGGTTGATGGACTGACCACATCGACTCTAGGATGAGGGACTGATTACCCCATTCTCCTCCTGTTCTTCAAGTTTATCCTTTGTATGGACTGATGAAGCCACTGTGTGGCGAAATGTTTCCTCAATAAAGATACCCAAGAGTTGCACATGTGTCTAATTTAACAATGTGTCAGTTCTTTAAACCATTCATCTACAAATAAATAAAGAGTCAACCTCCCACGCCTATCTTGATATATATTATAGTATACCTTCAATAATTAAGATTCACAAGCACCGACTGATACATACTATATTTAAACAATGCAATAATGTATATACAATTAAGGGAGAATAAGGCTATAAACTCAAATCTAGTAATGTCTCTGTATTACCCGACGTAGAATTGTACCGACAAGTACACACAAATAACTGCGTGTCACAGTGCGATCAGTAGTACGTTTCGTCTCACCCACCAAGACGTACTATACACAAACCAGACTCCAATACAAAGGAGGTGACAGAACCGACCGAGCTTGTGGTCTCAACTAGAGAGGGAGAGAGTACTCAGTGTGACTCCTTAGAGGGGGAACGACGTAATTCCATGAGGCAAACCCAGCAGCCCCAACATCTGGTGTGATCATGTGACTATGCTACCCCAGCAACTGAACCAAGTGAGCCAGGGGAGGAAACAAGTGTTGACAGCCAGTTATAAACAAACTGTCCTATCTATATACATAAGCTAGGTCACATAAAAACATAAAGGAAAATATTTTCAATTTAGCTATTAATGAAAACAATGTAGGCAGTAGGTAGGTAGACAGCAACCACCCAGGGAAGTACTACCGTCCTGCCAGATGACTGTGAAACAGAAACCTGTAACTGTTTTACATGATGGTAGGATTGCTGGTGTCTTTTTCTGTCTCATAAACATGCTAGATAACAGGGATATCTTGCTACTCCTACTTACACTTTGGTCACACTTCACAGACACTCACATGTATACATATATACATACATCTAGGTTTTTTTCCTTTTTCTAAATAGCTCTTGTTCTTCTTTATTTCTTCTATTGTCCATGAGGAAATGGAAAAGAATCTTTCCTCCGTAAGCCATGCGTGTCGTATGAGGCTACTAAAATGCCGGGAGCAATGGGCTAGTAACCCCTTCTCCTGTAAACATTTACTAAAAAAGAGAAGAAGAAAAACTTTATAAAAATGGGGTTGAAGAGGTATGGGGTAGGTTTAAAAATGTAGTGCTAGAGTGTTCAGCAGAAGTTTGTGGTTACAGGAAAGTGGGTGCGGGAGGGAAGAGGAGCAATTGGTGGAATAATGATGTAAAGAGAGTAGTAAGGGAGAAAAAGTTAGCATATGAGAAGTTTTTACAAAGTAGAAGTGATGCAAGGAGGGAAGAGTATATGAAGAATAAGAGAGAGGTTAAGAGAGTGGTGAAGCAATGTAAAAAGAGAGCAAATGAGAGAGTGGGTGAGATGTTATCAACAAATTTTGTTGAAAATAAGAAAAAGTTTTGGAGTGAGATTAACAAGTTAAGGAAGCCTAGAGAACAAATGGATTTGTCAGTTAAAAATAGGAGAGGAGAGTTATTAAATGGAGAGTTAGAAGTATTGGGAAGATGGAGGGAATATTTTGAGGAATTGATAAATGTTGATGAAGATAGGGAAGCTGTGATTTCGTGTATAGGGCAAGGAGGAATAACATCTTGTAGGAGTGAGGAAGAGCCAGTTGTGTGTGTGGGGGAAGTTCGTGAGGCAGTAGGTAAAATGAAAGGGGGTAAAGCAGCTGGGATTGATGGGATAAAGATAGAAATATTAAAAGCAGGTGGGGATATAGTTTTGGAGTGGTTGTTGCTATTATTTAATGAATGTATGGAAGAGGGTAAGGTACCTGGGGATTGGCAGAGAGCATGCATAGTTCCTTTGTATAAAAGCAAAGGGGACAAAAGAGAGTGCAAAAATTATAGGGGGTAAGTCTGTTGAGTATACCTGGTAAAGTGTATGGTAGAGTTATTATTGAAAGAATTAAGAGTAAGACGGAGTATAGGATAGCAGATGAACAAGGAGGCTTTAGGAAAGGTAGGGGGTGTGTGGACCAGGTGTTTACAGTGAAACATATAAGTGAACAGTATTTAGATAAGGCTAAAGAGGTTTTTGTGGCATTTATGGATTTGGAAAAGGCTTATGACAGGGTGGATAGGGGGGCAATGTGGCAGATGTTGCAGGTGTATGGTAGAGGAGGTAGGTTACTGAAAGCAGTGAAGAGTTTTTACGAGGATAGTGAGGCTCAAGTTAGAGAATGTAGGAAAGAGGGAGATTATTTCCCAGTAAAAGTAAGCCTTAGACAAGGATGTGTGATGTCACCGTGGTTGTTTAATATATTTATAGATGGAGTTGTAAGAGAAGTAAATGCGAGGGTCTTGGCAAGAGGCATGGAGTTAAAAGATAAAGAATCACACATAAAGTGGGAGTTGTCACAGTTGCTCTTTGCTGATGACACTGTGGTCTTGGGAGGCTCTGAAGAGAAGTTGCAGAGGTTGGTGGATGAATTTGGTAGGGTATGTAAAAGAAGAAAATTAAAAGTGAATACAGGGAAGAGTAAGGTTATGAGGATAACAAAAAGATTAGGTGTTGAAAGATTGGATATCAGATTGGAGGGAGAGAGTATGGAGGAGGTGAATGTATTCAGATATTTGGGAGTGGACGTGTCAGAGGATGGATCTATGAAAGATGAGGTGAATCATAAAACTGATGAGGGGAAAAGGGTGAGCGGTGCACTTAGGAGTCTGTGGAGACAAAGAACTTTGTCCTTGGAGGTAAAGAGGGGAATGTATGAGAGTATAGTTTTACCAACGCTCTTATATGGGTGTGAAGCATGGGTAATGAATGTTGCAGCGAGGAGAAGGCTGGAGGCAGTGGAGATGTCATGACTGAGGGCAATGTGTGGTGTGAATATAATGCAGAGAATTCGTAGTTTGGAAGTTAGGAGGAGGTGCGGGATTGCCAAAACTGTTGTCCAGAGGGCTGAGAAAGGGTTGTTGAGGTGGTTCAGACATGTAGAGAGAATGAAGCAGAACAGAATGACTTCAAGAGTGTATCAGTCTGTAGTGGAAGGAAGGCGGGGTAGGGGTCGGCCTAGGAAAGGTTGGAGGGAGGGGGTAAAGGAGGTTTTGTGTGCGAGGGGCTTGGACTTCCAGCGAGCATGCGTGAGCGTGTTTGATAGGAGTGAATGGAGACAAATGGCTTTTAATACTTGACGTGCTGTTGGAGTGTGAGCAAAGTAAAATTTATGAAGGGGTTCAGGGAAATCGGCAGGCCGGACTTGAGTCCTTGAGTTGGGAAGTACAGTGCCTGCACTCTGAAGGAGGGGTGTTAATGTTGTAGTTTAAAAACTGTAGTGTAAAGCACCCTTCTGGCAAGACAGTGATGGAGCGAATGATGGTGAAAGTTTTTCTTTTTCGGGCCACCCTGCCTTGGTGGGAATCGGCCAGTGTGCTAATAATAAAAAAAATCTCCAATATAAAATTATATGAAAATTACGTATATACAGGACATACATTGTGTACAGTTCGGGGGGCGCAACACATACATGCAGGTGTTGCACATGTGTGTAATTCACCAACTAACAGTACCTGTGAGGGCGACTGGACGCTACACTCTCATCTCATGGACTGGGAAAAGGCACAACTATTCTATCGCAAGAACAAGATCAAACGAAGGTTCCTTGAAGTTGGCACCTCTCTCCTCACAGAATCTACTGAGCAGTACAGGGGAAGACGCACATTCGTGAGTCACATCAAGCACATTAGCCTAGATCAGCACAGATAACAAATCGAATATGTTCATGCGTCTGTTTACTCGCACACGAACACCTGTCCCATACTCTCCCACACTAACGCACTCTCATTAACTTGAATCAATCATTTACGTCAGCCCGTGATTAAAAAATGAGTGTTTACCTAGCACACACAAAAATATCGCCCCGGTTTTTAATTAATATTTTGCGACAACAGAGGCTCTCAGCACTTGTTATTGTTATGACGTCAACACACTGTTGTTACGACGTCACCTCACCTATGACGCTGTCACAAATATTATGATAGCACCATAAAATGAGCACTATAAAAATGAGGTCAACTAGAAACTACAGTAAAGAAACACTGGTAAATAGGCTACACAATTGTGACTGGACAGAGATAACAAGTTGCACGGACGTAAACGATGCCTGGGAAAAATTCAAAACAATGTTCACTACCATCCTTGATAATATTGCACCAGTTAAAGAGGTTAGGATTAAACGAAGAACTGAACCCTGGATGAATGCTGAGATATTAGATAATATGAAATTCAGAGACCAGCTGCTAAAAAGATTTAAAGCAAACAGACAGGATATTGCAGCACTAAATGAATTCCAAAGGGTGAGGAACAGAGTACAGAGACTTATAAAAGGAGCAAAGGCAAAGCACTACTGCTCAAAAATTGAAGAGTATAAGCATAACCCCAGAAAGCTCTGGCAACAACTAAAACAGTTGGGGTATAGCCATAAGCCAGTAGATAGGTCTAACATAGTACTCACTATCGATAATGAGGTATGCCACGAAACATCTAAGGTGGCAAATTGCTTTAATTCCTACTACACATCTGTTGCATCAACACTAGTAAGTAAACTACCAGCTGTATCAAATACCTTTAACACAGACTCTGATAAGTTTCAAACATACTATACCAATAAAGGGGTAACCCCAAACAGTTGTCAACTAGTAAGTGTATCTCATGACTTTATTAAAAAAGAACTAAGCAGGTTAAACCCAACTAAGAGCACAGGCCCTGATAACATCCCGTCTAAGTTCCTAAAAGATGGTGCTTCTGAACTGTCAATCCCTATTGCTCACATAATAAATCTATCAATCACCACTAATACCATACCAGAGGGGTTCAAGGAGGCCAGAGTTACTTCTATCTTCAAGAAAAATAGTAGGTCTGATGTAAGCAACTATAGGCCTGTTAGTATACTCTGTATAATATCTAAAATTCTAGAGAGGGCGGTGTATTCTCAAGTAGTTATGTACCTTAATGACAACAACATTCTCCATAGCTATCAATCGGGCTTTAGAAGATCCTACTCAACCGACACCTCCCTTATTAATCTGATGGATTACCTGAGAACTGAAATGTCAAAGGGGAACCTCATAGGTATGGTAACCTTAGACCTGCAAAAGGCCTTCGATACTGTCAACCACAATATATTATGTAATAAACTTCAAGCTATCGGTATAGGTTCTGTAGACTGGTTTAAGTCCTACCTTAGCAACAGGAGACAAATAGTCAAAATCAACAAAACAGAATCAGAATCCCTGCCGATAACATGTGGAGTTCCCCAAGGTAGTATCCTGGGTCCCTTATTACTCTTATGTTATGTCAATGATATGCCTATCAGTGTCAAGTGCAAACTCCTACTGTATGCAGATGACAGTGCTCTGTTAGTGTCAGGTAAAGACCCACAAGATATTGCTAATATTTTAACACTGGAACTGGAGTCCTGCAGCAAATGGTTAGTAGACAACAAACTATCATTACACCTAGGGAAAACTGAAGCCATTCTCTTTGGCACAAAACATAAACTGAGAAGGGTAAATAATTTTAATGTTCAATGTAATGGGGAGCCCATCACTTTGGTTTCATCAGTAAAATATTTGGGAATCCCCTTTGACCCATGCATGTCAGGAGAATTGATAGGGAACAGTGTAGTAAAGAAAGCGAATGCCAGACTGAAGTTCCTGTATAGACAAGCACAGTGTCTACCTACTGAGGCTCGCAGGACCCTATGTCTAGCCCTTATACAATGCCATATGGATTACGCTTGCTCTTCTTGGTACTCTGCCTTGACAAAATACTGAAAGATAGACTGCAAATCACCCAGAACAAAATCGTAAGATTCATCCTGGGCCTGGGACCAAGAGAACATGTAGGCCAGGATGAATTACAGCAGTTGGATATGCTGAATGTTGAAGACAGAGTAAAACAACTGAAGCTAAATCATGTTTATAAAATTGCTCACAAACAGTGTCCAGAATATCTTGCTCTCAATTTTGTCAAGGTTGGGAACCAAAGCAATCATAGTACTAGGGGGAGAGAGCACAACTTTGTAGTACCCACAGTCAGTGGCCAGGCGTCAAACACCTTTTATTGTACAGCAATAAAGGAATGGAATAGACTGCCTGCACATGTCAAAGCCAGTCATAGCATGAACCAGTTCAAGAAGACTGCCAAAAAGTGTCTGATGAATGTAGCTACAGAAAGGGAGGGGAATGATTTTCTATTTTTTAGCTAACTTACGTGTAAATTTTACCGTATTCCTAGTAATGACCCTCGTATTGTAGATAGTCTTAATGACCCTCGTGTAGTAGATAGTCTTTTTAGTATGATAATAAGATGTTATCTTCATTGTAGAATAATAAGAAAATATTATAACCTTTTTATTATAATAATAAGGTAAAAGGACCCCAATGGAAATAAGTCACTCTGTCTGACTTTTTTGGGTTATCCCAAGTTCTCTACACATATGCTGCTATGTATGATAATTCTATGTAACTGTATTTGTGTATACCTGAATAAACTTACTTACTTACTTACTTACTTACCATAGAGCTGTTATGAAGTCAGGAGCACGGTCATGACACTGGTCTGTTGCAGATGATGACTTGTTCCCTGGCTCCTGGAGGAGGGTGAAGAAGGATGCTCCCTGGCTCCTGAAGGAGGGTGCTACCTGGCTCCTGAAGGAGGTCAATTAAAGTAATACTGGAGGTACAAGTGAGGCTCTCATGACTGAGGCTGGGTGGTTCCATCACAATGGTTGGGAACAAATGGCTGCCCTCATGCAATCATAGTGCCGTTGTTCCTGTACCTCTACCAAAATAAGTCTTATATAGTAGTGCAGCAGTTGCCTGCTGGCTGTCATGCGTAACTGGTGTCTTCAGTCAGGCGTTACGAACACAGTTAAGTTAATGGGATTTCAAGCCCATCGACTGTACTAGGATCATTAATGCTGCATGTAACATTTTTCACTACTCCATATATACATCTCTAACTCTTATGAACAGACCGAAATTCCGTTAACTTATTTCATGTTGTTAGGTTACGAGTATTTTTCTCTTTGGTCAAAATAACTTTCTTTGGATTGAAATGGGAACGTTAGTGCCCTGTTATCTGCATATTTCTAAATAATCTCTAAACCTGGTTTATTCCACTCTCATTCCATCGTTTTAAACCTCACTCATCTACAACCTGACTGCCTAACCAATATTTTCTTAAATGATTTGTAAATCTGGGTTTGTCCAGAGAAAACCTATTGCTCGAAAGAGTTCCATTGGTCGTAGCATCCAGTACCTAGAATACTTCCAGTACCTTCAGTACCTCCAGTACCTACAATACCTTCAGTACCTCCAGTACCTACAGTACTTTCAGTACCTCCAGTACCTACATTACCTTCAGTACCTCCAGTATCTACAGTACCTCCAGTACTTTCAGTACCTCCAGTACCTACATTCCTTTCAGTACCTCCAGTACCTACAGTACCTCCAGTACTTTCAGTACCTCCAGTACCTACATTCCCTTCAGTACCTACAGTACCTTCAGTACCTCCAATACCTATAGTACCTCCAGTACCTACAGTACCTTCAGTACCTTCAGTACCTTCAGTACCTCCAGTACCAACAGTACTCTGATGAAGTTTTGATTTCCTCGTGTTTATCATATCGGACTAATTGAAATTTCTCATCGTTGAACTTCGTATTGTTTTCTGCAGCCCATTGAAAGATTTGGTTGATGTCCGCCTCGAGCCTTGCAGTGTCTGCAATGCAAGACACTGTTATGCAGATTCGGGTGTCATCTGCAAAGGAAGACACGGTGCTGTGGCTGACATCCTTGTCTATGTCAGATAGTAGGATGAGAAACAAGATGGGAGCTAGTACAGTGCCTTGTGGAACAGAGCTTTTCACCGTAGTCACCTCATACTTTCCTCTGTTGACTACTACTCTTTGTGTTCTGTTTGTGAGGAAATTATAGATCCATCTACCAACTTTTCCTGTTATTCGTTTAGCACGCATTTTGTGCGCTATTACGCCATGGTCACACTTGTCGAAGGCTTTTGCAAAGTCTGTATATATTACATCTGCATTCTTTTTGTCTTCTAGTGCATCTAGGACCTTGTAGTGATCCAATAGTTGAGACAGACAGGAGCGACCTGCTCTAAACCCATGTTGCCCTGGGTTGTGTAATTGATGGGTTTCTAGATGGGTGGCAATCTTGCTTCTTAGGACCCTTTCAAAGATTTTTATGATATGGGATGTTAGTGCTATCGGTCTGTAGTTCTTTGCTATTGCTTTACTGCCCCCTTTGTGGAGTGGGGCTATGTCTGTTGTTTTTAGTAACTGTGGGACGACCCCCGTGTCCATGCTCCCTCTCCATAGGATGGTAAAAGCTCGTGATAGGGGCTTCTTGCAGTTCTTGATGAACACGGAGTTCCATGAGTCTGGCCCTGGGGCAGATTGCATGGGCATGTCATTTATCGCCTGTTCGAAGTCATTTGGTGTCAGGATAACATCAGATAGGCTTGTGTTAACCAAATTCTGTGGCTCTCTCATAAAAAATTAATTTTGATCTTCGACTCTCAGTCTGGTTAGCGGCTTGATAAAAACTGAGTCATATTGGGATTTGAGTAGCTCACTCATTTCCTTGCTGTCATCTGTGTAGGACCCATCTTGTTTAAGTAGTGGCCGAATAGTGGATGTTGTTCTCGACTTAGATTTGGCAGAACTTTCAATACTTCCAGTACCTACATTCCCTTCAGTACCTCCAGTACCTACAGTACCTTCAGTACCTCCAATACCTCCAGTACCAACAGTATCTCCAGTACCTCAAGTACCTACAGTACCTACAGTACCTTCAGTATCTCCAGTACCTACAGTACCTTCAGTACCTCCAGTACCTACAGTACCTTCAGTACCTTCAGTACCTACAGTACCTTCAGTACCTTCAGTACCTCCAGTACCTTCAGTACCTTCAATACCTTCAGTACCTCCAGTACATTCAGTACCTTCAGCACCTCCAGTACCTTCAGTACCTTCAGTACCTCCTGTACCTACAGTACCTTCGGTGCCTCCAGTATCTTCAGTACCTCTAGTACTTTCAGTACCTCCAGTACCTTCAGTACCTCCAGTATCTTCAGTACCTCCAGTACCTTCAGTACCTCCAGTACCTTCAGTACCTTCAGTACCTCAAGTACCTACACTACCTTCAATACCTCCAGTACTTACAGTACCTTCAGTACCTCCAGTACCTTCAGTACCTCAAGTGCCTACAGTGCCTTCAGTACCTTCAGCGCCTTCAATACCTACAGTGCCTTCAGTACCTCCAGTACCATCAGTACCTCCAGTAGCTTCAGTAACTTCAGTACCTTCAGCACCTCCAGGAACTTCGGTACCTTCGGTACCTAGAGTACCTTCAGTACCTCCAGTACCTACAGTACCTTCAGTACCTCCAGTACCTACAGTACCTTCAGTACCTCCACTACCTACAGTACCTTCAGTACTTCATTCAAGTACCTAAAATACCTTCAGTACCTCCAGTACCTACAGTACCTTCAGTACCTCCAGTACCTACATTACAATAAGTACTTCCAGTACCTACAGTACCTTCAGCACCTCCAGTACCTACAGTACCTTCAGTACCTAGAGAACCTACAGTACCTTCAGTACCTCCAGTACCTACAGTACCTCCAGTACCTAAAGTACCTTCAGTACCTCCACTACCTACAGTACCTTCAGCACCTCCAGTACCTACAGTACCTTCAGCACCTCCAGTACCTACAGTACCTTCAGTACCTCCAGAACCTACAGTACCTTCAGTACCTCCAGTACCTACAGTAACTAAGTGTAGATACAATAACAGAACAAAGAAATGTAGATACAATGACAGCACAACTACGTGTAGACAATAACAACACAACTAGGTGTAGATACAATGAAGCACAATTAGGCATAGATACAATGACATCAAAACTAGGTATAGATACAATGACAACACAACTAGGTATAGATACAATGACAGCACAACTAGGTATGGATACAGTTGTGATGAATGGTTTGAAAAACCGACAAGTTGAAGATTGAGACACTTATGCAGCATATGGGAATCTTTATTCAGGAAACGTTTCGCCACACAGTGGCTTCATCAGTCCAATACAAAGAGGAAGGCGTAAGGAGAGGAGGAGAATGAGGTAATCAGTCCCTCAACCTGGAGTCGATGTGTTCAGTCCACCAATCTTGTAGAATGTACAGCATAGGGCCGTAGACGTGGCTTATATACTGTAGTGGGGTGACGTGAAGCAGATGGAGGCGGGGTCATAGTGGTACCATCCACTAGTCGAAGTAGGTCTTCGTCCAAAGGTTGAACAAGTGTTGAAGAATTCTTTGTAACAAGACCCCATGATGCTGCCGTGTCTGTCAGACACGGCAGCATCATGGGGTCTTGTTACAAAGAATTCTTCAACACTTGTTCAACCTTTGGACGAAGACCTACTTCGACTAGTGGATGGTACCACTATGACCCCGCCTCCATCTGCTTCACGTCACCCCACTACAGTATATAAGCCACGTCTACGGCCCTATGCTGTACATTCTACAAGATTGGTGGACTGAACACATCGACTCCAGGTTGAGGGACTGATTACCTCATTCTCCTCCTCTCCTTACGCCTTCCTCTTTGTATTGGACTGATGAAGCCACTGTGTGGCGAAACGTTTCCTGAATAAAGATTCCCATAGGCTGCATAAGTGTCTCAATCTTCATCTAGGTATGGATACAATGACAACACAATTAGGTATAGAAAGAATGACATCACAACTAGGTATAGATATAATGAGAGCACAACTAGGTATAGATATAATGACAGCACAACTAAGTGTAGATATAATGACAGCACAACTAGGTATAGATAAAATGACAACACAACTAGGTATAGATACAATGACAGCACAGCTAGGTATAAATACAATGACAGCACTACTAGGTATAGATGCAATGACATCACAGCTAGGTGTAAATACAATGACAGCACAACTTGGTATAGATACAATGACAGCACAGCTAGGTGTAAATACAATGACAGCACAACTAGGTATAGATGCAATGACAGCCCAACTAGGTATAGATGCAATGGCAGCCCAACTAGGTATAGATACAATGACAGCACAACTAGGTATAGATACAATGACAGCACAGCTAGGTGAAAATACAATGACAGCACAACTAGGTATAGATGCAATGGCAGCCCAACTAGTGATAGATACAATGACAGTACAACTAGGTGTAGATACAATGACAGTACAACTAGGTATAGATAAAATGACAACAAAACTAGGTATAGATACAATGACAGCACAGCTAGGTGTAAATACAATGACAGCGCAACTAGGTATAGATGCAATGGCAACCCAACTAGGGATAGATACAATGACAGTACAACTAGGTGTAAATACAATGAGAGCACAACTAGGTATAGATAAAATGAATGCACAAGTATGTATAGATACAATGGCAGCACAACTAGGTGTAGATACAATGACAGTACAACTAGGTGTAGATACAATGACAGCACAACTAGGAATAGATACAATGACAGCACAACTAGAAATAGATACAATGACAGCACAACTAGGTATTGATACAATGACAGCTCAACTAGGTATAGATACAATGACAGCACAACTAGGTATAGATAAAATGACAACAAAACTAGGTATAGATACAATGACAGCACAGCTAGGTGTAAATACAATGACAGCACAACTAGTATAGATACAATGACAGCACAGCTAGTTGTAAGTACAATGACAGCACAACTAGGTATAGATACAATGACAGTACAACTAGGTATAGATACAATGGCAGCACAACTAGGTATAGATACAATGACAGCACAACTAGGTATTGATACAATGACAGCTCAACTAGGTATAGATACAATGACAGCACAATTAGGTATAGATAAAATGACAGCACAACTAGGTATAGATACAATGACAGCACAGCTAGTTGTAAGTACAATGACAGCACAACTAGGTATATATACAATGACAGCACAGCTAGGTGTAAATACAGTGACAGCACAACTAGGTACAGATACAATGACATCACAGCTAGGTGTAAATACAATGACAGCACAACTTGGTATAGATACAATGACAGCACACCTAGGTGTAAAAACATTGACAGCACACCTAGGTAAAGATACAATGGCAGCCGAACTAGGTATAGATACAATGACAGCACAACTATATATAGATACAATAACAGCACAAGTAGGTGTAGATACAATGACAGTAAAGCTAGGTGTAGATACAATGGCAGGAAACTAGGTATAGATACAGTGACAGTAAAACTAGGTGTAGATACAATGACAGAACAACTTGGCAAAGATACAATGACAGAAGAAATAGGTATAGATATAATAACAGCACAAGTAGGTGTAGATACAGTAGATACAGTACAGATAGGTGTAAGTACAATGACAGCACAACTAGGTATAGATACAATGGCAGCACAGTTAGATATAGACACAATGACAACACAACTATGTGTAGATACAATGACTGCTCAACTAGGTATAAATGCAATGGCAGCACAACTAGGTATAGATACAATGACAGTACAACTAGGTGTAGATACAATGACAGCAGAACTAGGTATAGATACGATGGCAGCACAGCTAGGTGTAAATACAATGACAGCACAAATAGGTATAGATACAATGACAGTACAACTATGTATAGATGTATAGATACAGTGACAGCACAACTAGGTATAGATACAATGACAGCAGAAATGGGTATAGATACAATGACAGCACAGCTAGGTGTAAATACAATGACAGCATAGCTAGGTATAGATACAATGACAGCACAACTAGGTATAGATACAATGACAGTACAACTAGGTGTAGATAGAATGAGAGCACAAATAGGTATAATTACAATGACATCATAACGAGGTATAGATACAATGACAGCACAACTAAGTATGGATACAATGGCAGCAAAACTAGGTACAGATACAATGACAGCACAACTAGGTATAGACACAATTGCAGCACAACTTGGTATAGATACAATGAAAGCAGAAATAGGTATAGATACAATGACTCCAGAGCTAGTTGTAAATACAATGACAGCACAACTAGGTATAGATACAATGGCAACACAACTAGTTATAGATACAATGATAGCACAACAAGGTATAGATACAATGACAGCACAACTAGGTATAGATACAATGGCAGCACAACTAGGTGTAGATACAATGACAGCACTACTTGGTATAGGTATAATGACAGCAGAAATAGGTACTGATACAATGACAGTACAGCTAGGTGTAGATACAATGACGGCACAACTAGGTATATATACAATGACAGCAGAAATAGGTATAGATACTATGACAGCACAACTAGGTATAGATACAATGACAGCACAACTAGGTATAGATACAATGACAGCACAGCTAGGTGTAGATACAATGACAGCACTACTAGGTATAGACACAATTGCAGCACAACTTGGTATAGATACAATGAAAGCAGAAATAGGTATAGATACAATGACTCCAGAGCTAGTTGTAAATACAATGACAGCACAACTAGGTATAGATACAATGGCAACACAACTAGTTATAGATACAATGATAGCACAACAAGGTATAGATACAATGACAGCACAACTAGGTATAGATACAATGGCAGCACAACTAGGTGTAGATACAATGACAGCACTACTAGGTATAGGTATAATGACAGCAGAAATAGGTACTGATACAATGACAGTACAGCTAGGTGTAGATACAATGACGGCACAACTAGGTATATATACAATGACAGCAGAAATAGGTATAGACACTATGACAGCACAACTAGGTATAGATACAATGACAGCACAACTAGGTATAGATACAATGACAGCACAGCTAGGTGTAAATACAATGACTGCACAACTAAGTATAGATACAATGGCAGCAAAACTAGGTACAGATACAATGACAGCACAACTAGTTATAGATACAATGATAGCACAACTAGGTATAGATAAAATGACAACAAAACTAGGTATAGATACAATGACAGCACAGCTAGGTGTAAATACAATGACAGCACAACTAGTATAGATACAATGACAGCACAGCTAGTTGTAAGTACAATGACAGCACAACTAGGTATAGATACAATGACAGCACAACTAGGTATAGATAAAATTACAACAAAACTAGGTATAGATACAATGACAGCACAGCTAGGTGTAAATACAATGACAGCACAACTAGTATAGATACAATGACAGCACAGCTAGTTGTAAGTACAATGACAGCACAACTAGGTATAGATACAATGACAGCACAACTAGGTATAGATACAATGGCAGCACACCTAGGTATAGATACAATGACAGCACAACTAGGTATTGATACAATGACAGCTCAACTAGGTATAGATACAATGACAGCACAACTAGGTATAGATAAAATGACAGCACAACTAGGTATAGATACAATGACAGCACAGCTTGTTGTAAGTACAATGACAGCACAACTAGGTATAGATACAATGACAGCACAGATAGGTGTAAATACAGTGACAGCACAACTAGGTACAGATACAATGACATCACAGCTAGGTGTAAATACAATGACAGCACAACTTGGTATAGATACAATGACAGCACACCTAGGTGTAAAAACATTGACAGCACACCTAGGTACAGATACAATGGCAGCCGAACTAGGTATAGATACAATGACAGCACACCTAGGTGTAAAAACATTGACAGCACACCTAGGTAAAGATACAATGGCAGCCGAACTAGGTATAGATACAATGACAGCACAACTATATATAGATACAATAACAGCACAAGTAGGTGTAGATACAATGACAGTAAAGCTAGGTGTAGATACAATGGCAGGAAACTAGGTATAGATACAGTGACAGTAAAACTAGGTGTAGATACAATGACAGAACAACTTGGCAAAGATACAATGACAGAAGAAATAGGTATAGATATAATAACAGCACAAGTAGGTGTAGATACAGTAGATACAGTACAGATAGGTGTAAGTACAATGACAGCACAACTAGGTATAGATACAATGGCAGCACAGTTAGATATAGACACAATGACAACACAACTATGTGTAGATACAATGACTGCTCAACTAGGTATAGATGCAATGGCAGCACAACTAGGTATAGATACAATGACAGTACAACTAGGTGTAGATACAATGAGAGCAGAACTAGGTATAGATACGATGGCAGCACAGCTAGGTGTAAATACAATGACAGCACAAATAGGTATAGATACAATGACAGTACAACTATGTATAGATGTATAGATACAGTGACAGCACAACTAGGTATAGATACAATGACAGCAGAAATGGGTATAGATACAATGACAGCACAGCTAGGTGTAAATACAATGACAGCATAGCTAGGTATAGATACAATGACAGCACAACTAGGTATAGATACAATGACAGTACAACTAGGTGCAGATAGATTGAGAGCACAAATAGGTATAATTACAATGACATCATAACGAGGTATAGATACAATGACAGCACAACTAAGTATGGATACAATGGCAGCAAAACTAGGTACAGATACAATGACAGCACAACTAGGTATAGACACAATTGCAGCACAACTTGGTATAGATACAATGAAAGCAGAAATAGGTATAGATACAATGACTCCAGAGCTAGTTGTAAATACAATGACAGCACAACTAGGTATAGATACAATGGCAACAAAACTAGTTATAGATACAATGATAGCACAACAAGGTATAGATACAATGACAGCACAACTAGGTATAGATACAATGGCAGCACAACTAGGTGTAGATACAATGACAGCACTACTAGGTATAGGTATAATGACAGCAGAAATAGGTACTGATACAATGACAGTACAGCTAGGTGTAGATACAATGACGGCACAACTAGGTATATATACAATGACAGCAGAAATAGGTATAGATACTATGACAGCACAACTAGGTATAGATACAATGACAGCACAACTAGGTATAGATACAATGACAGCACAGCTAGGTGTAGATACAATGACAGCACTACTAGGTATAGACACAATTGCAGCACAACTTGGTATAGATACAATGAAAGCAGAAATAGGTATAGATACAATGACTCCAGAGCTAGTTGTAAATACAATGACAGCACAACTAGGTATAGATACAATGGCAACACAACTAGTTATAGATACAATGATAGCACAACAAGGTATAGATACAATGACAGCACAACTAGGTATAGATACAATGGCAGCACAACTAGGTGTAGATACAATGACAGCACTACTAGGTATAGGTATAATGACAGCAGAAATAGGTACTGATACAATGACAGTACAGCTAGGTGTAGATACAATGACGGCACAACTAGGTATATATACAATGACAGCAGAAATAGGTATAGATACTATGACAGCACAACTAGGTATAGATACAATGACAGCACAACTAGGTATAGATACAATGACAGCACAGCTAGGTGTAAATACAATGACTGCACAACTAAGTATAGATACAATGGCAGCAAAACTAGGTACAGATACAATGACAGCACAACTAGTTATAGATACAATGATAGCACAACTAGGTATAGATAAAATGACAACAAAACTAGGTATAGATACAATGACAGCACAGCTAGGTGTAAATACAATGACAGCACAACTAGTATAGATACAATGACAGCACAGCTAGTTGTAAGTACAATGACAGCACAACTAGGTATAGATACAATGACAGCACAACTAGGTATAGATAAAATGACAACAAAACTAGGTATAGATACAATGACAGCACAGCTAGGTGTAAATACAATGACAGCACAACTAGTATAGATACAATGACAGCACAGCTAGTTGTAAGTACAATGACAGCACAACTAGGTATAGATACAATGACAGCACAACTAGGTATAGATACAATGGCAGCACACCTAGGTATAGATACAATGACAGCACAACTAGGTATTGATACAATGACAGCTCAACTAGGTATAGATACAATGACAGCACAACTAGGTATAGATAAAATGACAGCACAACTAGGTATAGATACAATGACAGCACAGCTAGTTGTAAGTACAATGACAGCACAACTAGGTATAGATACAATGACAGCACAGATAGGTGTAAATACAGTGACAGCACAACTAGGTACAGATACAATGACATCACAGCTAGGTGTAAATACAATGACAGCACAACTTGGTATAGATACAATGACAGCACACCTAGGTGTAAAAACATTGACAGCACACCTAGGTACAGATACAATGGCAGCCGAACTAGGTATAGATACAATGACAGCACAACTATATATAGATACAATAACAGCACAAGTAGGTGTAGATACAATGACAGTAAAGCTAGGTGTAGATACAATGGCAGGAAACTAGGTATAGATACAGTGACAGTAAAACTAGGTGTAGATACAATGACAGAACAACTTGGCAAAGATACAATGACAGAAGAAATAGGTATAGATATAATAACAGCACAAGTAGGTGTAGATACAGTAGATACAGTACAGATAGGTGTAAGTACAATGACAGCACAACTAGGTATAGATACAATGGCAGCACAGTTAGATATAGACACAATGACAACACAACTATGTGTAGATACAATGACTGCTCAACTAGGTATAGATGCAATGGCAGCACAACTAGGTATAGATACAATGACAGTACAACTAGGTGTAGATACAATGACAGCAGAACTAGGTATAGATACGATGGCAGCACAGCTAGGTGTAAATACAATGACAGCACAAATAGGTATAGATACAATGACAGTACAACTATGTATATATGTATAGATACAGTGACAGCACAACTAGGTATAGATACAATGACAGCAGAAATGGGTATAGATACAATGACAGCACAGCTAGGTGTAAATACAATGACAGCATTGCTAGGTATAGATACAATGACAGCACAACTAGGTATAGATACAATGACAGCACAACTAGGTATAGATATAATGACAGCACAACTAGGTATAGATACAATGACAGCACTACTAGGTATAGATACAATGACAGCACAGCTAGGTGTAAATACAATGACAGCACAACTAAGTATAGATACAATGGCAGCAAAACTAGGTACAGATATAATGACAGCACAACTAGGTATAGACACAATTGCAGCACAACTTGGTATAGATACAATGAAAGCAGAAATAGGTATAGATACAATGACTCCAGAGCTAGTTGTAAATACAATGACAGCACAACTAGGTATAGATACAATGGCAACACAACTAGTTATAGATACAATGATAGCACAACAAGGTATAGATACAATGACAGCACAACTAGGTATAGATACAATGGCAGCACAACTAGGTGTAGATACAATGACAGCACTACTAGGTATAGGTATAATGACAGCAGAAATAAGTACTGATACAATGACAGTACAGCTAGGTGTAGATACAATGACGGCACAACTAGGTATATATACAATGACAGCAGAAATAGGTATAGATACTATGACAGCACAACTAGGTATAGATACAATGACAGCACAACTAGGTATAGATACAATGACAGCACAGCTAGGTGTAAATACAATGACTGCACAACTAAGTATAGATACAATATCAGCAAAACTAGGTACAGATACAATGACAGCACTAGTTATAGATACAATGATAGCACAAGAAGGTATAGATGCAATGACAGCACAACTAGGTATAGATACAATGGCAGCACAACTAGGTATAGACACAATTGCAGCTCAACTAGGTATAGATACAATGACAGCACAACTAGGTATAGATAAAATGACAACAAAACTAGGTATAGATACAATGACAGCACAGCTAGGTGTAAATACAATGACAGCACAACTAGTATAGATACAATGACAGCACAGCTAGTTGTAAGTACAATGACAGCACAACTAGGTATAGATACAATGACAGCACAACTAGGTATAGATACAATGGCAGGACAACTAGGTATAGATACAATGACAGCACAACTAGGTATTGATACAATGACAGCTCAACTAGGTATAGATACAATGACAGCACAATTAGGTATAGATAAAATGACAGCACAACTAGGTATAGATACAATGACAGCACAGCTAGTTGTAAGTACAATGACAGCACAACTAGGTATAGATACAATGACAGCACAGATAGGTGTAAATACAGTGACAGCACAGCTAGGTACAGATACAATGACATCACAGCTAGGTGTAAATACAATGACAGCACAACTTGGTATAGATACAATGACAGCACACCTAGGTGTAAAAACATTGACAGCACACCTAGGTACAGATACAATGGCAGCCGAACTAGGTATAGATACAATGACAGCACAACTATATATAGATACAATAACAGCACAAGTAGGTGTAGATACAATGACAGTAAAGCTAGGTGTAGATACAATGGCAGGAAACTAGGTATAGATACAGTGACAGTAAAACTAGGTGTAGATAGAATGAGAGCACAAATAGGTATAATTACAATGACATCACAACCAGGTATAGATACAATGACAGCACAACTAGGTATAGATATAATGACAGCACAACTAGGTATAGATACAATGACAGCACAACTAGGTATAGATACAATGACAGCACAGCTAGGTGTAAATACAATGACAGCACAACTAAGTATAGATACAATGGCAGCAAAACTAGGTACAGATACAATGACAGCACAACTAGGTATAGACACAATTGCAGCACAACTTGGTATAGATACAATGAAAGCAGAAATAGGTATAGATACAATGACTCCAGAGCTAGTTGTAAATACAATGACAGCACAACTAAGTATAGATACAATGGCAACACAACTAGTTATAGATACAATGATAGCACAACAAGGTATAGATACAATGACAGCACAACTAGGTATAGATACAATGGCAGCACAACTAGGTGTAGATACAATGACAGCACTACTAGGTATAGGTATAATGACAGCAGAAATAGGTACTGATACAATGACAGTACAGCTAGGTGTAGATACAATGACGGCACAACTAGGTATATATACAATGACAGCAGAAATAGGTATAGATACTATGACAGCACAACTAGGTATAGATACAATGACAGCACAACTAGGTATAGATACAATGACAGCACAGCTAGGTGTAAATACAATGACTGCACAACTAAGTATAGATACAATGGCAGCAAAACTAGGTACAGATACAATGACAGCACAACTAGTTATAGATTCAATGATAGCACAACAAGGTATAGATGCAATGACAACACAACTAGGCATAGATACAATGGCAGCACAACTAGGTATAGACACAATTGCAGCTCAACTAGGTATAGATACAATGACAGTACGACTAGGTGTAGATACAATGACGGCACAACTAGGTATAGATACAATGACAGCAGAAATAGGTATAGATACAATAACAGCACAGCTAGGTGTAAATACAATGATATCACAGCTAGTTATAGATACAATGACAGCACAACTAGGTGTAGATACAGTGACAGTACAACTAGGTGTAGATACAATGACAGTACAACTAGGTGTAGATACAATGACAGTACAACTAGGTGTAGATACAATGACAGTACAACTAGGTGTAGATACAATGACAGTACAACTAGGTGTAGATACATTGACAGTACAACTAGGTGTAGATACAATGACAGTACAACTAGGTGTAGATACAATGACAGTACAACTAGGTGTAGATACAATGACAGTACAACTAGGTGTAGATACAATGGCAGCACAACTAGGTGTAGATACAATGACAGTACAAGTGGGTTTATATCTTCTTGGATCTTTGTCGTGTCGTCAATGGATGACTCTCTCATGCATATCCTAGTGTCGTCTGCAAAGGATGATACAGTGCTGTCTATGTCGATATGAGAATGAGGAACAGGATAGGTGCGAGTACTGTGCCTTGAAGGACAGAGCTCTTCACTATAGCACTATCCGATTTACCTCTGTTGACCACCACTCTTTATGTGCGATAGGTTAGAGAGTTCAAGATTCACCTGCCTTCTTTGCCAGTTATCGCTTTAGCACGCATTTTATGTGCTATTACACCATGGTCGCACTTGTCAAAGGCTTTTGCAAAATCTGTGTATACGCGGCTCTCACCCGCGAGGCCCGGGTTCGATTCCCGGCACGGGAAAGGATTTAAAGGGGCTCTGGTGGCCTGGTGGTTAACGCTCTCGCTTCACACGGTGAGGGCCTGGGTTCGATTCCCAGCCAGAGTAGAAACATTGGACGTGTTTCTTTCCACCTGTTGTCTATGTTCCCCATCAGTAAAATGGGTACCTGGGTGTTAGTCGACTGGTGTGGGTCGCATCCTGGGACACTGACCTAAGGAGGCCTGGTCACAGACCGGGCCGCGGGGGCGTTGACCCCCGGAACTCACTCCAGATAAACTCCAGATAAACATCTAAAGTGCATCTAAGACCATATTATAGTGGTCTAACAGTTGCGAAAGGCAGGAGCGACCTGCTCTGAAACCATGTTGCCTGGGTTGTGCAATTTTTGGGAGTCCATGTGGTTTGCTATCCTGCTTCTTAGAAATCTTTCAAAGATTTTTATGATATGAGACGTTAAAACTATTGGTCTATAGGTCTTAGTTAAAGCTTTGCTGCCACCTTTATGGAGTGGGGCTATGTCCGTTGTTTTTAGTGATTGTGGAAGGAATCTCGCGTGTGTCTAAGCTCCTTCTCCACATTATACTTAGGGCCTGTTAGAGGGGTTTCTTGCAGTTCTTAATGAACACAGAGTTCCACGAGTCTGGGCCTGGGGGTGAGTGCATGGGCACGTCGTCGATGGCTTTATCAAAGTCTAGTGGAGTTAGGGTTATGTCAGAAATTTGGCAAACATTGGCAGGGTTTTGAGGCTCATTCATGAAAAAATTGTTTGGATTGTCTGTCTTAAGACTGATTAGTGGCTCGCTGAACACAAAGTCATATTCAGATTTCAGTAACACTCATTTCTTTGTTGTCATCTGTGCAGGATCCGTCTTGTCTGTGCAGGGGCACTATACTAGATGTGATTTTTGCCTTGTTTCTGGCATTTAAAAAGAAATATTTCGAATTTCTTTAAATTTCACTAATCGCTTTTAGCTCCTATTGTCTCTTCTGGATCCTGTAGATACAATGACAACACAACTAGGTGTAGATACAATGACAGCACAACTAGGTGTAGATACAATGACAAAACAACTAGGTGTAGATACAATGACAACACAACTAGGTGTAGATACAATGACAGCACAACTAGGTGTAGATACAATGACAGCACAACTAGGTGTAGATACAATGACAAAACAACTAGGTGTAGATACAATGACAACACAACTAGGTGTAGATACAATGACAGCACAACTAGGTGTATATACAGTGACAACACAACTAGGTGTAGATACAATGACAACACAACTAGGTGTATATACAGTGACAACACAACTAGGTGTATATACAGTGACAACACAACTAGGTGTAGATACAATGACAAAACAACTAGGTGTAGATACAATGACAGCACAACTAGGTGTAGATACAGTGACAACACAACTAGGTGTAGATACAATGACAACACAACTAGGTGTATATACAGTGACAACACAACTAGGTGTAGATACAATGACAACACAACTAGGTGTAGATACAATGACAACACAACTAGGTGTATATACAGTGACAACACAACTAGGTGTAGATACAATGACAAAACAACTAGGTGTAGATACAATGACAGCACAACTAGGTGTAGATACAATGACAGCACAACTAGGTGTAGATACAATGACAAAACAACTAGGTGTAGATACAATGACAAAACAACTAGGTGTAGATACAATGACAACACAACTAGGTGTAGATACAATGACAGCACAACTGGGTGTAGATACAATGACAGCACAACTAGGTGTAGATACAATGACAAAACAACTAGGTGTAGATACAATGACAACACAACTAGGTGTAGATACAATGACAGCACAACCAGGTGTAGATACAATGACAGTACAACTAGGTGTAGATACAATGACAGCACAACTAGATGTAGATATAATGACAACACAACTAGGTGTAGATACAATGACAGCACAACTAGGTGTAAATACAATGACAGCACAACTAGATGTAGATATAATGACAACACAACTAGGTGTAGATACAATGACAGCACAACTAGGTGTAAATACAATGACAGCACAACTAGATGTAGATATAATGACAGCACAACTAGGTGTAGATACAATGACAGCACAACTAGATGTAGATATAATGACAACACAACTAGGTGTAGATACAATGACAGCACAACTAGGTGTAAATACAATGACAGCACAATTTGGTGTAGATACAATGACAACACAACTAGGTGTAGATACAATGACAGCACAACTAGGTGTAGAGACAATGACAGCACAACTTGGTGTAGATACAATGACAACACTACTAGGTGTAGATACAATGACAGGACAACTAGGTGTAGATACAATGGCAACACTACAAGGTGTAGATACAATGACAGGACAACTAGGTGTAGATACAATGACAGTACAACTAGGTGTAGATACAATGACAGCAGAACTAGATGTAGATATAATGACAGTACAACTAGGTGTAGATACAATGACAGCACAACCAGGTGTAGATACAATGACAGTACAACTAGGTGTAGATACAATGACAGCAGAACTAGATGTAGATATAATGACAACGCAACTAGGTGTAGATACAATGACAGCACAACTAGGTGTAAATACAATGACAGCACAACTAGGTGTAGATATAATGGCAGCACGACTAGGTGTAGAGACAATGACAGCACAAGTAGGTGTACATACAATGACAGCACAACTTGATGTAGGTATATTGACAACACTACTAGGTGTAGATGTAATGACAGCACAGCTAGATGAATATATAATGACAGCACAACTAGGTGTAGATATAATGACAGCACAACTAGGTGTAGATATAATGACAGCACAACTAGGTGTAGATACAATGACAGTACAACTAGGTGTAGATACAATGACAACACATCTAGGTGTGGATGCAATGACAACACAACTAGGTGTAGATACAATTACAGGACAACTAGGTGTAGATACAATGACAACACTACTAGGTGTAGATACAATGACAGCACAACCAGGTGTAGATACAATGACAACACTACTAGGTGTAGATACAATAACAGGACAACTAGGTGTAGATACAATGACAACACTACTAGGTGTAGATACAATGACAGGACAACTAGGTGTAGATACAATGACAACACTACTAGGTGTAGATACAATGACAGGACAACTAGGTGTAGATACAATGACAACACTACTAGGTGTAGATACAATGACAACACTACTAGGTGTAGATACAATGACAGCACAACCAGGTGTAGATACAATGACAGGACAACCAGATGGAGATACAATGACAACACTACTAGGTGTAGATACAATGACAACACTACTAGGTGTAGATACAATGACAGGACAACTAGGTGTAGATACAATGACAACACTACTAGGTGTAGATACAATGACAACACTACTAGGTGTAGATACAATGACAGGACAACTAGGTGTAGATACAATGACAACACAACTAGGTGTAGATACAATTACAGCACAACCAGGTGTAGATACAATGACAGGACAACCAGATGGAGATACAATGACAACACTACTAGGTGTAGATACAATGACAACACTACTAGGTGTAGATACAATGACAGCACAACTAGGTGTAGATACAATGACAACACTACTAGGTGTAGATACAATGATAATACAACTTGGTATAGTTACAATGATTAATATTTCCACTAATACTTAGTTAATGACCTATGTAAATACAGTTAATTATTTGGTTTAAGTCGGCAACTAATGAACAGTTACAACAATCACAATACTGTGCCGCTCGGGTTGTGCTAGGTCTGAGACTTGCTTACTGAAGCCGTCCCGGCTGGGTGGGTAGCGTGGAGGGTTGTACTTTTCTACCCTCCCGGTTCGAGTCTCCTCAACTCACTCACGTAAGAAACACTCAGCATATTTTACCATTTAGATCAGACTTGTTATTGTGTACATAGAAGATAAAACTTCCCATTAGGCAAATTGATTTATTTTTTGGGTGATTTTTGTTTAGCATTTAATTAAATTTGCATCTGAGGGAAAATGTACATAACATTGGACAAGGAAAATTAGAACAAATATTGATAAGGAAAATAATATCGCATAACCAATAAGAAAATGTGGTGACCATATGATAAAATATATTTATGGTTCATGATGGTTGTTACATCAAAATGGCGGAGGTGGCCTCTTCTGTAGAATTTTTTTTAATTATTCGTTTTTTTTATTTAATAAAAATTAGGACATAATTCAAGGAATATGTTGGCGCTTAAAGTTGTTTCTGCGATTTTTTTTTTAAGCCGAGTTATCAGAAATTAATTTATTTCGCCGGAATACAATGTTGGGTCCAAAATATTAACATTTTTGTTTTGCATTGTTTTTAATGTTTTGTGGAGAGTCTTATTATTATTATTATTATTATTATTATTATTATTATTATTATTATTATTATTATTATTATTATTATTATTATTACTATTGTTATTATTATTATTACTATTGTTATTATTATTATTATTATTATTATTATTATTATTATTATTATTATTATTATTATTATTATTATTATTATTATTATTATTATTACTATTGTTATTATTATTATTATTATTATTATTATTATTATTATTATTATTATTATTTTTATTACTATTGTTATTATTATTATTACTATTGTTATTATTATTATTATTATTATTATTATTATTATTATTATTATTACTATTGTTATTATTATTATTATTATTATTATTATTATTATTATTATTATTATTATTATTATTATTATTATTACTATTGTTATTATTATTATTATTATTATTATTATTATTATTATTATTATTATTATTATTATTATTATTATTATTATTATTATTACTATTGTTATTATTATTATTATTATTATTATTATTATTACTATTGTTATTATTATTATTATTATTATTATTATTATTATTGTTATTATTATTATTGTTATTATTATTGTTATTATTATTATTATTATTATTATTATTATTATTATTATTATTATTATTATTATTTTATTTTTTTATCATCACACTGGCCGATTCCCACCAAGGCAGGGTGGCCCGAAAAAGAAAAACTTTCACCATCATTCACTCCATCACTGTCTTGCCAGAAGGGTGCTTTACACTACAATTTTTAAACTGCAACATTAACACCCCTCCTTCAGAGTGCAGGCACTGTACTTCCCATCTCCAGGACTCAAGTCCGGCCTTCCGGTTTCCCTGAACCCCTTCATAAATGTTACTTTGCTCACACTCCAACAGCACGTCAAGTATTAAAAACCATTTGTCTCCATTCACTCCTATCAAACACGCTCACGCATGCCTGCTGGAAGTCCAAGCCCTTCGCCCACAAAACCTCCTTTACCCCCTCTCTCCAACCTTTCCTAGGCCGACCCCTACCCCGCCTTCCTTCCACTACAGACTGATACACTCTTGAAGTCATTCTGTTTCGCTCCATTCTCTCTACATGTCCGAACCACCTCAACAACCCTTCCTCAGCCCTCTGGACAACAGTTTTGGTAATCCCGCACCTCCTCCTAACTTCCAAACTACGAATTCTCTGCATTATATTCACACCACACATTGCCCTCAGACATGACATCTCCACTGCCTCCAGCCTTCTCCTCGCTGCAACATGCATCACCCATGCCTCACACCCATATAAGAGCGTTGGTAAAACTATACTCTCATACATTCCCCTCTTTGCCTCCAAGGACAAAGTTCTTTGTCTCCACAGACTCCTAAGTGCACCACTCACTCTTTTCCCCTCATCAATTCTATGATTCACCTCATCTTTCATAGACCCATCCGCTGACACGTCCACTCCCAAATATCTGAATACATTCACCTCCTCCATACTCTCTCCCTCCAATCTGATATTCAAATTTTCATCACCTAATCTTTTTGTTATCCTCATAACCTTACTCTTTCCTGTATTCACCTTTAATTTTCTTCTTTTGCACACCCTACCAAATTCATCCACCAATCTCTGCAACTTCTCTTCAGAATCTCCCAAGACCACAGTGTCATCAGCAAAGAGCAGCTGTGACAACTCCCACTTTGTGTGTGATTCTTTATCTTTTAACTCCACGCCTCTGATGACCCTCGCATTTACTTCTCTTACAACCCCATCTATAAATATATTAAACAACCACGGTGACATCACACATCCTTGTCTAAGGCCTACTTTTACTGGGAAAAAATTTCCCTCTTTCCTACATACTCTAACTTGAGCCTCACTATCCTCGTAAAAACTCTTCACTGCTTTCAGTAACCTACCTCCTACACCATACACTTGCAACATCTGCCACATTGCCCCCCTGTCCACCCTGTCATACGCCTTTTCCAAATCCATAAATGCCACAAAGACCTCTTTAGCCTTATCTAAATACTGTTCACTTATATGTTTCACTGTAAACACCTGGTCCACACACCCCCTACCTTTCCTAAAGCCTCCTTGTTCATCTGCTATCCTATTCACCGTCTTACTCTTAATTCTTTTAATAATAACTCTACCATACACTTTACCAGGTATACTCAGCAGACTTATCCCTCTATAATTTTTGCACTCTCTTTTATCCCCTTTGCCTTTATACAAAGGAACTATGCATGCTCTCTGCCAATCCCTAGGTACCTTACCCTCTTCCATACATTGATTAAATAATTGCACCAACCACTCCAAAACTATATCCCCACCTGCTTTTAACATTTCTATCTTTATCCCATCAATCCCGGCTGCCTTACCCCCTTTCATTTTACCTACTGCCTCACGAACTTCCCCCACACTCACAACTGGCTCTTCCTCACTCCTACAAGATGTTATTCCTCCTTGTCCTATACACGAAATCACAGCTTCCCTATCTTCATCAACGTTTAACAATTCCTCAAAATATTCCCTCCATCTTCCCAATACCTCTAACTCTCCATTTAATAACTCTCCTCTCCTATTTTTAACTGACAAATCCATTTGTTCTCTAGGCTTTCTTAACTTGTTAATCTCACTCCAAAACTTTTTCTTATTTTCAACAAAATTTGTTGATAACATCTCACCCACTCTCTCATTTGCTCTCTTTTTACATTGCTTCACCACTCTCTTAACCTCTCTCTTTTTCTCCATATACTCTTCCCTCCTTGCATCACTTCTACTTTGTAAAAACTTCTCATATGCTAACTTTTTCTCCCTTACTACTCTCTTTACATCATCATTCCACCAATTGCTCCTCTTCCCTCCCGCACCCACTTTCCTGTAACCACAAACTTCTGCTGAACACTCTAACACTACATTTTTAAACCTACCCCATACCTCTTCGACCCCATTGCCTATGCTCTCATTAGCCCATCTATCCTCCAATAGCTGTTTTTATCTTACCCTAACTGCCTCCTCTTTTAGTTTATAAACCTTCACCTCTCTCTTCCCTGATGCTTCTATTCTCCTTGTATCCCATCTACCTTTTACTCTCAGTGTAGCTACAACTAGAAAGTGATCTGATATATCTGTGGCCCCTCTATAAACATGTACATCCTGAAGTCTACTCAACAGTCTTTTATCTACCAATACATAATCCAACAAACTACTGTTATTTCGCCCTACATCATGCCTTGTATACTTATTTATCCTCTTTTTCTTAAAATATGTATTACCTATAACTAAACCCTTTTCTATACAAAGTTCAATCAAAGGGTTCCCATTATCATTTACACCTGGCACCCCAAACTTACCTACCACACCCTCTCTAAAAGTTTCTCCTACTTTAGCATTCAGGTCCCCTACCACAATTACTCTCTCACTTGGTTCAAAGGCTCCTATACATTCACTTATTATTATTATTATTATTATTATTATTATTATTATTATTATTATTATTATTATTATTATTATTATTATTATTATTATTATTATTATTATTATTATTATTATTATTATTATTATTATTATTATTATTATTATTATTGTTGTTATTATTATTATTATTATTATTATTATTATTATTATTGTTATTGTTATTATTATTATTATTATTATTATTATTATTATTATTATTATTGTTATTATTATTATTATGATTATTATTATTATTATGATTGTTATTATTATTATTATTATTATTATTATTATTATTATTATTATTATTATGATTATTATTATTATTATTATTATTATTATTATTATTATTATTATTATTATTATTATTATTATTATTATTATTATTATTATTATTATTATTATTATTATTATTATTATTATTATTATTATTATTATTATTATTATTATTATTATTATTATTATTATTATTATGATTATTATTATGATTATTATTATTATTATTATTATTATTATTATTATTATTATTATTATTATTATTATTATTATTATTATTATTATTATTATTATTATTATTATTATTATTATTATGATTATTATTATGATTATTATTATTATTATTATTATTATTATTATTATTATTATTATTATTATTATTATTATTATTATTATTATTATCATTATCATTATTATTGTTGTTAATATTATTATTATTATTATTATTATTATTATTATTATTATTATTATTATTATTATTATTATTTGTTGTTGTTGTTGTTGTTTGAAGGAACTGAAAAAATCATTATACAAATATTTGAGGCAAAAATGAAAGGTTAGAAAAAAAATAAATCCAGTTGAAGACACAAAACATATTATTTCTTCAGCCACGATTATTATCTAGGAAATTATCTGCTTATCCGTATGTGTCTCCGTATGTGCACCTTCGTATGTGTCTCCGTATGTGCACCTTCGTATGTGTGTCTCCGTATGTGCACCTTCGTATGTGTCTCCGTATGTGCACCTTCGTATGTGTGTCTCCGTATGTGCACCTTCGTATGTGTCTCCGTATGTGCACCTTCGTATGTGTGTCTCCGTATGTGCACCTTCGTATGTGTCTCCGTATGTGCACCTTCGTATGTGTCTCCGTATGTGCACCTTCGTATGTGTGTCTCCGTATGTGCACCTTCGTATGTGTCTCCGTATGTGCACCTTCGTATGTGTCTCCGTATGTGCACCTTCGTATGTGTGTCTCCGTATGTGCACCTTCGTATGTGTCTCCGTATGTGCACCTTCGTATGTGTGTCTCCGTATGTGCACCTTCGTATGTGTGTCTCCGTATGTGCACCTTCGTATGTGAGTCTCCGTATGTGCACCTTCGTATGTGTGTCTCCGTATGTCCACCTTCGTATGTGAGTCTCCGTATGTGCACCTTCGTATGTGAGTCTCCGTATGTGCACCTTCGTATGTGTGTCTCCGTATGTGCACCTTCGTATGTGAGTCTCCGTATGTGCACCTTCGTATGTGAGTCTCCGTATGTGCACCTTCGTATGTGAGTCTCCGTATGTGCACCTTCGTATGTGAGTCTCCGTATGTGCACCTTCGTATGTGAGTCTCCGTATGTGCACCTTCGTATGTGAGTCTCCGTATGTGCACCTTCGTATGTGAGTCTCCGTATGTGCACCTTCGTATGTGAGTCTCCGTATGTGCACCTTCGTATGTGAGTCTCCGTATGTGCACCTTCGTATGTGTGTCTCCGTATGTGCACCTTCGTATGTGAGTCTCCGTATGTGCACCTTCGTATGTGAGTCTCCGTATGTGCACCTTCGTATGTGAGTCTCCGTATGTCCACCTTCGTATGTGTGTCTCCGTATGTGCACCTTCGTATGTGAGTCTCCGTATGTGCACCTTCGTATGTGTGTCTCCGTATGTGCACCTTCGTATGTGTGTCTTCGTATGTGCACCTTCGTATGTGTGTCTCCGTATGTGCACCTTCGTATGTGTGTCTTCGTATGTGCACCTTCGTATGTGTGTCTCCGTATGTGCACCTTCGTATGTGTGTCTCCGTATGTGCACCTTCGTATGTGTGTCTCCGTATGTGCACCTTCGTATGTGTGTCTTCGTATGTGCACCTTCGTATGTATGTCTCCGTATGTGCACCTTCGTATGTGTGTCTCCGTATGTGCACCTTCGTATGTGTGTCTCCGTATGTGCACCTTCGTATGTATGTCTCCGTATGTGCACCTTCGTATGTGTGTCTCCGTATGTGCACCTTCGTATGTATGTCTCCGTATGTGCACCTTCGTATGTGTGTCTCCGTATGTCCACCTTCGTATGTGTGTCTCCGTATGTGCACCTTCGTATGTATGTCTCCGTATGTGCACCTTCGTATGTGTGTCTCCGTATGTGCACCTTCATATGTGAGTCTCCGTATGTCCACCTTCGTATGTGAGTCTCCGTATGTGCACCTTCGTATGTGTGTCTCCGTATGTCCACCTTCGTATGTGTGTCTCCGTATGTGCACCTTCGTATGTGTGTCTCCGTATGTGCACCTTCGTATGTGAGTCTCCGTATGTGCACCTTCGTATGTGAGTCTCCGTATGTGCACCTTCGTATGTGTGTCTCCGTATGTCCACCTTCGTATGTGAGTCTCCGTATGTGCACCTTCGTATGTGTGTCTCCGTATGTCCACCTTCGTATGTGTGTCTCCGTATGTGCACCTTCGTATGTGTGTCTCCGTATGTGCACCTTCGTATGTGTGTCTCCGTATGTCCACCTTCGTATGTGTGTCTCCGTATGTGCACCTTCGTATGTGTGTCTCCGTATGTGCACCTTCGTATGTGTGTCTCCGTATGTCCACCTTCGTATGTGTGTCTCCGTATGTGCACCTTCGTATGTGTGTCTCCGTATGTGCACCTTCGTATGTGTGTCTCCGTATGTCCACCTTCGTATGTGTGTCTCCGTATGTGCACCTTCGTATGTGTGTCTCCGTATGTGCACCTTCGTATGTGTGTCTCCGTATGTCCACCTTCGTATGTGTGTCTCCGTATGTGCACCTTCGTATGTGTGTCTCCGTATGTGCACCTTCGTATGTGTGTCTCCGTATGTCCACCTTCGTATGTGTGTCTCCGTATGTGCACCTTCGTATGTGTGTCTCCGTATGTGCACCTTCGTATGTGTGTCTCCGTATGTGCACCTTCGTATGTGTGTCTCCGTATGTGCACCTTCGTATGTGTGTCTTCGTATGTGCACCTTCGTATGTGTGTCTCCGTATGTGCACCTTCGTATGTGAGTCTCCGTATGTGCACCTTCGTATGTGTGTCTTCGTATGTGCACCTTCGTATGTGAGTCTCCGTATGTGCACCTTCGTATGTGAGTCTCCGTATGTCCACCTTCGTATGTGAGTCTCCGTATGTCCACCTTCGTATGTGAGTCTCCGTATGTCCACCTTCGTATGTGAGTCTCCGTATGTGCACCTTCGTATGTGTGTCTCCGTATGTCCACCTTCGTATGTGAGTCTCCGTATGTCCACCTTCGTATGTGAGTCTCCGTATGTGCACCTTCGTATGTGTGTCTCCGTAATTGCACCTTCGTATGTGAGTCTCCGTATGTGCACCTTCGTATGTATGTCTCCGTATGTGCACCTTCGTATGTGAGTCTCCGTATGTGCACCTTCGCATGTGTGTCTTCGTATGCGTCTACGTATGTGCGTGTTCCTACGCTGAGGTCAGTGGTCACCTGTGGTCATACCTGCCTAAGGTCTTGGGAGTTAGCGTGGGCTGTTACCAAGCACCATGGCTTGTTGTAGTGTTTTAGAATCTCAGGTTCAAGTGTTGAAGAAGGAGATTCTACTTCTTCAGGAGGAAAATAGGAGGCTGAAGCTTCGCATAGATGAGTTTGGGAGTGAGTGTGAGAAGGATTTAGCTGGTGAGGAGGAAATGGTCACCAGCAGTGATAGTGGCAGCCGCTTTAAGTGGCAAGTGATTCACAGTTCAGGAAGAAGAAAGATAAGAATGGTTAACCGAGAAGATGTGAAGGAAGGAAATCGATTCTCTGTTCTCCAGGACAAGTGCACTTCAGTGGTTAGTGAGGTTGAAGGTACCACTGATTTCCCTGCTAATCAAGGTAAGAATATTTTAATAGTAGGAGATTCTCAGGTAAGATATAAGGACTGTGCTTTTTGTAAAAGAGACAGAAATATCAGACAGAGAGTGTGCCTTCCTGGAGCTGGTGTTGGTGACAGTCAGCAGGTTGGATAATATTATGTCAGGTAATGGGAACAAGCCCATTATCTGTCTTAGTGCTGGAGGTAATGACATTGGGAAGGGCAGGAGACAGGAGCTGCTGGATAAGTACAGGTCAGCCATAGAAGTAGATAGGTTTAAGGGATGGATCCCAGCCATATGTAGCATCTTGCCTACAAAGGGAGTGGGCAATGAATGGATGTCTAGGGCAATTGGTATAAATTGCTGGTTAGACAGGTACTGCAAGAAACTTGCAATCCCATTCATTGATAACTGGGACCTATTCTTTGGCAAACATGATATGTATGCAAGGGATGGGGTTCATCTCTCTGGGGATGGAGTTGTTGCATTAGCCAATTCGATTGAGAGGGTAATTGATAACTTGTCTAGGAATTTAAACTGATAGATTATAGAGGTATGGGTGTTTGTGGGAAACAATCAGGCTGCAGCATTAGGGTTAAAAACAGCAGTTATTACCGGGATTCCTCAGGGATATGTTTAAAAGACTATATTTAAAATAAAGTTGCTAGAAATGGCAAATCAACTGATCAACAAACAAAGAGGCATAGCAGAGGGCAACGAGTGACTAGCTCCCTTAAGGTTTACTATACAAATAGTAGGAGTCTAAGAAATAAGATAGATGAGCTAAGATTACTTGCAAGTGTAGGTAATATAAACCAGGTAATATAGATATTATTGGTATACCAGAGTCCTAGTTCAACTTAAAAGATAGAGAAATGCCTTCTGAATGCATCATACAGGGTTATAAACTATTCCACACTGATAAGGTTAACAGGAAGGGTGGTGGAGTCGCGATGTATGTCAGAGAAAATTTAAATTGTTGTGTTAGACATGATATAAGATTAGAAACATCGAACACGAATCTGTTTGACTACAGTTTCTCGAGGATCGTGACAAATTAATTTTGGGTGTGATTTAGAGGCCCCCAAACCTTGATAGGGAGTGCAGTAAGCTGTTATGGGACGAAATTCATAAGGCATCTAGATATGAAAATGTTATTATGGGAGATTTTAACTTTAGACAAATTGATTGGAACAATATGACAGAAAATCTTGAGTCTAGTGACTTTCTTGATACAGTTCAGGATTGCTTTTTAGAACAGTTTGTGACAGAACCAACTAGAGGAAACAATCTGCTTGACTTGGTTCTTGCCAACAAAGAGTCACTAATTAATAATCTTGAGGTTAATGATGAGCTTGGGGAAAGTGATCACAAATCACTTAGTTTCAATATATCATGGAATTACCCAGATAACTGCAATCAAGACTCAGGAAATCGTAATGACACGATTGCAAACAAACCATACCACGGGCGGGATTGAACCCGCGGTCAGAGAGTCTCAAAACTCCAGACCGTCGCGTTAGCCACTAGACCAGCTAGCCACAATAAGATTCGTCCAACTAGGTATATTTCTACACCATAGGAAGGTTAGCACAGGCACCACTGTGACCACAAATGCAAGTTTTTACAGACGAATCTCCAGCTAGCGTGGCCGTGACGAACTCTAGCTCTAGTGGTCACAGTGGTTCAATCCCGCCAGTGGTATGGTTTGTTTGCAATCGTGTCATTACGATTTCGTGAGTCATGTTGACGGCAGTGAGGGGACTTGAGCTAGAGTTCGTCACGGCCACGCTAGCTGGAGATTCGTCTGTAAAAACTTGCATTTGTGGTCACAGTGGTGCCTATGCTAACCTTCCTATGGTGTAGAAATATTCCTAGTTGGACGAATCTTATTGTGGCTAGCTGTTCCAGTGACTAACGATACGGTCTGGAGTTTTGAGACTCTCTGACCGCGGGTTCAATCCCGCCCGTGGTATGGTTTAACTGCAATCAAATCTCTGTCCCAGATTTTCGCCTGGCCGACTTCGTGGAACTGAAAAATTACCTGGGTGGACTAAATTGGGATGTCCTGACTATGGGTCAGGTAGGAGATCTTGGTTGCCAATATGACGTTTTTCAGAGCATAGTTTTAGCTGCCCAGACAACTTTTGTTCCGATTAGGGAAATTGGGTCTAACAAAAATGATCCCAAATGGATGAACAATAGATTAAAACATCTCATTGGTCAAAAGAGAGGCATACATAAGCGTATGAAAAGGGGGATGAGCAGTTAAGAAATCAATACATTAACTTAAAAAGAGAAATAAAGAAAGGAATAAGAAAAGCAAAAAGGGATTATGAGGCAAAGGTCACAAGGAATTGAAAGACTAACCCAAAAGGGTTCTTTCAGGTATACAGAAATAAGATTAGGGACAAGATAGGCCCACTTAAGAGTAACTTTGGTCAGATCACTGACAGTGATAAGAATACATGTGAAATTTTCAATACCTACTTCCTCTCAGTTTTCACCCAGGAAAATACTTGCGATATTCCTGAAATAATAGATTATGTAGAACAGGATGATAATAAACTATGCACGATTGCGGTAACTAGTGACATGGTCCTCAGACAAATAGAGAAACTAAAACCTAACAAATCCCCAGGTCCTGATGAACTGCTTGGAAGGGTGTTAAAGGAATGTAAAGAGGAACTTAGCATACCCTTGGCTAATCTTTTTAACATATCACTACAAACTGGCATAGTGCCTGATGAGTGGAAAAGAGCAAATATAATACCTATTTACAGGACAAGTCCTTAGCTTCGAACTATAGACCAATAAACCTTACTTACCTCCACAGTGGGAAAATTTTTGGAATCAATAATTGCCGAAGCAATTCGTAGCCATCTTGATAGGCACAGATTGATTAATGAATCTCAACACGGTTTTACAAAGGGGCGTTCCTGTCTTACGAATTTACTAAAATTTTTCACTAAGGTGTTTGAGGAGGTAGATCATGGTAATGGATATGATATTGTGTATATGGACTTCAGTAAGGCTTTCGATAGAGTTCCACATCAGAGGCTATTGAGGAAACTTAAGGCACTCGGAATAGGAGGAGAAATTTTTTCCTGGGTAGAGGCATGGCTGACAAATAGGCAGAAGAGAGTTTGCATAAATGGGGAGAAATCAGAATGGGGCACGTCACAAGCGGTGTTCCTCAGGGGTCAGTGTTGGGCCCGTTGTTGTTCACAGTTTACATAAACGACATAGTTGAGGGAATAAATAGTGACATAAGCAAATTTGCTGATGACACCAAAATAGGCCGTCCAATTTATTCTAATGAGGACACTAGAGCACTCCAGGATGATTTGAATAGACTGATGCAATGGTCGGAGAAGTGGCAGATGCAGTTTAATATAGACAAATGCAAAGTTCTAAATGTTGGACAGGAAAATAACCATGCGACATATATGCTAAATATTGTAGATCTTAATACTACTGATTGTGAAAAGGATTTAGGAGTTTTGGTTAGTTGTTATCTAAAACCAAGACAACAGTGCATTAGTGTTCGCAATAAAGCTAACAGAATTCTTGGCTTCATATCTAGAAGTATAAATAATAGAAGTCCTCAGGTTGTTCTTCAACTCTATATATCCTTGGTTAGGCCTCATTTAGACTATGCTGCTCAGTTCTGGTCACCGTATTACAGAATGGATATAAATGCTCTGGAAAACGTACAGAGGAGGATGACAAAGATGATCCCATGTATTAGAAATCTTCCATATGAGGATAGACTGAGGGTCCTGAATCTGTACTCTCTCGAAAGGTATAGAATAAATAAAGGGGATGTAAATAGCGTGCTGAAAATTTCCAGCCAAGACAGGACTCGCAGCAATGGTTTCAAGTTGTAAAAATTCAGATTCAGGAAGGATATAGGAAAGCACTGGTTTGGTAATAGAGTTGTGGATGAGTGGAACAAACTCCCGAGTACAGTTATTCAGGCTAAAATGTTGTGTAGTTTTAAAAATAGATTAGATAAATACATGAGTGGGTGTGGGTGGGTGTGAGTTGGACCTGACTAGCTTGTGCTGCTGGGTGTGGTGCCGTGCTACATCCCTGAGTGGAGGTGACCAGACTGGGTGGGTCATTCGGCTAATCCGTGAGGGGGGACATGGACCTGCTCCGCATGGGTCAGTAGGCCTGTTGTAGTGTTCCTTCTTTCTTATGTTCTTATGTATGTGCGCCTTAGTATATGTGTCTTTGTATGTGTGTCTTCGTATGTGTGTCTCCGTACATGTATCTTCGTATGTGTGTCTCCGTATGTGTGTCTTCGTATGTGTCTTCGTATGTGTGTCTCCGTATGTGTGTCTTCGTATGTGTGTCTTCGTATGTGTCTTCGTATGTGTGTCTCCGTATGTGTGTCTTCGTATGTGTCTTCGTATATGCGTCTCCGTATGTGTGTCTTCGTATGTGTCTTCGTATATGCGTCTCCGTATGTGTGTCTTCGTATGTGTCTTCGTATGTGTGTCTCCGTATGTGTGTCTTCGTATGTGTCTTCGTATGTGTGTCTCCGTATGTGTGTCTTCGTATGTGTCTTCGTATGTGTGTCTCCGTATGTGTGTCTTCGTATGTGTCTTCGTATGTGTGTCTTCGTATGTGTGTCTCCGTATGTGTGTCTTCGTATGTGTCTTCGTATGTGTGTCTTCGTATGTGTGTCTTCGTATGTGTGTCTTCGTATGTGTCTTCGTATGTGTGTCTTCGTATGTGTGTCTTCGTATGTGTGTCTTCGTATGTGTGTCTTCGTATGTGTGTCTTCGTATGTGTGTCTTCGTATGTGAGTCTTCGTATGTGTGTCTTCGTATGTGTGTCTTCGTATGTGTGTCTTCGTATGTGTCTTCGTATGTGTGTCTCCGTATGTGTGTCTTCGTATGTGTGTCTCCGTATGTGTGTCTTCGTATGTGTCTTCGTATGTGTGTCTTCGTATGTGTGTCTTCGTATGTGTGTCTTCGTATGTGTCTTCGTATGTGTGTCTTCGTATGTGTGTCTTCGTATGTGTGTCTTCGTATGTGTGTCTTCGTATGTGTGTCTTCGTATGTGTGTCTTCGTATGTGAGTCTTCGTATGTGTGTCTTCGTATGTGTGTCTTCGTATGTGTGTCTTCGTATGTGTGTCTTCGTATGTGAGTCTTCGTATGTGTGTCTTCGTATGTGTGTCTTCGTATGTGTGTCTTCGTATGTGTGTCTTCGTATGTGAGTCTTCGTATGTGTGTCTTCGTATGTGTGTCTTCGTATGTGTGTCTTCGTATGTGTGTCTTCGTATGTGTGTCTCCGTATGTGTGTCTTCGTATGTGTGTCTTCGTATGTGTGTCTTCGTATGTGTGTCTCCGTATGTGTGTCTTCGTATGTGTGTCTTCGTATGTGTGTCTCCGTATGTGTGTCTTCGTATGTGTGTCTCCGTATGTGTGTCTTCGTATGTGTGTCTCCGTATGTGTGTCTCCGTATGTGTGTCTTCGTATGTGTGTCTCCGTACGTGTGTCTTCGTATGTGTGTCTTCGTATATGTGTCTTCGTATGTGTGTCTTCGTATGTGTGTCTTCGTATATGTGTCTTCGTATGTGTGTCTCCTTATGTGTGTCTTCGTATGTGTGTCTTCGTATATGTGTCTCCGTATGTGTGTCTTCGTATGTGTGTCTTCGTATATGTGTCTCCGTATGTGTGTCTTCGTATGTGTGTCTTCGTATATGTGTCTCCGTATGTGTGTCTTCGTATGTGTGTCTTCGTATGTGTGTCTCCGTATGTGTGTCTTCGTATGTGTGTCTTCGTATATGTGTCTCCGTATGTGTGTCTTCGTATGTGTGTCTCCTTATGTGTGTCTTCGTATGTGTGTCTTCGTATGTGTGTCTCCGTATGTGTGTCTTCGTATGTGTGTCTTCGTATGTGTGTCTTCGTATGTGTGTCTCCGTATGTGTGTCTTCGTATGTGTGTCTTCGTATGTGTGTCTCCGTATGTGTGTCTTCGTATGTGTGTCTCCGTATGTGTGTCTTCGTATGTGTGTCTCCGTATGTGTGTCTCCGTATGTGTGTCTTCGTATGTGTGTCTCCGTACGTGTGTCTTCGTATGTGTGTCTTCGTATATGTGTCTTCGTATGTGTGTCTTCGTATGTGTGTCTTCGTATATGTGTCTTCGTATGTGTGTCTCCTTATGTGTGTCTTCGTATGTGTGTCTTCGTATATGTGTCTCCGTATGTGTGTCTTCGTATGTGTGTCTTCGTATATGTGTCTCCGTATGTGTGTCTTCGTATGTGTGTCTTCGTATATGTGTCTCCGTATGTGTGTCTTCGTATGTGTGTCTTCGTATGTGTGTCTCCGTATGTGTGTCTTCGTATGTGTGTCTTCGTATATGTGTCTCCGTATGTGTGTCTTCGTATGTGTGTCTCCTTATGTGTGTCTTCGTATGTGTGTCTTCGTATATGTGTCTCCGTATGTGTGTCTTCGTATGTGTGTCTCCGTATGTGTGTCTCCGTATGTGTGTCTACGTATGTGTGTCTTCGTATGTGTGTCTTCGTATGTGTGTCTTCGTATGTGTCTTCGTATGTGTGTCATCGGTCGTTTATTAAAGGATAATTAAGGTCCTGGTGACGCTACTTAAGAAGTCATTGTTCAGTGACGTCATGATAACATCTTCATCAAGTTAACTCATAAAATATTATGTTTCAAGGTTATTTGTTTTAAATCTAGATTTTTTTAAAATTTCCATTTTCCTTTTAAAAAATACAAGATGATGTATTTTTATACTTTTGACAAGATGACAATGCTGTGCAGGACTGTGCAACACTTTTAATGGTGTGCAGGACTGTGCAACACTTTTAATGGTGTGCAGGACTGTGCAACACTTTTAATGGTGTGCAGGACTGTGCAACACTTTTAATAGTGTGCAGGACTGTGCAACACTTTTAATGGTGTGCAGGACTGTGCAACACTTTTAATAGTGTGCAGGACTGTGCGACACTTTTAATGGTGTCCAGGACTGTGCAACACTTTTAATGGTGTGCAGGACTGTGCAACACTTTTAATGGTGTGCAGGACTGTGCGACACTTTTAATGGTGTGCAGGACTGTGCGACACTTTTAATGGTGTGCAGGACTGTGCAACACTTTTAATGGTGTGCAGGACTGTGCAACACTTTTAATGGTGTGCAGGACTGTGCAACACTTTTAATGGTGTGCAGGACTGTGCGACACTTTTAATGGTGTCCAGGACTGTGCAACACTTTTAATGGTGTGCGGGACTGTGCGACACTTTTAATGGTGTGCAGGACTGTGCAACACTTTTAATGGTGTGCAGGACTGTGCAACACTTTTAATGGTGTGCAGGTCTGTGCAACACTTTTAATGGTGTGCAGGACTGTGCAACACTTTTAATGGTGTACAGGACTGTGCGACACTTTTAATGGTGTCCAGGACTGTGCAACACTTTTAATGGTGTGCAGGACTGTGCAACACTTTTAATGGTGTGCAGGACTGTGCAACACTTTTAATGGTGTGCAGGACTGTGCGACACTTTTAATGGTGTCCAGGACTGTGCAACACTTTTAATGGTGTGCAGGACTGTGCAACACTTTTAATGGTGTGCAGGACTGTGCAACACTTTTAGTGGTGTGCAGGACTGTGCAACACTTTTAATGGTGTGCAGGACTGTGCAACACTTTTAATGGTGTGAAGGACTGTGCAACACTTTTAGTTGTGTGCAGGACTGTGCAACACTTTTAGTGGTGTGCAGGACTGTGCAACACTTTTAATGGTGTACAGGACTGTGCAACACTTTTAATGGTGTCCAGGACTGTGCAACACTTTTAATGGTGTGCAGGACTGTGCAACACTTTTAATGGTGTGCAGGACTGTGCAACACTTTTAATGGTGTGCAGGACTGTGCAACACTTTTAGTGGTGTGCAGGACTGTGCAACACTTTTAATGGTGTGCAGGACTGTGCAACACTTTTAATGGTGTGCAGGACTGTGCAACACTTTTAATGGTGTGCAGGACTGTGCAACACTTTTAATGGTGTACAGGAGTGTGCAACACTTTTAATGGTGTACAGGACTGTGCAACACTTTTAATGGTGTGCAGGACTGTGCAACACTTTTAATGGTGTGCAGGACTGTGCAACACTTTTAGTGGTGTGCAGGACTGTGCAACACTTTTAATGGTGTGCAGGACTGTGCAACACTTTTAATGGTGTCCAGGACTGTGCAACACTTTTAGTGGTGTGCAGGACTGTGCAACACTTTTAATGGTGTGCAGGACTGTGCAACACTTTTAATGGTGTGCAGGACTGTGCAACACTTTTAATGGTGTGCAGGACTGTGCAACACTTTTAATGGTGTACAGGAGTGTGCAACACTTTTAATGGTGTACAGGACTGTGCAACACTTTTAATGGTGTGCAGGACTGTACAACACTTTTAATGGTGTGCAGGACTGTGCAACACTTTTAATAGTGTGCAGGACTGTGCAACACTTTTAATGGTGTGAAGGACTGTGCAACACTTTTAATGGTGTGCAGGACTGTGCAACACTTAATGGTGTGCAGGACTGTGCAACACTTTTAATGGTGTGCAGGACTGTGCAACACTTTTAATGGTGTCCAGGAGTGTGCAACACTTTTAATGGTGTACAGGACTGTGCAACACTTTTAATGGTGTGCAGGACTGTGCAACACTTTTAATGGTGTGCAGGACTGTGCAACACTTTTAATGGTGTGCAGGACTGCAACACTTTTAATGGTGTGCAGGACTGTGCAACACTTTTAATGGTGTGCAGGACTGTGCAACACTTTTAATGGTGTGCAGGACTGTGCAACACTTTTAATGGTGTGCAGGACTGTGCGACACTTTTAATGGTGTCCAGGACTGTGCAACACTTTTAATGGTGTGCAGGACTGTGCAACACTTTTAATGGTGTGCAGGACTGTGCGACACTTTTAATGGTGTGCAGGACTGTGCGACACTTTTAATGGTGTGCAGGACTGTGCAACACTTTTAATGGTGTGCAGGACTGTGCAACACTTTTAATGGTGTGCAGGACTGTGCAACACTTTTAATGGTGTGCAGGACTGTGCGACACTTTTAATGGTGTCCAGGACTGAACATAAGAAAGAAGGAACACTGCAGCAAGCCTACTGGCCCATGCGAGGCAGGTGCAACACTTTTAATGGTGTGCGGGACTGTGCGACACTTTTAATGGTGTGAAGGACTGTGTGACACTTTTAATGGTGTGCAGGACTGTGCAACACTTTTAATGGTGTGCAGGTCTGTGCAACACTTTTAATGGTGTGCAGGACTGTGCAACACTTTTAATGGTGTACAGGACTGTGCGACACTTTTAATGGTGTCCAGGACTGTGCAACACTTTTAATGGTGTGCAGGACTGTGCAACACTTTTAATGGTGTGCAGGACTGTGCAACACTTTTAATGGTGTGCAGGACTGTGCGACACTTTTAATGGTGTCCAGGACTGTGCAACACTTTTAATGGTGTGCAGGACTGTGCAACACTTTTAATGGTGTGCAGGACTGTGCAACACTTTTAGTGGTGTGCAGGACTGTGCAACACTTTTAATGGTGTGCAGGACTGTGCAACACTTTTAATGGTGTGAAGGACTGTGCAACACTTTTAATTGTGTGCAGGACTGTGCAACACTTTTAGTGGTGTGCAGGACTGTGCAACACTTTTAATGGTGTACAGGACTGTGCAACATTTTTAATGGTGTCCAGGACTGTGCAACACTTTTAATGGTGTGCAGGACTGTGCAACACTTTTAATGGTGTACAGGAGTGTGCAACACTTTTAATGGTGTACAGGACTGTGCAACACTTTTAATGGTGTGCAGGACTGTGCAACACTTTTAATGGTGTGCAGGACTGTACAACACTTTTAATGGTGTGCAGGACTGTGCAACACTTTTAATGGTGTGCAGGACTGTGCAACACTTTTAGTGGTGTGCAGGACTGTGCAACACTTTTAATGGTGTGCAGGACTGTGCAACACTTTTAATGGTGTCCAGGACTGTGCAACACTTTTAATGGTGTGCAGGACTGTGCAACACTTTTAATGGTGTGCAGGACTGTGCAACACTTTTAATGGTGTGCAGGACTGTGCAACACTTTTAGTGGTGTGCAGGACTGTGCAACACTTTTAATGGTGTGCAGGACTGTGCAACACTTTTAATGGTGTGCAGGACTGTGCAACACTTTTAATGGTGTGCAGGACTGTGCAACACTTTTAATGGTGTACAGGAGTGTGCAACACTTTTAATGGTGTACAGGACTGTGCAACACTTTTAATGGTGTGCTGGACTGTGCAACACTTTTAATGGTGTGCAGGACTGTACAACACTTTTAATGGTGTGCAGGACTGTGCAACACTTTTAATGGTGTGCAGGACTGTGCAACACTTTTAATGGTGTGAAGGACTGTGCAACACTTTTAATGGTGTGCAGGACTGTGCAACACTTAATGGTGTGCAGGACTGTGCAACACTTTTAATGGTGTGCAGGACTGTGCAACACTTTTAATGGTGTCCAGGAGTGTGCAACACTTTTAATGGTGTACAGGACTGTGCAACACTTTTAATGGTGTGCAGGACTGTGCAACACTTTTAATGGTGTGCAGGACTGTGCAACACTTTTAATGGTGTGCAGGACTGTGCAACACTTTTAATGGTGTCCAGGAGTGTGCAACACGTTTAATGGTGTACAGGACTGTGCAACACTTTTAATGGTGTGCAGGACTGTGCAACACTTTCAATGGTGTGCAGGACTGTACAACACTTTTAATGGTGTCCATGACTGTGCAACACTTTTAATGGTGTACAGGACTGTGCAACACTTTTAATGGTGTACAGGACTGTGCAACACTTTTAATGGTGTGCAGGACTGTGCAACACTTTTAATGGTGTACAGGACTGTGCAACACTTTCAATGGTGTGCAGGACTGTACAACACTTTTAATGGTGTCCATGACTGTGCAACACTTTTAATGGTGTACAGGACTGTGCAACACTTTTAATGGTGTACAGGACTGTGCAACACATTTAATGGTGTACCGGACTGTGTAACACTTTTAATATTGTACAGGACTGTGCAACACTTTTAATGGTGTACAGGACTGTGCAACACTTTTAATGGTGTACAAGACTGTGCAACACTTTTAATGGTGAGCAGGACTGTGCAACACTTTTAATGGTGTGCAGGACTGTGCAACACTTAATGGTGTGCAGGACTGTGCGACACTTTTAAAGGTGTGCAGGACTTTGCAACACTTTTAATGGTGTGCAGGACTGTGCAACACTTTTAATGGTATACAGGACTGTGCAACACTTTTAATGGTGTACAGGACTGTGCAACACATTTAATGGTGTGCAGGACTGTGCAACACTTTTAATGGTGTACAGGACTGTGCAACACTTTTAATGGTGTACAGGACTGTGCAACACTTTTAATGGTGTGCAGGATTGTGCAACGCTTTTAATGGTGTGCAGGACTGTGCAACACTTTTAATGGTGTGCAGGACTGTGCAACACTTTTAAAGGTGTACAGGAGTGAACAACACTTTTAATGGTGTGCAGGACTGTGCAACACTTTTAATGGTGTGCAGGACTGTGCAACACTTTTAATGGTGTGCAAGACTGTGCAACACTTTTAATGGTGTGCAGGACTGTGCAACACTTTTAATGGTGTGCAGGACTGTGCAACACTTTTAATGGTGTGCAGGACTGTGTAACACTTTTAATGGTGTGCAGGACTGTGCAACACTTTTAATGGTGTGCAGGACTGTGCATCACTTGTAATGGTGTGCAGGACTGTGCATCACTTTTAATGGTGTGCAGGACTGTGCAACACTTTTAATGGTGTACAGAACTGTGCAACACTTTTAATGGTGTGCAGGACTGTGCAACACTTTTAATGGTGTGCATGACTGTGCAACACTTAATGGTGTGCAGGACTGTGCAACACTTTTAATGGTGTGCAGGACTGTGCAACACTTTTAATGGTGTACAGAACTGTGCAACACTTTTAATGGTGTACAGGACTGTGCAACACTTATAATGGTGTGCAGGACTGTGCAACACTTTTAATGGTGTGCAGGACTGTGCAACACTTTTAATGGTGTGCAGGACTGTGCAACACTTTTAATGGTGTACAGAACTGTGCAACACTATTAATGGTGTACAGGACTGTGCAACACTTTTATTGGTGTGCAGGACTGTGCATCACTTTTAATGGTGTGCAGGGCTGTGCATCACTTTTAATGGTGCGCAGGACTGTGCAACACTTTTAATGGTGTACAGAACTGTGCAACACTTTTAATGGTGTGCAGGACTGTGCAACACTTTTAATGGTGTGCATGACTGTGCAACACTTAATGGTGTGCAGGACTGTGCAACACTTTTAATGGTGTGCAGGACTGTGCAACACTTTTAATGGTGTACAGGACTGTGCAACACTTTTAATGGTGTACAGGACTGTGCAAAACTTATAATGGTGTGCAGGACTGTGCAACACTTTTAATGGTGTGCAGAACTGTGCAACACTTTTAATGGTGTACAGAACTGTGCAACACTATTAATGGTGTAAAGGACTGTGCAACACTTTTAATCGTGTGCAGGACTGTGCATCACTTTTAATGGTGTGCAGGACTGTGCAACACTTTTAATGGTGTACAGGACTGTGCAACACTTTTAATAATGTGCAGGACTGTGCAACACTTTTAATGGTGTGCATGACTGTGCAACACTTAATGGTGTGCAGGACTGTGCAACACTTTTAATGGTGTGCAGGAGTGTGCAACACTTTTAATGGTGTGCAGGACTGTGCAACACTTTTAATGGTGTACAGGACTGTGCAACACTTTTAATGGTGTACAGGACTGTGCAACACTTTTAATGGTGCACAGGACTGTGCAACACTTTTAATGGTGTGCAGGACTGTGCAACACTTTTAATTGTGTGCAGGACTGAGCGACACTTTTAATGGTGTGCAGGACTGTGCAACACTTTTAGTGGTGTGCAGCACTGTGCAACACTTTTAATGGTGTGTAGGACTGTGCAACACTTTTAATGGTGTGCAGGACTGTGCAACACTTTTAATGGTGTGCAGGACTGTGCAACACTTTTAATGGTGTACAGGACTGTGCAACACATTTAATGGTGTGCAGGACTGTGCAACACTTTTAATGGTGTGCGGGACTGTGCAACACTTTCAGTGGTGTGCAGGACTGTGCAACACTTTTAATGGGGTGCAGGACTGTGCAACACTTTTAATGGTGTACAGGACTGTGCAACACTTTTAATGGTGTGCAGGACTGTGCAACACTTTTAATGGTGTGCAGGACTGTGGAACACTTTTAATGGTGTGCAGGACTGTGCAACAGTTTTAATTGTGTGCAGGACTGTGCAACACTTTTAATGGTGTGCAGGACTGTGCAACACTTTTAATGGTGTGCAGGACTGTGCAACACTTTTAATGGTGTGCAGGACTGTGCAACACTTTTAATGGTGTGCAGGACTGTGCGACACTTTTAATGGTGTGCAGGATTGTGCGACACTTTTAATGGTGTGCAGGACTGTGCAACACTTTTAATGGTGTGCAGGACTGTGCAACACTTTTAATGGTGTGCAGGACTGTGCAACACTTTTAATGGTGTGCAGGACTGTGTGACACTTTTAATGGTGTGCAGGACTGTGCAACACTTTTAATGGTGTGCAGGACTGTGCAACACTTTTAATGGTGTGCAGGACTGTGCAACACTTTTAATGGTGTGCGGGACTGTGCAACACTTTCAGTGGTGTGCAGGACTGTGCAACACTTTTAATGGTGTGCAGGACTGTGCAACACTTTTAATGGTGTACAGGACTGTGCAACACTTTTAATGGTGTGCAGGACTGTGCAACACTTTTAATGGTGTGCAGGACTGTGGAACACTTTTAATGGTGTGCAGGACTGTGCAACAGTTTTAATTGTGTGCAGGACTGTGCAACACTTTTAATGGTGTGCAGGACTGTGCAACACTTTTAATGGTGTGCAGGACTGTGCAACACTTTTAATGGTGTGCAGGACTGTGCAACACTTTTAATGGTGTGCAGGACTGTGCGACACTTTTAATGGTGTGCAGGATTGTGCGACACTTTTAATGGTGTGCAGGACTGTGCAACACTTTTAATGGTGTGCAGGACTGTGCAACACTTTTAATGGTGTGCAGGACTGTGCAACACTTTTAATGGTGTGCAGGACTGTGTGACACTTTTAATGGTGTGCAGGACTGTGCAACACTTTTAATGGTGTGCAGGACTGTGCAACACTTTTAATGGTGTGCAGGACTGTGCAACACTTTTAATGGTGTGCAGGACTGTGCGACACTTTTAATGGTGTGCAGGACTGTGCAACACTTTTAATGGTGTGCAGGACTGTGCGACACTTTTAATGGTGTGCAGGACTGTGCAACACTTTTAATGGTGTGCAGGACTGTGCGACACTTTTAATGGTGTGCAGGACTGTGCGACACTTTTAATGGTGTGCAGGACTGTGCAACACTTTTAATTTTGTGCAGGACTGTGCAACACTTTTAATGGTGTGCAGGACTGTGCAACACTTTTAATGGTGTGCAGGACTGTGCGACACTTTTAATGGTGTGCAGGACTGTGCAACACTTTTAATGGTGTGCAGGACTGTGCGACAATTTTAATGGTGTGCAGGACTGTGCAACACTTTTAATGGTGTGCAGGACTGTGCGACACCTTTAATGGTGTGCAGGACTGTGCAACACTTTTAATGGTGTGCAGGACTGTGCGACACTTTTAATGGTGTGCAGGACTGTGCAACACTTTTAATGGTGTGCAGGACTGTGCAACACTTTTAATGGTGTGCAGGACTGTGCAACACTTTTAATGGTGTGCAGGACTGTGCGACACTTTTAATGGTGTGCAGGACTGTGCGACACTTTTAATGGTGTGCAGGACTGTGCAACACTTTTAATGGTGTGCAGGACTGTGCGACACTTTTAATGGTGTGCAGGACTGTGTAACACTTTTAATGGTGTGCAGGACTGTGCGACACTTTTAATGGTGTGCAGGACTGTGCAACACTTTTAATGGTGTGCAGGACTGCGCGACACTTTTAATTGTGTGCAGGACTGTGCAACACTTTTAATGGTGTGCAGGACTGTGCGACACTTTTAATGGTGTGCAGGACTGTGCAACACTTTTAATGGTGAGCAGGACTGTGTGACACTTTTAATGGTGTGCAGGACTGTGCGACACTTTTAATGGTGTGCAGGACTGTGCAACACTTTTAATGGTGTGCAGGACTGTGCAACACTTTTAATGGTGTGCAGGACTGTGCGACACCTTTAATGGTGTGCAGGACTGTGCAACACTTTTATTGGTGTGCAGGACTGTGCGACACTTTTAATAATGTGCAGGACTGTGCAACACTTTTAATGGTGTGCAGGACTGTGCAACACTTTTAATGGTGTGCAGGACTGTGCAACACTTTTAATGGTGTGCAGGACTGTGCGACACTTTTAATGGTGTGCAGGACTGTGCGACACTTTTAATGGTGTGCAGGACTGTGCAACACTTTTAATGGTGTGCAGGACTGTGCGACACTTTTATTGGTGTGCAGGACTGTGTAACACTTTTAATGGTGTGCAGGACTGTGCGACACTTTTAATGGTGTGCAGGACTGTGCAACACTTTTAATGGTGTGCAGGACTGTGCGACACTTTTAATGGTGTGCAGGACTGTGCAACACTTTTAATGGTGTGCAGGACTGTGCGACACTTTTAATGGTGTGCAGGACTGTGCAACACTTTTAATGGTGAGCAGGACTGTGTGACACTTTTAATGGTGTGCAGGACTGTGCGACACTTTTAATGGTGTGCAGGACTGTGCAACACTTTTAATGGTGTGCAGGACTGTGCAACACTTTTAATGGTGTGCAGGACTGTGCGACACTTTTAATGGTGTGCAAGACTGTGCAACACTTTTAATGGTGTGCAGGACTGTGCGACACTTTTAATGGTGTGCAGGACTGTGCAACACTTTTAATGGTGTGCAGGACTGTGCGACACTTTTAATGGTGTGAAGGACTGTGCGACACTTAATGGTGTGCAGGACTGTGCAACACTTTTAATGGTGTGCAGGACTGTGCAACACTTTTAATGGTGTGCAGGACTGTGCGACACTTTTAATGGTGTGCAGGACTGTGCGACACTTTTAATGGTGTGCAGGACTGTGCAACACTTTTAATGGTGTGCAGGACTGTGCGACACTTTTAATGGTGTGCAGGACTGTGCAACACTTTTAATGGTGTGCAGGACTGTGCGACACTTTTAATGGTGTGCAGGACTGTGCAACACTTTTAAAGGTGTGCAGGACTGTGCGACACTTTTATTGGTGTGCAGGGCTGTGCAACACTTTTAATGATGTGCAGGACTGTTCAACACTTTTAATGGTGTGCAGGACTGTGCAACACTTTTAATGGTGTGCAGGACTGTGCGACACTTTTAATGGTGTGCAGGACTGTGCGACACTTTTAATGGTGTGCAGGACTGTGCAACACTTTTAATGGTGTGCAGGACTGTGCGACACTTTTAATGGTGTGCAGGACTGTGCGACACTTTTAATGGTGTGCAGGACTGTGCAACACTTTTAATGGTGTGCAGGACTGTGCGACACTTTTAATGGTGTGCAGGACTGTGCAACACTTTTAATGGTGTGCAGGACTGTGCGACACTTTTAATGGTGTGCAGGACTGTGCAACACTTTTAATGGTGTGCAGGACTGTGCAACACTTTTAATGGTGTGCAGGACTGTGCAACACTTTTAATGGTGTGCAGGACTGTGCGACACTTTTAATGGTGTGCAGGACTGTGCAACACTTTTAATGGTGTGCAGGACTGTGCGACAATATTAATGGTGTGCAGGACTGTGCAACACTTTTAATGGTGTGCAGGACTGTGCGACACTTTTAATGGTGTGCAGGACTGTGCGACACTTTTAATGGTGTGCAGGACTGTGCAACACTTTTAATGGTGTGCAGGACTGTGCAACACTTTTAATGGTGTGCAGGACTGTGCAACACTTTTAATGGTGTGCAGGACTGTGCGACACTTTTAATGGTGTGCAGGACTGTGCGACACTTTTAGTGGTGTGCAGGACTGTGCGACACTTTTAATGGTGTGCAGGACTGTGTGACACTTTTAATGGTGTGCAGGACTGTGCAACACTTTTAATGGTGTGCAGGAGTGTGTGACACTTTTAATGGTGTGCAGGACTGTGCAACACTTTTAATGGTGTGCAGGACTGTGCGACACTTTTAATGGTGTGCAGGACTGTGCAACACTTTTAATGGTGTGCAGGGCTGTTCGACACTTTTAATGGTGTTCAGGACTGTGCGACACTTTTAATGGTGTGCAGGACTGTGCAACACTTTTAATGGTGTGCAGGACTGTGCAACACTTTTAATGGTGTGCAGGACTGTGCAACACTTTTAATGGTGTGCAGGACTGTGCGACACTTTTAATGGTGTGCAGGACTGTGCAACACTTTTAATGGTGTTCAGGACTGTGCGACACTTAATGGTGTGCAGGACTGTGCAACACTTTTAATGGTGTGCAGGACTGTGCAACACTTTTAATGGTGTGCAGGACTGTGCAACACTTTTAATGGTGTGCAGGACTGTGCAACACTTTTAATGGTGTGCAGGACTGTGCGACACCTTTAATGGTGTGCAGGACTGTGCAACACTTTTAATGGTGTGCAGGACTGTGCGACACTTTTAATGGTGTGCAGGACTGTGCAACACTTTTAATGGTGTGCAGGACTGTGCAACACTTTTAATGGTGTGCAGGACTGTGCAACACTTTTAATGGTGTGCAGGACTGTGCGACACTTTTAATGGTGTGCAGGACTGTGCGACACTTTTAATGGTGTGCAGGACTGTGCAACACTTTTAATGGTGTGCAGGACTGTGCGACACTTTTAATGGTGTGCAGGACTGTGTAACACTTTTAATGGTGTGCAGGACTGTGCGACACTTTTAATGGTGTGCAGGACTGTGCAACACTTTTAATGGTGTGCAGGACTGTGCGACACTTTTAATGGTGTGCAGGACTGTGCAACACTTTTAATGGTGTGCAGGACTGTGCGACACTTTTAATGGTGTGCAGGACTGTGCAACACTTTTAATGGTGAGCAGGACTGTGTGACACTTTTAATGGTGTGCAGGACTGTGCGACACTTTTAATGGTGTGCAGGACTGTGCAACACTTTTAATGGTGTGCAGGACTGTGCAACACTTTTAATGGTGTGCAGGACTGTGCAACACTTTTAATGGTGTGCAGGACTGTGCGACACTTTTAATGGTGTGCAGGACTGTGCAACACTTTTAATGGTGTGCAGGACTGTGCGACACTTTTAATGGTGTGCAAGACTGTGCAACACTTTTAATGGTGTGCAGGACTGTGCGACACTTTTAATGGTGTGCAGGACTGTGCAACACTTTTAATGGTGTGCAGGACTGTGCGACACTTTTAATGGTGTGCAGGACTGTGCGACACTTAATGGTGTGCAGGACTGTGCAACACTTTTAATGGTGTGCAGGACTGTGCAACACTTTTAATGGTGTGCAGGACTGTGCAACACTTTTAATGGTGTGCAGGACTGTGCGACACTTTTAATTGTGTGCAGGACTGTGCAACACTTTTAATGGTGTGCAGGACTGTGCGACACTTTTAATGGTGTGCAGGACTGTGCAACACTTTTAATGGTGTGCAGGACTGTGCGACACTTTTAATGGTGTGCAGGACTGTGCAACACTTTTAATGGTGTGCAGGACTGTGCGACACTTTTATTGGTGTGCAGGACTGTGCAACACTTTTAATGGTGTGCAGGACTGTTCAACACTTTTAATGGTGTGCAGGACTGTGCAACACTTTTAATGGTGTGCAGGACTGTGCGAGACTTTTAATGGTGTGCAGGACTGTGCGACACTTTTAATGGTGTGCAGGACTGTGCAACACTTTTAATGGTGTGCAGGACTGTGCGACACTTTTAATGGTGTGCAGGACTGTGCGACACTTTTAATGGTGTGCAGGACTGTGCAACACTTTTAATGGTGTGCAGGACTGTGCGACACTTTTAATGGTGTACAGGACTGTGCAACACTTTTAATGGTGTGCAGGACTGTGCGACACTTTTAATGGTGTGCAGGACTGTGCAACACTTTTAATGGTGTGCAGGACTGTGCAACACTTTTAATGGTGTGCAGGACTGTGCAACACTTTTAATGGTGTGCAGGACTGTGCGACACTTTTAATGGTGTGCAGGACTGTGCAACACTTTTAATGGTGTGCAGGACTGTGCGACAATATTAATGGTGTGCAGGACTGTGCAACACTTTTAATGGTGTGCAGGACTGTGCAACACTTTTAATGGTGTGCAGGACTGTGCAACACTTTTAATGGTGTGCAGGACTGTGCGACACTTTTAATGGTGTGCAGGACTGTGCAACACTTTTAATGGTGTGCAGGACTGTGTAACACTTTTAATGGTGTGCAGGACTGTGCAACACTTTTAATGGTGTGCAGGACTGTGCGACACTTTTAGTGGTGTGCAGGACTGTGCGACACTTTTAATGGTGTGCAGGACTGTGTGACACTTTTAATGGTGTGCAGGACTGTGCAACACTTTTAATGGTGTGCAGGAGTGTGTGACACTTTTAATGGTGTGCAGGACTGTGCAACACTTTTAATGGTGTGCAGGACTGTGCGACACTTTTAATGGTGTGCAGGACTGTGCAACACTTTTAATGGTGTGCAGGACTGTTCGACACTTTTAATGGTGTGCAGGACTGTGCGACACTTTTAATGGTGTGCAGGACTGTGCGACACTTTTATTGGTGTGCAGGACTGTGCAACACTTTTAATGGTGTGCAGGACTGTTCAACACTTTTAATGGTGTGCAGGACTGTGCAACACTTTTAATGCTGTGCAGGACTGTGCGACACTTTTAATGGTGTGCAGGACTGTGCGACACTTTTAATGGTGTGCAGGACTGTGCAACACTTTTAATTGTGTGCAGGACTGTGCGACACTTTTAATGGTGTGCAGGACTGTGCGACACTTTTAATGGTGTGCAGGACTGTGCAACACTTTTAATGGTGTGCAGGACTGTGCGACACTTTTAATGGTGTGCAGGACTGTGCAACACTTTTAATGGTGTGCAGGACTGTGCGACACTTTTAATGGTGTGCAGGACTGTGCAACACTTTTAATGGTGTGCAGGACTGTGCAACGCTTTTAATGGTGTGCAGGACTGTGCAACACTTTTAATGGTGTGCAGGACTGTGCGACACTTTTAATGGTGTGCAGGACTGTGCAACACTTTTAATGGTGTGCAGGACTGTGCGACAATATTAATGGTGTGCAGGACTGTGCAACACTTTTAATGGTGTGCAGGACTGTGCGACACTTTTAATGGTGTGCAGGACTGTGCAACACTTTTAATGGTGTGCAGGACTGTGCGACACTTTTAATGGTGTGCAGGACTGTGCAACACTTTTAATGGTGTGCAGGACTGTGCAACACTTTTAATGGTGTGCAGGACTGTGCAACACTTTTAATGGTGTGCATGACTGTGCGACACTTTTAATGGTGTGCAGGACTGTGCGACACTTTTAATGGTGTGCAGGACTGTGCAACACTTTTAATGGTGTGCAGGACTGTGCAACACTTTTAATGGTGTGCAGGACTGTGCAACACTTTTAATGGTGTGCAGGACTGTGTGACACTTTTAATGGTGTGCAGGACTGTGCAACACTTTTAATGGTGTGCAAGAGTGTGTGACACTTTTAATGGTGTGCAGGACTGTGCAACACTTTTAATGGTGTGCAGGACTGTGCGACACTTTTAATGGTGTGCAGGACTGTTCGACACTTTTAATGGTGTGCAGGACTGTGCAACATTTTTAATGGTGTGCAGGACTGTGCAACACTTTTAATGGTGTGCAGGACTGTGCAACACTTTTAATGGTGTGCAGGACTGTGCAACACTTTTAATGGTGTGCAGGACTGTGCGACACTTTTAATGGTGTGCAGGACTGTGCAACACTTTTAATGGTGTGCAGGACTGTGCGACACTTTTAATGGTGTGCAAGACTGTGCAACACTTTTAATGGTGTGCAGGACTGTGCGACACTTTTAATGGTGTGCAGGACTGTGCAACACTTTTAATGGTGTGCAGGACTGTGCAACACTTTTAATGGTGTGCAGGACTGTGCAACACTTTTAATGGTGTGCAGGACTGTGCGACACTTTTAATGGTGTGCAGGACTGTGCAACACTTTTAATGGTGTGCAGGACTGTGCGACACTTTTAATGGTGTGCAGGACTGTGCAACACTTTTAATGGTGTGCAGGACTGTGCGACACTTTTAATGGTGTGCAGGACTGTGCAACACTTTTAATGGTGTGCAGGACTGTGCGACACTTTTATTGGTGTGCAGGACTGTGCAACACTTTTAATGGTGTGCAGGACTGTGCAACACTTTTAATGGTGTGCAGGACTGTGCGACACTTTTAATGGTGTGCAAGACTGTGCAACACTTTTAATGGTGTGCAGGACTGTGCGACACTTTTAATGGTGTGCAGGACTGTGCAACACTTTTAATGGTGTGCAGGACTGTGCAACACTTTTAATGGTGTGCAGGACTGTGCAACACTTTTAATGGTGTGCAGGACTGTGCGACACTTTTAATGGTGTGCAGGACTGTGCAACACTTTTAATGGTGTGCAGGACTGTGCGACACTTTTAATGGTGTGCAGGACTGTGCAACACTTTTAATGGTGTGCAGGACTGTGCGACACTTTTAATGGTGTGCAGGACTGTGCAACACTTTTAATGGTGTGCAGGACTGTGCGACACTTTTATTGGTGTGCAGGACTGTGCAACACTTTTAATGGTGTGCAGGACTGTGCAACACTTTTAATGGTGTGCAGGACTGTGCAACACTTTTAATGGTGTGCAGGACTGTGCGAGACTTTTAATGGTGTGCAGGACTGTGCGACACTTTTAATGGTGTGCAGGACTGTGCAACACTTTTAATGGTGTGCAGGACTGTGCGACACTTTTAATGGTGTGCAGGACTGTGCGACACTTTTAATGGTGTGCAGGACTGTGCAACACTTTTAATGGTGTGCAGGACTGTGCGACACTTTTAATGGTGTGCAGGACTGTGCAACACTTTTAATGGTGTGCAGGACTGTGCGACACTTTTAATGGTGTGCAGGACTGTGCGACACTTTTAATGGTGTGCAGGACTGTGCAACACTTTTAATGGTGTGCAGGACTGTGCGACACTTTTAATGGTGTGCAGGACTGTGCAACACTTTTAATGGTGTGCAGGACTGTGCGACACTTTTAATGGTGTGCAGGACTGTGCGACACTTTTAATGGTGTGCAGAACTGTGCAACACTTTTAATGGTGTGCAGGACTGTGCAACACTTTTAATGGTGTGCAGGACTGTGCAACACTTTTAATGGTGTACAGGACTGTGCAACACTTTTAATGGTGTGCAGGATTGTGCAACACTTTTAATGGTGTGCAGGACTGTACAACACTTTTAATGGTGTGCAGGACTGTGCAACACTTTTAATGGTGTGCAGGACTGTGCAACACTTTTAATGGTGTGCAGGACTGTGCAACACTTTTAATGGTGTGCAGGACTGTGCAACACTTTTAGTGGTGTGCAGGACTGTGCAACACTTTTAATGGTGTGCAGGACTGTGCAACACTTTTAATGGTGTGCAGGACTGTGCGAGACTTTTAATGGTGTGCAGGACTGTGCAACACTTTTAATTGTGTACAGGACTGTGCAACACTTTTAATGGTGTGCAGGACTGTGCAACACTTCAATGGTGTACAGGACTGTGCAACACTTTTAATGGTGTGCAGGACTGTGCAACACTTTTAATGGTGTGCAGGACTGTGCAACACTTTTAATGGTGTGCAGGACTGTGCAACACTTTTAATGGTGTGCAGGACTGTGCAACACTTTTAATGGTGTGCAGGACTGTGCAACACTTTTAGTGGTGTGCAGGACTGTGCAACACTTTTAGTGGTGTGCAGGACTGTGCAACACTTTTAATGGTGTGCAGGACTGTGCAACACTTTTAGTGGTGTGCAGGACTGTGCAACACTTTTAATGGTGTGCAGGACTGTGCGACACTTTTAATGGTGTGCAGGACTGTGCAACACTTTTAATGGTGTGCAGGACTGTGCGACACTTTTAATGGTGTGCAGGACTGTGCGACACTTTTAATGGTGTGCAGGATTGTGCAACACTTTTAATGGTGTGCAGGACTGTGCGACACTTTTAATGGTGTGCAGGACTGTGCAACACTTTTAATGGTGTGCAGGACTGTGCGACACTTTTAATGGTGTGCAGGACTGTGCGACACTTTTAATGGTGTGCAGGACTGTGCAACACTTTTAATGGTGTGCAGGACTGTGCGACACTTTTAATGGTGTGCAGGACTGTGCAACACTTTTAATGGTGTGCAGGACTGTGCAACACTTTTAATGGTATGCAGGACTGTGCAACACTTTTAATGGTGTACAGGACTGTGCAACACTTTTAATGGTGTGCAGGATTGTGCAACACTTTTAATGGTGTGCAGGACTGTGCAACACTTTTAATGGTGTGCAGGACTGTGCAACACTTTTAATGGTGTGCAGGACTGTGCAACACTTTTAATGGTGTGCAGGACTGTGCAACACTTTTAGTGGTGTGCAGGACTGTGCAACACTTTTAATGGTGTGCAGGACTGTGCAACACTTTTAATGGTGTACAGGACTGTGCAACACTTTTAATGGTGTGCAGGACTGTGCAACACTTTTAATGGTGTACAGGACTGTGCAACACTTTTAATGGTGTGCAGGACTGTGCAACACTTTTAATGGTGTGCAGGACTGTGCAACACTTTTAATGGTGTGCAGGACTCTGCAACACTTTTAATGGTGTGCAGGACTGTGCAACACTTTTAATGGTGTGCAGGACTGTGCAACACTTTTAATGGTGTGCAGGACTGTGCAACACTTTTAGTGGTGTGCAGGACTGTGCAACACTTTTAGTGGTGTGCAGGACTGTGCAACACTTTTAATGGTGTGCAGGACTGTGCAACACTTTTAGTGGTGTGCAGGACTGTGCAACACTTTTAATGGTGTGCAGGACTGTGCGACACTTTTAATGGTGTGCAGGACTGTGCAACACTTTTAATGGTGTGCAGGACTGTGCGACACTTTTAATGGTGTGCAGGACTGTGCGACTCTTTTAATGGTGTGCAGGACTGTGCGACACTTTTAATGGTGTGCAGGACTGTGCGACACTTTTAATGGTGTGCAGGACTGTGCAACACTTTTAATGGTGTGCAGGACTGTGCGACACTTTTAATGGTGTGCAGGACTGTGCGACACTTTTAATGGTGTGCAGGACTGTGCGACACTTTTAATGGTGTGCAGGACTGTGCGACACTTTTAATGGTGTGCAGGACTGTGCAATACTTTTAATGGTGTGCAGGACTGTGCAACACTTTTAATGGTGTACAGGACTGTGCAACACTTTTAATGGTGTGCAGGACTGTGCAACACTTTTAATGGTGTACAGGACTGTGCAACACTTTTAATGGTGTGCAGGACTGTGCAACACTTTTAATGGTGTGCAGGACTTGCAACACTTTTAATGGTGTGCAGGACTGTGCAACATTTTTAATGGTGTGCAGGACTGTGCAACACTTTTAATGGTGTGCAGGACTGTGCAACACTTTTAGTGGTGTGCAGGACTGTGCAACACTTTTAATGGTGTGCAGGACTGTGCGACACTTTTAATGGTGTGCAGGACTGTGCAACACTTTTAATGGTGTGCAGGACTGTGCGACACTTTTAATGGTGTGCAGGACTGTGCAACACTTTTAATGGTGTGCAGGACTGTGCAACACTTTTAATGGTGTGCAGGACTGTGCAACACTTTTAATGGTGTGCAGGACTGTGCAACACTTTTAATGGTGTGCAGGACTGTGCAACACTTTTAATGGTGTGCAGGACTTGCAACACTTTTAATGGTGTGCAGGACTGTGCAACATTTTTAATGGTGTGCAGGACTGTGCAACACTTTTAATGGTGTGCAGGACTGTGCAACACTTTTAGTGGTGTGCAGGACTGTGCAACACTTTTAATGGTGTGCAGGACTGTGCGACACTTTTAATGGTGTGCAGGACTGTGCAACACTTTTAATGGTGTGCAGGACTGTGCAACACTTTTAATGGTGTGCAGGACTGTGCAACACTTTTAATGGTGTGCAGGACTGTGCAACACTTTTAATGGTGTGCAGGACTGTGCAACACTTTTAATGGTGTGCAGGACTGTGCGACACTTTTAATGGTGTGCAGGACTGTGCAACACTTTTAATGGTGTACAGGACTGTGCAACACTTTTAATGGTGTGCAGGACTGTGCAACACTTTTAATGGTGTGCAGGACTTTGCGACACTTTTAATGGTGTGCAGGACTGTGCAACACTTTTAATGGTGTGCAGGACTGTGCAACACTTTTAATGGTGTGCAGGACTGTGCAACACTTTTAATGGTGTACAGGACTGTGCAACACTTTTAATGGTGTGCAGGACTGTGCAACACTTTTTATGGTGTGCAGGACTGTGCAACACTTTTAATGGTGTGCAGGACTGTGCAACGCTTTTAATGGTGTACAGGACTGTGCAACACTTTTAATGGTGTGCAGGACTGTGCAACACTTTTAATGGTGTACAGGACTGTGCAACACTTTTAATGGTGTGCAGGACTGTGCAACACTTTTAATGGTGTACAGGACTGTGCAACACTTTTAATGGTGTCTGGATGAGTCTTGAGGGAGGTGACTTGTGGAAAGTCTTGAGGGAGGTGACTTGTGGGAAGTTTTGAGGGAGATGGCTTGTGGAAAGTCTTGAGGGAGGTGACTTGTGGAAAGTCTTGAGGGAGGTGACTTGTGGAAAGTCTTGAGGGAGGTGACTTGTGGGAAGTTTTGAGCGAGGTGACTTGTGGAAAGTCTTGAGGGAGGTGACTTGTGGGAAGTTTTGAGGGAGATGACTTGTGGAAAGTCTTGAGGGAGATGACTTGTGGAAAGTCTTGAGGGAGGTGACTTGTGGGAAGTTTTGAGGGAGATGACTTGTGGAAAGTCTTGAGGGAGGTGACTTGTGGAAAGTCTTGAGCGAGGTGACTTGTGGAAAGTCTTGAGCGAGGTGACTTGTGGAAAGTCTTGAGGGAGGTGACTTGTGGGAAGTTTTGAGGGAGATGACTTGTGGAAAGTCTTGAGGGAGGTGACTTGTGGAAAGTCTTGAGCGAGGTGACTTGTGGAAAGTCTTGAGCGAGGTGACTTGTGGAAAGTCTTGCGGAAGCTGACTTGTGGAAAGTCTTGAGGGAGGTGACTTGGGGAAAGTCTTGAGGGAGGTGACTTGTGGAAAGTCTTGCGGAAGCTGACTTGTGGAAAGTCTTGAGGGAGGTGACTTGTGGAAAGTCTTGAGCGAGGTGACTTGTGGGAAGTTTTGAGGGAGATGACTTGTGGAAAGTCTTGAGGGAGGTGACTTGTGGAAAGTCTTGAGCGAGGTGACTTGTGGAAAGTCTTGAGCGAGGTGACTTGTGGAAAGTCTTGCGGAAGCTGACTTGTGGAAAGTCTTGAGGGAGGTGACTTGTGGAAAGTCTTGAGGGAGGTGACTTGTGGAAAGTCTTGAGGGAGATGACTTGTGGAAAGTCTTGAGGGAGGTGACTTGTGGAAAGTCTTGAGGGAGGTGACTTGTGGAAAGTCTTGAGCGAGGTGACTTGTGGAAAGTCTTGCGGAAGCTGATTTGTGGAAAGTCTTGAGGGAGGTGACTTGTGGAAAGTCTTGAGGGAGGTGACTTGTGAGAAGAGTTTTGAGTGAGGTGACTTGTGGGAAGTCTTGCGGGAGGTGACTTGTGGAAAGTCTTGAGGGAGGTGACTTGTGGAAAGTCTTGAGGGAGGTGACTTTTGGAAAGTCTTGCGGGAGGTGACTTGTGGAAAGTCTTGAGGGAGGTGACTTGTGGAAAGTCTTGAGGGAGGTGACTTGTGGAAAGTCTTGAGGGAGGTGACTTTTGGAAAGTCTTGCGGGAGGTGACTTGTGGAAAGTCTTGAGGGAGGTGACTTGTGGAAAGTCTTGAGGGAGGTGACTTGTGGAAAGTCTTGAGGGAGGTGACTTTTGGAAAGTCTTGCGGAAGCTGACTTGTGGAAAGTCTTGAGGGAGGTGACTTGTGGAAAGTCTTGAGGGAGGTGACTTGCGGGAAGTTTTGAGGGAGATGACTTGTGGAAAGTCTTGAGGGAGGTGACTTGCGGGAAGTTTTGAGGGAGATGACTTGTGGAAAGTCTTGAGGGAGGTGACTTGCGTGAAGTTTTGAGGGAGATGACTTGTGGAAAGTCTTGAGGGAGGTGACTTGTGGAAAGTCTTGAGGGAGATGACTTGTGGAAAGTCTTGAGGGAGGTGACTTGCGGGAAGTTTTGAGGGGGATGACTTGTGGAAAGTCTTGAGGGAGGTGACTTGCGGGAAGTTTTGAGGGATGTGACTTGCGGGAAGTTTTGAGGGAGATGACTTGTGGAAAGTCTTGAGGGAGGTGACTTACGGGAAGTTTTGAGGGAGATGACTTGTGGAAAGTCTTGAGGGAGGTGACTTGTGGGAAGTTTTGAGGGAGATGACTTGTGGAAAGTCTTGAGGGAGGTGACTTACGGGAAGTTTTGAGGGAGATGACTTGTGGAAAGTCTTGAGGGAGGTGACTTGCGGGAAGTTTTGAGGGAGATGACTTGTGGAAAGTCTTGAGGGAGGTGACTTGCGGGAAGTTTTGAGGGAGGTGACTTGCGGGAAGTTTTGAGGGAGATGACTTGTGGAAAGTCTTGAGGGAGGTGACTTACGGGAAGTTTTGAGGGAGATGACTTGTGGAAAGTCTTGAGGGAGGTGACTTGTGGGAAGTTTTGAGGGAGATGACTTGTGGAAAGTCTTGAGGGAGGTGACTTACGGGAAGTTTTGAGGGAGATGACTTGTGGAAAGTCTTGAGGGAGGTGACTTGTGGGAAGTTTTGAGGGAGATGACTTGTGGAAAGTCTTGAGGGAGGTGACTTACGGGAAGTTTTGAGGGAGATGACTTGTGGAAAGTCTTGAGGGAGGTGACTTGTGGGAAGTTTTGAGGGAGATGACTTGTGGAAAGTCTTGAGGGAGGTGACTTACGGGAAGTTTTGAGGGAGGTGACTTGTGGAAAGTCTTGAGGGAGGTGACTTGTGGGAAGTTTTGAGGGAGGTGACTTGTGGGAAGTTTTGAGGGAGGTGACTTGTGGAAAGTCTTGAGGGAGGTGACTTGTGGGAAGTTTTGAGGGAGGTGACTTGTTGGAAGTTTTGAGGGAGGTGACTTGTGGGAAGTGTTTAGCGAGGTGACTTGTGGGAAGTTTTGAGGGAGGTGACTTGTGGGAAGAGTCTTGAGCGAGGTGACTTGTGGGAAGAGTCTTGAGCGAGGTGACTTGTTGGAAGAGTCTTGAGCGAGGTGACTTGTGGGAAGAGTCTTGAGCGAGGTGACTTGTGAGAAGAGTCTTGAGCGAGGTGACTTGTGAGAATAGTCTTGAGCGAGGTGACTTGTGAGAAGAATCTTGAGCTAGGTGACTTGTGAGAATAGTCTTGAGCGAGGTGACTTGTGAGAATAGTCTTGAGCGAGGTGACTTGTGAGAAGAGTCTTGATTGAGGTGACTTGTGAGAATAGTCTTGAGCGAGGTGACTTGTGAGAAGAATCTTGAGCTAGGTGACTTGTGAGAATAGTCTTGAGCGAGGTGACTTGTGGTAAGAGTCATGAGCGAGGTGACTTGTGAGAAGAGTCTTGAGCGAGGTGACTTGTGGGAAGAGTCTTGAGCGAGGTGACTTGTGGGAAGAGTCTTTAGCGAGGTGACTTGTGGGAAGAGTCTTGAGCGAGGTGACTTGTGAGAAGAGTCTTGAGCGAGTTGACTTGTGGGAAGAGTCTTGAGCAAGGTGACTTGTGAGAAGAGTCTTGAGCGAGGTGACTTGTGAGAAGAGTCTTGAGCGAGGTGACTTGTGGGAAGAGTCTTGAGCGAGGTGACTTGTGAGAAGAGTCTTGAGCGAGTTGACTTGTGGGAAGAGTCTTGAGCAAGGTGACTTGTGAGAAGAGTCTTGAGCGAGTTGACTTGTGGGAAGAGTCTTGAGCAAGGTGACTTGTGAGAAGAGTCGTGAGCTAGGTGACTTGTGGGAAGAGTCTTGAGCTAGGTGACTGTTTTAGGAAAAGTCTTGAGTGAGGTTACTGTTGTAGGAAGAGTCTTGATCGGGGTGACAAATGGGTGATCACTGATGCGCAAATGATCTTGTTAAAAGTACTCTGAAGGAAGGTGCCCGTCTCGTGGTACGAGACAGCTGTCTTGTGGCTGTTCACAAACAGGAGTAAAAAGCCTCGAGAATATAGACCTCGTAACATAACACTGTATCCGGGAACACCTCTGCGGTATTTCTGATTTTGACGAAGTGTCAGTCAAGACAGGTAAGTGCCATTGCGCTGCAGGTGATTTAAGTTACCTGGACAAGTAATTGCATCACCGGCGTAGGTAATTATCAAATTACACTTCGTAATTTTCAAGTAACTACCATATGGATTGATTTCTCTCCCTTGTGTGTCATGCTCACATGAACGTTGATGCTCCTGGTGGTTACATCAGCGTTGATGCTCCTGGTGATCATATCAGCGTTGATGTTCCTGGTGCTCACATCAGCGATGATGCTTCTGGTGCTTACATCAGCATTGACGCTCCTCGAGCTCACATCAGCATTGATACTCCTGGTGTTCACATCAGCATTGATGCTTCTGGTGCTCACATTAGCATTGATGCTCTTGGTGCTCGCATCAGCATTGATGCCTCTGGTGCTCACATCAGCATTGATGCTCGTGGTGCTCACATTAGCATTGATGCCCCTGGTGCTCACATCAGCATTGATGCTCCTGGTGCTCACATCAGCGTTGATGCTCCTGGCGCTAACATCAGCGTTGATGCTCCTGGTGATCATATCAGCGTTGATGCTCCTGGTGCTAACATCAGCAATGATGCTCATGGCGCTCACATCAAGATTGATGCTTCTTGTGTTCAGATCAGAGTTGATTCTCCCGCTGCTCACATCAGCGATGATACTCTTGGTGCTTACATCAGCATTGATGCCCCTGGTGCTCACATCAGGATTGATGCTCCTGGTGCTCACATCAGGATTGATGCTCCTGGTGCTCACATCAGCATTGATGCTCCTGGTGATCACATCAGCATTGATGCTTCTGGTGCTCACATCAGGATTGATGTTCCTGGTGTTCACATCTGCGTTGATGCTCTTGGTGCTTACATCAATATTGATGCCCCTGGTGCTCACATCAGCATTGATGCTCCTGGTGATCACATCAGCATTGATGCTTCTGGTGCTCACATCAGCATTGATGCCCCTGGTGCTCATATCAGGATTGATGCTCCTGGTGCTCACATCAGCATTGATGCTCCTGGCGATCACATCAGCATTGACGCTTCTGGTGCTCACATCAGCATTGATGCTCCTGGTGCTCATATCAGCATTGATGCTCCTGGTGCTCACAACAGAGTTGATGCTCCTGGTGTTCACATCAACATTGATGCTCCTGGTGATCACATCAGCATTGATGCTTCTGGTGCTCACATCAGCATTGATGCCCCTGGTGCTCATATCAGGATTGATGCTCCTGGTGCTCACATCAGCATTGATGCTCCTGGCGATCACATCAGCATTGACGCTTCTGGTGCTCACATCAGCATTGATGCTCCTGGTGCTCAAATCAGCATTGATGTTCCTGGTGCTCACTTCAGCGTTGATGGCCCTGGGGCTTACATTAATATTGATGCAGATTGTGATAACATCATCATTGATGCTCCTGGTGATCACATCAGCATTGATGCTTCTGGTGCTCACATCAGCATTGATGCTCCTGGTGCTCATATCAGCATTGATGCTCCTGGTGCTCACAACAGAGTTGATGCTCCTGGTGTTCACATCAGCATTGATGCTCCTGGTGCTCAAATCAGCATTGATGTTCCTGGTGCTCACTTCAGCGTTGATGCTCCTGGTGCTTACATTAGCATTGATGCTATTGGTGCTCACATCGGCATTGATGCTCCTGGTGCTCACATCAGCATTTACGCTCCTGTTTCTCACATCAGCGTTGATGCTACTGGTGCTCACATCAGCGTTGATGCTGCATTGATGCTCATGATGCTTACATCAATATTGATCCTCCTGGTGATCACTTCAGCATTGATGCTCCTGGTCCTCATATCAGCATTGATGCTCCTGGTGCTAACATCAGCATTGATGTTCGTGGTGCTCACATGAGCATTGATGCTCATGGTTCTCACATCAGCGTTGATGGTCCTGATGCTTACATTAGCATTGATGCTCCTGGTGCTCACATCGGCATTGATGCTCCCGGTGCTCATATCAGCATTGATGTTCCTGGTGCTCACATCAGCATTGATGCTCGTGGTGCTCACATCAGCACTGATGCTCCTGGTGCTCACATCAACACTGATGTTCCTTGTTCTCACATCAGCATTGATGCTCCTGGTGGTCACATCAGCGTTGATGCTCCTGGTGCTCATGTCAGCATTGATGCTACTGGTGCTCACATCAACGTTGATGTTGCTGGTTCTCACATCAACATTGCTGCTCCTGGTGTTCAAATCAGCATTGACGGTTCTGGTGCTCACATCAGCGTTGACGCTGCTGGTGCTCACATCAGCGTTGATGCTGCTGGTGCTCACATCAGCGTTGACGCTGCTGGTGCTCACATCAGTGTTGATGTTCCTGGTGCTCACATCAGAATTGGCGCTCCTGTTGCTCACATCAGGGTTGATGCTACTGGTGCTGACATCAGCATTGATGCTTCTGGTGCTCATATCAGCGTTGACGCTCCTTGTGTTCACATCAGCGTTGATGCTGGTGGTGCTCACATCAGCGTTGATGCTCCTGGTGCTCACATCAGAATTGGTGTTCCTGGTGCTCACATCAGCGTTGATGCTGCTGGTGCTCACATCAGTATTGATGCTCCTGGTGCTCACATCAGAATTGATGTTCCTGGTGCTCACATCAGCATTGATTCTCCTTGTGCTCACATCAGCATTGATGCACCTGGTGCTCACATCAGCGTTGATGCTCCTAGTGCTTACATTAGCATTGATGCTCGTGGTGCTCACATCGGCATTGATGCTCCTCGTGCTCACATCAGCATTGATGCTCCTAGTGAACACATAAGCATTAATGCTCCTGGTGCTCATATCAGCATTGATGTTCCTGGTGAACACATCAGCATTGATGTTCCTGGTGCTCACATCAGCATTGATGCTCCTGGTGGTCACATCAGCGTTGATGCTCCTGGTGTTCACATCAGCATTGATGGTACTTGTGCTCACATCAGCGTTGATGCTGCTGATTTTCACATCAGCATTGCTGCTCCTGGTGTTCACATCAGCATTGATGCTGCTGGTGCTCCTATCAGCGTTGATGCTGCTGGTGCTCACATCAGCATTGATGTTCCTGTTGCTCACATCAGCATTGATGCTCCTGGTGCTCACATCAGCATTGCTGCTCCTGGTGTTCACATCAGCATTGCTGCTCCTGGTGTTCACATCAGCATTGATGCTCCTGGTGCTCACATCAGCATTGCTGCTCCTGGTGTTTACATCAGCATTGATGCTGCTGGTGCTCCTATCAGCGTTGATGCTGCTGGTGCTCACATCAGCATTGATGCTCCTGGTGCTCACATCAGCATTGATGCTCCTTTTGCTACTCCATCACCCTTCCCTTTGACCCTGCCCGTGTGGAATATTAAGGGGGCTAGTCCCTTGCTGCCCTCTGCTGTCTCCCTTTGTTTGCTGACCTGATCTATTGTCTTTATTTAAGACTTCATGATAAATGTCTTTTATAAGTTTACTGTTTTCAACCCGAGCGTTGCAACCTGACTGTTTCCCACACACACACACACACACACACACACACACACACACACACACACACACACACACACACACACACACACACACACACATACCTCTATCTTCCATAAGTTTAAAATCCTAGGCATTTCAGCAATGGTCCTCTCGGTTGAGTGTGCAAGTGCTACCACCAATGTGATCTTGTATGTGACGTTGTAATACGCTGTTGTATGTGACGTTACAACATGCTGTTGTATGTGACGTTACAACATGCTGTTGTATGTGACGTTACAACATGCTGTTGTATGTGACGTTACAACATGCTGTTGTATGTGACGTTACAACATGCTGTTGTATGTGACGTTACAATATGCTGTTGTATGTGACGTTACAACATGCTGTTGTATGTGACGTTACAACATGCTGTTGTATGTGACGTTACAATATGCTGTTGTATGTGACGTTACAACATGCTGTTGTATGTGACGTTGTAATACGCTGTTGTATGTGACATTACAACATGCTGTTGTATGTGACGTTGTAATACGCTGTTGTATGTGACATTACAACATACTGTTGTATGTGACGTTGTAATACGCTGTTGTATGTGACGTTACAACATGCTGTTGCATGTGACGTTACAATATGTTGTTGTATGTGACGTTACAATATGCTGTTGTATGTGACGTTACAATATGCTATTGTATGTGACGTTACAATATGCTGTTGTATGTGACGTTGTAATACGCTGTTGTATGTGACGTTACAATATGCTGTTGTATGTGACGTTACAATATGCTGTTGTATGTGGCGCTACAATATGCTGTTGTATGTGACGTTGTAATACGCTGTTGTATGTGACGTTACAATATGCTGTTGTATGTGGCGCTACAATATGCTGTTGTATGTGACGTTGTAATATGCTGTTGTATGTGGCGCTACAATATGCTGTTGTATGTGACGTTACAATATGCTGTTGTACGTGACGCTACAATATGCTGTTGTATGTGACGCTACAATATGCTGTTGTATGTGACGCTACAATATGCTGTTGTCTGAGGTGTCATGTTATGTCATGTCATAATGTGTTATTATATTTCGGCTTCTTTTCGTATGTTTGTTGTCGTGTTCATCTCTCTTGTTGTCGTGTTCATCTCTCTTGCTGTCGTGTTCATCTCTCTTGCTGTCGTGTTCATCTCTCTTGCTGTCGTGTTCATCTCTCTTGCTTTCGCGTTCTTCTCTCTTGCTGTCGTGTTCATCTCTCTTGCTGTCGTGTTCATCTCTCTTGCTGTCGTGTTCATCTCTCTTGCTGTCGTGTTCTTCTCTCTTGCTGTCGTGTTCATCTCTCTTGCTGTCGTGTTCATCTCTCTTGCTGTCGTGTTCTTCTCTCTTGCTGTCGTGTTCATCTCTCTTGCTGTCGTGTTCATCTCTCTTGCTGTCGTGTTCTTCTCTCTTGCTGTCGTGTTCATCTCTCTTGCTGTCGTGTTCTTCTCTCTTGCTGTCGTGTTCATCTCTCTTGCTGTCGTGTTCATCTCTCTTGCTGTCGTGTTCTTCTCTCTTGCTGTCGTGTTCATCTCTCTTGCTGTCGTGTTCATCTCTCTTGCTGTCGTGTTCTTCTCTCTTGCTGTCGTGTTCATCTCTCTTGCTGTCGTGTTCATCTCTCTTGCTGTCGTGTTCTTCTCTCTTGCTGTCGTGTTCATCTCTCTTGCTGTCGTGTTCTTCTCTCTTGCTGTCGTGTTCATCTCTCTTGTTGCCGTGTTCATCTCTCTTGCTGTCGTGTTCATCTCTCTTGCTGTCGTGTTCTTCTCTCTTGCTGTCGTGTTCATCTCTCTTGCTGTCGTGTTCTTCTCTCTTGCTGTCGTGTTCTTCTCTCTTGCTGTCGTGTTCTTCTCTCTTGCTGTCGTGTTCTTCTCTCTTGCTGTCGTGTTCTTCTCTCTTGCTGTCGTGTTCGTCTCTCTTGCTGTCGTGTTCTTCTCTCTTGCTGTCGTGTTCTTCTCTCTTGCTGTCGTGTTCATCTCTCTTGCTGTCGTGTTCTTCTCTCTTGCTGTCGTGTTCATCTCTCTTGCTGTCGTGTTCATCTCTCTTGCTGTCGTGTTCATCTCTCTTGTTGCCGTGTTCATCTCTCTTGCTGTCGTGTTCTTCTCTCTTGTTGCCGTGTTCATCTCTCTTGCTGTCGTGTTCTTCTCTCTTGCTGTCGTGTTCATCTCTCTTGCTGTCGTGTTCTTCTCTCTTGCTGTCGTGTTCATCTCTCTTGCTGTCGTGTTCATCTCTCTTGCTGTCGTGTTCTTCTCTCTTGCTGTCGTGTTCATCTCTCTTGCTGTCGTGTTCATCTCTCTTGCTGTCGTGTTCTTCTCTCTTGCTGTCGTGTTCATCTCTCTTGCTGTCGTGTTCATCTCTCTTGCTGTCGTGTTCTTCTCTCTTGCTGTCGTGTTCATCTCTCTTGCTGTCGTGTTCTTCTCTCTTGCTGTCGTGTTCATCTCTCTTGTTGCCGTGTTCATCTCTCTTGCTGTCGTGTTCATCTCTCTTGCTGTCGTGTTCTTCTCTCTTGCTGTCGTGTTCATCTCTCTTGCTGTCGTGTTCTTCTCTCTTGCTGTCGTGTTCTTCTCTCTTGCTGTCGTGTTCTTCTCTCTTGCTGTCGTGTTCTTCTCTCTTGCTGTCGTGTTCTTCTCTCTTGCTGTCGTGTTCATCTCTCTTGCTGTCGTGTTCTTCTCTCTTGCTGTCGTGTTCTTCTCTCTTGCTGTCGTGTTCATCTCTCTTGCTGTCGTGTTCTTCTCTCTTGCTGTCGTGTTCATCTCTCTTGCTGTCGTGTTCATCTCTCTTGCTGTCGTGTTCATCTCTCTTGTTGCCGTGTTCATCTCTCTTGCTGTCGTGTTCTTCTCTCTTGTTGCCGTGTTCATCTCTCTTGCTGTCGTGTTCTTCTCTCTTGCTGTCGTGTCGTGCCCAATGCCCCGTGGGCTTGTGGCACGGGGTATGGGGCACCGTGGCCTGGTGCTACAGGGTACGTGGCACGGGGCACCATGGCCACCAGGCCACTGTGCACTAGGCCACGGTGCACCAGGCCACGATGCACCAGGCCACGATGCACCAGGCCACGGTGCACCAGGCACGGTGCACCAGGCCACGATGCACCAGGCCACGATGCACCAGGCCACGGTGCACCAGGCCACGGTGCACAAGGTTACGGTGCACCAGGCCACGGTGCACCAGGCCACGGCTCACCAGGCCACGGTGCACCAGGCCACGGTGCACCAGGCCATGGTGCACCAGGCCACGGTGCACTAGACCACGGTACACCAGGCCACGGTGCACCAGGCCACGGTGCACCAGGCCACGGTGCACCAGGCCACGGTGCACCAGGCCACGGTGCACCGTGGCCTGGTGGTAAAAGCTCTTGCTTCACACGGTGAGGTCCGGGTTCGATTCCCGGCGAAGGGATTGATACATCGGACTTGTTGTCTTAAACCGGTTGTCCATGTTCACTCATCAGTAAAAAAATGGGTACCTGGCATGGGTCGCATCCTGGGACAAAACTGACCTAATATGCCGGAAATGCTCAGCATAACAAGCGGCTTTCTATATAGTAGTATGTCAATGATGTCAGGTAGGACTGTATACCTTGTACATGTACTTGTAGTAAATAAAGATATTATTATTATTATTATTATTATTATTATTATTATTATTATTATTATTATTATTATTATTATTATTATTATTATTAAATACACTGACAGACAGGCAGGTTGAGGAACAGAGAAGAAAAAAATATACAATGTGGATTCGTAGGGACTATCTTTACTGATAATTTTTGCCAGAAAGTGACCCTTTTTTGTTATCTTTATAAGTGATCCTTATAAGTGATCCTAATAAGTAAGCCTCATAAGTGATCCTTATAAGTGATCACTTTCCTTCAAGCAGGAATCACTCTTTTTTGACAAGGACTCTCTTTCTCTCATCAAGAATGATTTTAATTCATCAGGAATCATTTTCCATCCAACGAGAAACACATTCCTTCCCAAGGAACTACTTGGTGGGGCAGGTTGGTCTGGGTGGAAGGTCAGAGGTCCTGGTTGGCCCACGGCAGCGCTCTCCTTCACTTTAAGTTATTGATTTTCCATAACGAGGTTGGTGGCCCCGTCCTCCCTGCTGCGAGGTGACTGATGCCTACCATTACAGGTAAACATTGACTTTCAATTCTGCCAGGTACTGCCTCGAGAACTCTCCTCATTTGTCCTCGTCGCGTCCTGTTTGTTTGGTCGCTGTTAAAGTGTCTTGGAGGCTCCTTCTGTATCTTAAGAAGATGTATTAACCGCAAGTTATGATGCAGGTACTGGGGGAGAGGAGGTGGCTGGTAAGGAGAGATAAGTGGTGTAATGAATTGTAGACAGGTGCGACTTGTGCTGGGTGTCGCGCACACCACAGGGAGGGGGAGAGAAGGTGCCTGTTAAGCTGGTTACCTTCTTTATTTATTGTTGACAAGATTAGGAACAGCAGCGTTGTTCGGCTGTCCTGTGATCTGTATAATATCTCACAGGCTTAGAGCAAGAGCTATCTAAGGTTGAACTACAGCATCCCTAACACAGGCAGGTTTTCCCCATTACCTTCAATAACAAATGATGGCTTTTCCCATCATATTCCATCACTGAATAGTTTTCTTGTCATGTTCCATCATAAATGATGGTTTTCCTGTCATGTTCCATTACGAACATGACAGCCTCAGGACACTCAGGATATCGTCAAATATTTCATTATGGGTTGAGTAGCTACTGCAGCTTTAAAAGTTTCCTTCCAGCAAAGCTAAAGTTACGTTAACTTGTGAACTACCATTTTAGTTAGCGTGTTACAGTGAGTAATAATACTAAAATTACCAATAAAATGTTAGGAAAGACGACGCTGATGCAACTAAAGTGATATTTTATTATGGCAATATTTTGCTTTAAAGGAACCTTGTTAAACTGTTCGCTTGACAAAGTGAACGGTTTGACAAGAGCTAGAATGGTTAACGAGGAAGATGGGACACTTGTGTAGTGATGAGAAGTGGTGGTGAGGAAGATGGGACACTTGTGTAGTGATGAGAAGTGGTGGTGAGGAAGATGGGACACTTGTGTAGTGATGAGAAGTGGTGGTGAGGAAGATGGGACACTTGTGTAGTGATGAGAAGTGGTGGTGAGGAAGATGGGACACTTATGTAGTGATGAGAAGTGGTGGTGAGGAAGATGGGACACTTGTGTAGTGATGAGAAGTGGTGGTGAGGAAGATGGGACACTTGTGTAGTGATGAGAAGTGGTGGTGAGGAAGATGGGACACTTGTGTAGTGATGAGAAGTGGTGGTGAGGAAGATGGGACACTTATGTAGTGATGAGAAGTGGTGGTGAGGAAGATGGGACACTTGTGTAGTGATGAGAAGTGGTGGTGAGGAAGATGGGACACTTGTGTAGTGATGAGAAGTGGTGGTGAGGAAGATGGGACACTTGTGTAGTGATGAGAAGTGGTGGTGAGGAAGATGGGACACTTGTGTAGTGATGAGAAGTGGTGGTGAGGAAGCTGGGACACTTGTGTAGTGATGAGAAGTGGTGGTGAGGAAGATGGGACACTTGTGTAGTGATGAGAAGTGGTGGTGAGGAAGCTGGGAATGAAAGAAGAGAAAGGGAAACTGGAGAAGTGAGGTTGTAAGTTAGTAAACCTGACCATAAAATAAGTCAGATTTATCCTCAAGGATAACGTTGGAACAAGTCTCATTGCATATTTCTGCACTTTCCCCAGGTTCTTAACATTTTTTTTATATGTGACTTCATGCCGGTGCTGCATACTCCAAGATGGACCTGACATAAGTTGTATTAAAGGCCCGGAATGTGCCTTTGCTGATATTCTTGAAAGCTACACTTATGTTTGTCAGGTGAGTATTGGCTGCTAAGGTTATATGGTTGATGTGAACTTCTGGTGATATGCTAGACATTATGCTCATCCCTGGGTCTATGTCCTTGAGTGAGGTCTGCAGCCTTTGTTCCCGAGTCTGTACTCCACATCTGGAGTTCTGGCCCCTCTCAGTCTCTATAACCTTGCATATGTTTGAGTGAATTCAAGCAACTACTACTCTGACCAATCTTGCAGTTTGTCTAGATCCATTTATAGCCTTTCCCTGTCTCTTTTGTTTTAATTCTCCTCATTAGCTTTACATCACTAGCAACTGGGATACATCTGACTCAGTCCCATCTTGTATGTCATTCACATAAACCAGAAACAGTAATATTCTTTATACCGAACCATGCGGCGCCCTGCTTGTTACTTTCTCCCATACTAATGTCTCTTGCTTACTTCCCTAAGGTACTCTATGATGCACCGGAGTACCTTCCTTGTTATACTGTCTCCTCCTCAAGCTGTTGCTCCAGTCTCCTGAGAGATTGTTTCAAATGCTTTCTTCCAGTCTAAGAAAACGCAATCTACGATATTTCTCACCCTTGTCTCACTTCTATTACACTGTCATAGAATTCTAACAAGTTGGTCTGACAACATTTGCAATCTTTGAACCCGTGCTAGTTACTGTTTACAAAAGCGCTTCTCGCCAAGTGCTCTACTAATCTCCTGATTATCTTCATTGTTACATTAATGCGTAGACATATCAATGATACTGGTCTGAAGTACATTGTTTTCTGTCCGTCTACTTATTTAAATATAAAGACAATATTCACTGTCTTCCAGATCTCTTGCAACTTTCCCGTGATCATTGACTTGTAGATCTCAGCTCGTGGTTTGGTCAATACTTCTTCTCCCTCTCGCAGACTCTACTGTGACACCGTCTTAGGTCTCACTGCCTTTGATATATCCAGCTCCATCAAAAGCTTTTATTTATTCTTCCCGTGTTGTGTGTATAGCTTCAGGATCTGTCAGTGAACTCTTCCTAAGGCGTTGTTTCCCTCCTCTCTTTGTCCCGTCCCTGCCCTCCTCTAGTATATATACTTCCTCTCTTACCTTCGTGTTTTAGTGTGACTAGTTAATGGTTTAAGTCGGATCAAAACGTCGTCATAAAGTTTCTTTCTATGTGCGGGTTATTTGTGTAATGTGTGTGTGTGTGTGTGTGTTTGTGTGTGTACTCACTTAATTGTAGTTGTAGGGGTCGAGTCATAGCTCCTAACCCCACCTCATCACTGGTCGCTACTACGTCCACTCTCTCCCTGCTCCATGAGCCTTATCATACCTCTTTTTAAAGCTATGTATGGTGCCTGCCTCCACTACATCACTTTCCAGACTATTCCACTTCCTGACAACCCTATGACTGAAGAAATACTTTCTAACATTCCTGTGACTCATCTGAGTCTTGAACTTCCAACTGTGACCCCATGTATCTGTGTCCCATCTCTGGAACAATTCCTCTTAGTATTTTATATGATGACTCATCCCCCCACTCTCTCTCCTGTCGTCCAGTGTCGTCAGGTCGATTTCTCTTAACCTCTCCTCGTAGGACATACCCCTTAACTCCAGGACTAGTCTCGTTGCAAACTTTTGCACTTTCTCTAATTTCTTGACGTGCTTGACCAGGTGTGGATTCCAAACTAGTCCTGCATACTCCAGTACGGGGTTGACGTACACTGTGTACACAGTCCTGAACGATTCCTTACTGAGGTGTCTTAACGTTATTCTTAGATTTGTTAGTCGTCCATATGCTGCAGCAGTTATTTGGCAGATGTGCGCCTCAGATGTGCTCGGTATTATGTTCACCCAAAGATACTTGTCCTTGAGAGAGGATTACAGTCTTTGGACCCCTAGATTGTACACTGTCTTCGGTCTTCTTTGCCCTTCCTCGATCTTCATGACTTTGCAACTGGCGGGGTTAAACTCTAGGAGACAGTTGCTGGACGATGATTGTAGCCTGTCCAGATCCCTTTGTAGTCCTGCCTGATAATTGTCAGATTGAATTCTCCTCATTAACTTCACATTGTCTGCAAACAGAGACACTTCTGAATCTATCCCTTCTGTCATGTCGTTCACATATACTAGAAACAGCACCGGTCCTAGGACTGACCCATGTGGAACCCCGCTTACGTACCATGACTCGTTGTTGCCTTCCTGTCAGGTACTCTATGTTCTATTGCAGTACCTTCCCTGTTATACCTACCTGGTCCTCCAACTTTTGCACTAATCTCTTGTGCGGAACTGTGTCAAAAGCCGTTTTACACATACACACAAACACACAGAGCGTGTGAGTGTGTGTGTGTGTGCGTGTGTACTCACCTATTTGTACTCACCTAATTGTGGTTGCAGGGGTCGAGTCACAGCTCCTGGCCACGCCTCTTCGCTGATTGCTACTAGGTCCTCTCTCTCCCTGCCCCATGAGCTCTATCATACCTCGCCTTAAAACTATGTATGGTTCCCGCCTCCACTACGTCACTTTCTAGGCTATTCCACGGCCTGACTACTCTATGACTGAAGAAATACTTCCTAACATCCCTTTGATTCATCTGAGTCTTCAACTTCCAATTGTGACCTCTTGTGTCTGTGTCCCTTCTCTGGAACATCCCGTCTTTGTCCACCTTGTCTATTCCGCGCAGTATTTTATATGTCGTTATCATGTCTCCCCTGACCCTCCTGTCCTCCAGTGTCGTCAGGCCGATTTCCCTCAACCTTTCTTCGTAGGACAATCCCCGTAGCTCTGGGACTAGTCTTGTTGCAAACCTTTGCACTTTCTCTAATTTCTTGACGTGCTTGACTAGGTGTGGATTCCAAACTGGTGCTGCATATTCCAGTATGGGCCTGACGTAAATGGTATGCAGAGTCTTAAACGAATCCTTACTGAGGTATCGGAACGCTATCCGTAGGTTTGCCAGGCGCCCGTATGCTGCAGCAGTTATCTGATTGATGTGCGCCTCAGGAGATATGCTCGGTGTTATACTCACCCCCAGATCTTTTTTCTTGAGTGAGGTTTCCAGTCTTTGGCCATCTAAACTATATTGTGTCTGAGGTCTTTTTTGCCCTTCCCCAATCTTCATGACTTTTCATTTGGCAGGGTTAAATTCAAGGAGCCAGTTGCTGGACCAGGCTTGTAGCCTGTCCAGGTCTCTTTGTAGTCCTGCCTGATTCTCACCCGATTTGATTCTTCTCATTAACTTCGCATCATCTGCAAACAAGGACACTTCTGAGTCTATCCCTTCCGTTATGTCGTTCACATATACCAAGAACAGCACAGGTCCTAGGACTGACCCCTGTGGAACCCCGCTTGTCACAGGCGCCCACTCTGACACCTCGTCGCTTACCATGACTCGTTGTTGCCTCCCTGTCAGGTATTCTCTGATCCATTGCAGTGCCTTTCCTGTTATGTGTGCCTGATCCTCTAGCTTTTGCAGTAACCTCTTGTGAGGAACTGTGTCGAAGGCCTTCTTGCAGTCCAAAAATATGCAGTCGATCCACCCCTCTCTCTCTTGTCTTACTTCTGTCACGTTGTCATAAAACTCTAGTAGGTTTGTGACACAGGATTTTCCTTCCCTGAAACCCTGCTGGTTGTCAATTATACACTTGTTTCTTTCCAGGTGCTCCACCACTCTCCTCCTGATGATCTTCTCCATGACCTTGCATACCATACACGTTAGTGATACAGGTCTGTAGTTTAGTGCCTCATGTCTGTCTCCCTTTTTAAAAATTGGGACTACATTTGCCATTTTCCATACCTCAGGGAGTTGCCCAGTTTCAAATGATGTGTTGAAGATCTTTGTTAATGGCTCACACAATATCTCTGCTCCCTCTTTAAGGACCCATGGAGAGATGTTGTCTGGTCCCACCGCCTTTGAGGTGTCAAGTTCGCATAGCAGCTTCTTCACCTCCTCCTTGGTTATATGTACCTCATCCAGCACTTGCTGGTGTGCCCCCCTGTTCTGATTTCCTGGAGTCCTACTGGTTTCCACTGTAAGTACCTCTTTAAATCTTGTGTTGAGCTCCTGACATACCTCTCGGTCGTTTCTTGTGAATTCCCCATCACCCTTCCTCAGTCTGATTACCTGGTCCTTGACTGTTGTTTTCCTCCTGATGTGGCTGTGCAACAGCTTCGGGTCAGTCTTTACTTTTGATGCTATGTCATTTTCATATTGTCTCTGAGCCTTCCTTCTTATCTGTGCATATTCGTTTCTGGCTCTTCGGCTAATCTCTTTATTTTCCTGAGTTCTCTGTCTTCTGTACCTTTTCCATTCTCTAGTACACCTAGTTTTTGCCTCCCTACACCTTTGGGTGAACCAAGGACTCGTTCTGTTCTTCCCATTATTTCTGTTTCCCTTGGGAACAAACCTCTCCTCTGCCTCCTTGCATTTTGTTGCCACATAGTCCATCATTTCTTGTACTGGTTTTCCTGTCAGTTCCCTCTCCCACTGAATGTCTTGAAGGAAGTTCCTCATGCCTGAGTAGTTCCCCCTTTTGTAGTTTGGTTTTTCCCAGCATATTCCTGCTACTCTCTCCACTTGGAGCTCAACTATGTAGTCGAAGCACAGAACCACATGATCACTAGCTCCCATGGGCCTTTCATACATGATACCCTCGATGTCCGAGCTACTCAAGGTGAATACAAGGTCCAGTCTTGCTGGTTCATCCTCTCCTCTCTCTCTGGTAGTGTCTCTAACATGTTGATGCATGAGGTTTTCCAGTACCACATCCATCATCTTGGCTCTCCATGTTTCGGGACCCCCATGGGGCTCCAGGTTTTCCCAGTCAATCTCCTTGTGATTGAAGTCACCCATAACTAGTAACTTTGCTCCTCCATGTGTGCTCTCCTGGCCACCTCGGCTAGTGTGTCGATCATTGCTCTGTTGCTCTCATCATATTCTTCTCTTGGCCTCCTGCAGTTCTGTGGTGGGTTGTACATTACTGCAATTATCACCTTATGTCCCTCAGACTGGATTGTTCCTACTAAGTAGTCCCTTTCGCCCGTGCCGTCCATTCCTTCCATTTTCTCAAAACCCCACTGGTTTTTAATGAACAGTGCAACTCCTCCTCCCCCTCTCCTCCCTCTGTCTTTCCTGAGGATTTGATATCCGGATGGAAAGATTGAATCTGTTATTATTCTGGTGAGTTTTGTTTCTGTGAGTGCTATTATGTCTGGGGATGTCTCCTTGATTCTTTCGTGCTACTCCTCATACTTGTTTGTTATTCCATCTGCATTTGTATACCACACCTTCAACTTCTTTTCTAAGACTGTGGTCTGGGAGGTGTATTGGGTTGGGGAAGTGGGAGACCTGGTAAGGAACTATGGGTTGTTGCTGTGGGGGTGGAGTTTGTAATGTAGTGGGTGGGGGCATTGGATGTGGCATGGGTGTTTTGATTTAGAGTGTTTGGTTGCACTGGGGTTGACCTGGTTGGGAGTGTGTGTGTGTGTGTGTGTGTGTGTGTGTGTGTGTGTGTGTGTGTGTGTGTGTGTGTGTGTGTGTGTGTGTGTGTGTGTGTGTTTGTGTGTTTGTGTGTGTGTATGTGTATATTCACCTAATTGTACTCACCTAATTGTGGTTGCAGGGGTCGAGACTCAGCTCCTGGCCCCGCCTCTTCACTGACCGCTGCTAGGTCCTCCCTCTCCCTGCTTCATGAGCTTTATCATACCTTATCTTAAAACTACGTATAGTTCCTGCATTCACTACATCGCTTGCCAGACTATTCCACTTCCTAACTACTCTATGACTGAAAAAATACTTCCTAATATCCCTTTGACTCGTGTGTGTGTGTGTGTGTGTGTGTGTGAGTGTGTGTGTGTGTGTGCGTGTGTGAGTGTGTGTGTGTGTATAATTACCTATTGGTAGTTACAGAAGCAGAGTTGTGGTCGTGGTGTCTCATCATCAATACTCTGTTTACCAAATATATTATAAATATGGAGTGGTGTACATGGCTGTCACTGACTAATGCTTTCTTCAATACATTCTGACAGGAAATTTTTTTCTACCATCTTTACCTCTGCACTTTTTCTCAATTTGCAGCTGTGGCTTTTTGTCTTTATCTACTCTTTCAAGACCTCATATGTGGTTACCATGCCTCTCTTTCAAGACCTCATATGTGGTTACCATGCCTCTCTTTCAAGACCTCATATGTGGTTACCATGCCTCTCTTTCAAGACCTCATATGTGGTTACCATGCCTCTCTTTCAAGACCTCATATGTGGTTACCATGCCTCTCTTTCAAGACCTCATATGTGGTTACCATGCCTCTCTTTCAAGACCTCATATGTGGTTACCATGCCTCTCTTTCAAGACCTCATATGTGGTTACCATGCCTCTCTTTCAAGACCTCATATGTGGTTACCATGCCTCTCTTTCAAGACCTCATATGTGGTTACCATGCCTCTCTTTCAAGACCTCATATGTGGTTACCATGCCTCTCTTTCAAGACCTCATATGTGGTTACCATGCCTCTCTTCTTTTCCTTCTATCAGCCATCATAGATAACTTAATATTTCATCATAGCAAACAATGCTCAACTCTGGCAGCCATTCTGTACCTCTTATTTAAACATTTTCCAACCTATCTATCTGTTTCTTTCTTCAGGTTTGGACACGACACAAACGCTACATATTACAAGTTTGACCTAATATAAGTTAAGAACAACTTTCTCAACACTTCACCATTTACTTAAAAGTTATATCGTAGCTTCTCAGTCTAACACATGAATCTCTTACTCTTTCGTTTATACCATCTTCAGGGGATAATTTTTGTTAATAACGATAATTCCTGGATCCCTTTATCTGACACTTTCAATATTTTGCCTCACTGTCTTATTTACGTGGAATGACTTCACTGTCTTATTTATGTGGAATGACTTCACTGTCTTATTTACGTGGAATGACTTCACTGTCTTATTTACGTGGAATGACTTCACTGTCTTATTTACGTGGAATGACTTCACTGTCTTATTTATGTGGAATGACTTCACTGTCTTATTTACGTGGAATGACTTCACTGTCTTATTTATGTGGAATGACTTCACTGTCTTATTTACGTGGAATGACTTCACTGTCTTATTTACGTGGAATGACTTCACTGTCTTATTTACGTGGAATGACTTCACTGTCTTATTTACGTGGAATGACTTCACTGTCTTATTTATGTGGAATGACTTCACTGTCTTATTTACGTGGAATGACTTCACTGTCTTATTTACGTGGAATGACTTCACTGTCTTATTTATGTGGAATGACTTCACTGTCTTATTTACGTGGAATGACTTCACTGTCTTATTTATGTGGAATGACTTCACTGTCTTATTTACGTGGAATGACTTCACTGTCTTATTTATGTGGAATGACTTCACTGTCTTATTTACGTGGAATGACTTCACTGTCTTATTTACGTGGAATGACTTCACTGTCTTATTTACGTGGAATGACTTCACTGTCTTATTTACGTGGAATGACTTCACTGTCTTATTTATGTGGAATGACTTCACTGTCTTATTTACGTGGAATGACTTCACTGTCTTATTTACGTGGAATGACTTCACTGTCTTATTTACGTGGAATGACTTCACTGTCTTATTTATGTGGAATGACTTCACTTTCTTATTTACGTGGAATGACTTCACTGTCTTATTTACGTGGAATGACTTCACTGTCTTATTTACGTGGAATGACTTCACTGTCTTATTTATGTGGAATGATTTCACTGTCTTATTTACGTGGAATGACTTCACTGTCTTATTTACGTGGAATGACTTCACTGTCTTATTTACGTGGAATGACTTCACTGTCTTATTTACGTGGAATGACTTCACTGTCTTATTTACGTGGAATGACTTCACTGTCTTATTTACGTGGAATGACTTCACTGTCTTATTTACGTGGAATGACTTCACTGTCTTATTTACGTGGAATGACTTCACTGTCTTCATGTGGAATGACTTCACTGTGTTTTTAATGTGGAATGACTTCACTGTCTTCCTCACGTGAAATGACTTCACTCTCTTCTTCATGTGGAATGACTTCACTGTCTTCCTCACGTGGAATGACTTCACTGTCTTATTTACGTGGAATGACTTCACTTTCATTACACGGAGTTTACTGTATCTGCCTTAATTAAATTCAATCATCTATCCGTCACTCCTCGTGTTCTTTGTATCCAGATACTCTTGTAAAGATTTACGGTGCGAGAGTGAGCATGAGTGATTGTGTGTGAGAGTGCGAGAGTGAGCATGAGTGATTGTGTGTGAGAGTGCGAGAGTGAGCATGAGTGATTGTGTGTGAGAGTGCGAGAGTGAGCATGAGAGTGATTGTGTGTGAGAGTGCGAGAGTGAGCATGAGTGATTGTGTGTGAGAGTGCGAGAGTGAGCATGAGAGTGATTGTGTGTGAGAGTGCGAGAGTGAGCATGAGAGTGATTGTGTGTGAGAGTGCGAGAGTGAGCATGAGAGTGATTGTGTGTGAGAGTGCGAGAGTGAGCATGAGAGTGATTGTGTGTGAGAGTGCGAGAGTGAGCATGAGAGTGATTGTGTGTGAGAGTGCGAGAGTGAGCATGAGAGTGATTGTGTGTGAGAGTGCGAGAGTGAGCATGAGAGTGATTGTGTGTGAGAGTGCGAGAGTGAGCATGAGAGTGATTGTGTGTGAGAGTGCGAGAGTGAGCATGAGAGTGATTGTGTGTGAGAGTGCGAGAGTGAGCATGAGAGTGATTGTGTGTGAGAGTGCGAGAGTGAGCATGAGAGTGATTGTGTGTGAGAGTGCGAGAGTGAGCATGAGAGTGATTGTGTGTGAGAGTGCGAGAGTGAGCATGAGAGTGATTGTGTGTGAGAGTGCGAGAGTGAGCATGAGAGTGATTGTGTGTGAGAGTGCGAGAGTGAGCATGAGTGAGTGTGTGTGAGAGTGCGAGAGTGAGCATGAGTGAGTGTGTGTGAGAGTGCGAGAGAATGAGAGTGATTGTGTGTGAGAGTGCGAGAGTGAGCATTAGTGAGTGTGTGTGAGAGTGCGAGAGTGAGCATGAGAGTGATTGTGTGTGAGAGTGCGAGAGTGAGCATTAGTGAGTGTGTGTGAGAGTGCGAGAGTGAGCATGAGAGTGATTGTGTGTGAGAGTGCGAGAGTGAGCATGAGTGAGTGTGTGTGAGAGTGCGAGAGTGAGCATGAGAGTGATTGTGTGTGAGAGTGCGAGAGTGAGCATGAGTGAGTGTGTGTGAGAGTGCGAGAGTGAGAGAGTGAGCATGAGAGTGATTGTGTGTGAGAGTGCGAGAGTGAGCATGAGTGAGTGTGTGTGAGAGTGCGAGAGTGAGCATGAGAGTGATTGTGTGTGAGAGTGCGAGAGTGAGCATGAGTGAGTGTGTGTGAGAGTGCGAGAGAATGAGAGTGATTGTGTGTGAGAGTGCGAGAGTGAGCATGAGAGTGATTGTGTGTGAGAGTGCGTGAGTGAGAATGAGAGTGTGTGTGAGAGTGCGTGAGTAAGAATGAGTGATTGTGTGTGAGAGTGCGAGAGTGAGAATGAGAGTGATTGTGTGTGAGAGTGCGAGAGTGAGCATGAGAGTGATTGTGTGTGAGAGTGCGAGAGTGAGCATGAGTGAGTGTGTGTGAGAGTGCGAGAGAATGAGAGTGATTGTGTGTGAGAGTGCGAGAGTGAGCATGAGTGAGTGTGTGTGAGAGTGCGAGAGAATGAGAGTGATTGTGTGTGAGAGTGCGAGAGTGAGCATGAGAGTGATTGTGTGTGAGAGTGCGAGAGTGAGCATGAGAGTGATTGTGTGTGAGAGTGCGAGAGTGAGCATGAGAGTGATTGTGTGTGAGAGTGCGAGAGTGAGCATGAGAGTGATTGTGTGTGAGAGTGCGAGAGTGAGCATGAGAGTGATTGTGTGTGAGAGTGCGAGAGTGAGCATGAGAGTGATTGTGTGTGAGAGTGCGAGAGTGAGCATGAGAGTGATTGTGTGTGAGAGTGCGAGAGTGAGCATGAGTGAGTGTGTGTGAGAGTGCGAGAGTGAGCATGAGTGAGTGTGTGTGAGAGTGCGAGAGAATGAGTGTGATTGTGTGTGAGAGTGCGAGAGTGAGCATTAGTGAGTGTGTGTGAGAGTGCGAGAGTGAGCATGAGAGTGATTGTGTGTGAGAGTGCGAGAGTGAGCATTAGTGAGTGTGTGTGAGAGTGCGAGAGTGAGCATGAGAGTGATTGTGTGTGAGAGTGCGAGAGTGAGCATGAGTGTGTGTGAGAGTGCGAGAGTGAGCATGAGAGTGATTGTGTGTGAGAGTGCGAGAGTGAGCATGAGTGAGTGTGTGTGAGAGTGCGAGAGTGAGCATGAGAGTGATTGTGTGTGAGAGTGCGAGAGTGAGCATGAGTGAGTGTGTGTGAGAGTGCGAGAGAATGAGAGTGATTGTGTGTGAGAGTGCGAGAGTGAGCATGAGAGTGATTGTGTGTGAGAGTGCGTGAGTGAGAATGAGAGTGTGTGTGAGAGTGCGTGAGTAAGAATGAGTGATTGTGTGTGAGAGTGCGAGAGTGAGAATGAGAGTGATTGTGTGTGAGAGTGCGAGAGTGAGCATGAGAGTGATTGTGTGTGAGAGTGCGAGAGTGAGCATGAGTGAGTGTGTGTGAGAGTGCGAGAGAATGAGAGTGATTGTGTGTGAGAGTGCGAGAGTGAGCATGAGTGAGTGTGTGTGAGAGTGCGAGAGAATGAGAGTGATTGTGTGTGAGAGTGCGAGAGTGAGCATGAGAGTGATTGTGTGTGAGAGTGCGAGAGTGAGCATGAGAGTGATTGTGTGTGAGAGTGCGAGAGTGAGCATGAGAGTGATTGTGTGTGAGAGTGCGAGAGTGAGCATGAGTGAGTGTGTGTGAGAGTGCGAGAGTGAGCATGAGAGTGATTGTGTGTGAGAGTGCGAGAGTGAGCATGAGTGAGTGTGTGTGAGAGTGCGAGAGTGAGCATGAGAGTGATTGTGTGTGAGAGTGCGAGAGTGAGCATGAGTGAGTGTGTGTGAGAGTGCGAGAGAATGAGAGTGATTGTGTGTGAGAGTGCGAGAGTGAGCATGAGAGTGATTGTGTGTGAGAGTGCGTGAGTGAGAATGAGAGTGTGTGTGAGAGTGCGTGAGTAAGAATGAGTGATTGTGTGTGAGAGTGCGAGAGTGAGAATGAGAGTGATTGTGTGTGAGAGTGCGAGAGTGAGCATGAGAGTGATTGTGTGTGAGAGTGCGAGAGTGAGCATGAGTGAGTGTGTGTGAGAGTGCGAGAGAATGAGAGTGATTGTGTGTGAGAGTGCGAGAGTGAGCATGAGTGAGTGTGTGTGAGAGTGCGAGAGAATGAGAGTGATTGTGTGTGAGAGTGCGAGAGTGAGCATGAGAGTGATTGTGTGTGAGAGTGCGAGAGTGAGCATGAGAGTGATTGTGTGTGAGAGTGCGAGAGTGAGCATGAGAGTGATTGTGTGTGAGAGTGCGAGAGTGAGCATGAGAGTGATTGTGTGTGAGAGTGCGAGAGTGAGCATGAGAGTGATTGTGTGTGAGAGTGCGAGAGTGAGCATGAGAGTGATTGTGTGTGAGAGTGCGAGAGTGAGCATGAGTGAGTGTGTGTGAGAGTGCGAGAGTGAGCATGAGTGAGTGTGTGTGAGAGTGCGAGAGAATGAGTGTGATTGTGTGTGAGAGTGCGAGAGTGAGCATTAGTGAGTGTGTGTGAGAGTGCGAGAGTGAGCATGAGAGTGATTGTGTGTGAGAGTGCGAGAGTGAGCATTAGTGAGTGTGTGTGAGAGTGCGAGAGTGAGCATGAGAGTGATTGTGTGTGAGAGTGCGAGAGTGAGCATGAGTGTGTGTGAGAGTGCGAGAGTGAGCATGAGAGTGATTGTGTGTGAGAGTGCGAGAGTGAGCATGAGTGAGTGTGTGTGAGAGTGCGAGAGTGAGCATGAGAGTGATTGTGTGTGAGAGTGCGAGAGTGAGCATGAGTGAGTGTGTGTGAGAGTGCGAGAGTGAGCATGAGAGTGATTGTGTGTGAGAGTGCGAGAGTGAGCATGAGTGATTGTGTGTGAGAGTGCGAGAGTGAACATGAGAGTGATTGTGTGTGAGAGTGCGTGAGTGAGAATGAGAGTGTGTGTGAGAGTGCGTGAGTAAGAATGAGTGATTGTGTGTGAGAGTGCGAGAGTGAGAATGAGAGTGATTGTGTGTGAGAGTGCGAGAGTGAGCATGAGAGTGATTGTGTGTGAGAGTGCGAGAGTGAGCATGAGAGTGATTGTGTGTGAGAGTGCGAGAGTGAGCATGAGTGAGTGTGTGTGAGAGTGCGAGAGAATGAGAGTGATTGTGTGTGAGAGTGCGAGAGTGAGCATGAGTGAGTGTGTGTGAGAGTGCGAGAGAATGAGAGTGATTGTGTGTGAGAGTGCGAGAGTGAGCATGAGAGTGATTGTGTGTGAGAGTGCGAGAGTGAGCATGAGAGTGATTGTGTGTGAGAGTGCGAGAGTGAGCATGAGAGTGATTGTGTGTGAGAGTGCGAGAGTGAGCATGAGAGTGATTGTGTGTGAGAGTGCGAGAGTGAGCATGAGTGATTGTGTGTGAGAGTGCGAGAGTGAGCATGAGAGTGATTGTGTGTGAGAGTGCGAGAGTGAGCATGAGAGTGATTGTGTGTGAGAGTGCGAGAGTGAGCATGAGAGTGATTGTGTGTGAGAGTGCGAGAGTGAGCATGAGAGTGATTGTGTGTGAGAGTGCGAGAGTGAGCATGAGAGTGATTGTGTGTGAGAGTGCGAGAGTGAGCATGAGAGTGATTGTGTGTGAGAGTGCGAGAGTGAGCATGAGAGTGATTGTGTGTGAGAGTGCGAGAGTGAGCATGAGAGTGATTGTGTGTGAGAGTGCGAGAGTGAGCATGAGAGTGATTGTGTGTGAGAGTGCGAGAGTGAGCATGAGAGTGATTGTGTGTGAGAGTGCGAGAGTGAGCATGAGAGTGATTGTGTGTGAGAGTGCGAGAGTGAGCATGAGAGTGATTGTGTGTGAGAGTGCGAGAGTGAGCATGAGAGTGATTGTGTGTGAGAGTGCGAGAGTGAGCATGAGAGTGATTGTGTGTGAGAGTGCGAGAGTGAGCATGAGTGAGTGTGTGTGAGAGTGCGAGAGTGAGCATGAGTGAGTGTGTGTGAGAGTGCGAGAGAATGAGAGTGATTGTGTGTGAGAGTGCGAGAGTGAGCATTAGTGAGTGTGTGTGAGAGTGCGAGAGTGAGCATGAGAGTGATTGTGTGTGAGAGTGCGAGAGTGAGCATTAGTGAGTGTGTGTGAGAGTGCGAGAGTGAGCATGAGAGTGATTGTGTGTGAGAGTGCGAGAGTGAGCATGAGTGAGTGTGTGTGAGAGTGCGAGAGTGAGCATGAGAGTGATTGTGTGTGAGAGTGCGAGAGTGAGCATGAGTGAGTGTGTGTGAGAGTGCGAGAGTGAGCATGAGAGTGATTGTGTGTGAGAGTGCGAGAGTGAGCATGAGTGAGTGTGTGTGAGAGTGCGAGAGTGAGCATGAGAGTGATTGTGTGTGAGAGTGCGAGAGTGAGCATGAGTGAGTGTGTGTGAGAGTGCGAGAGAATGAGAGTGATTGTGTGTGAGAGTGCGAGAGTGAGCATGAGAGTGATTGTGTGTGAGAGTGCGTGAGTGAGAATGAGAGTGTGTGTGAGAGTGCGTGAGTAAGAATGAGTGATTGTGTGTGAGAGTGCGAGAGTGAGAATGAGAGTGATTGTGTGTGAGAGTGCGAGAGTGAGCATGAGAGTGATTGTGTGTGAGAGTGCGAGAGTGAGCATGAGTGAGTGTGTGTGAGAGTGCGAGAGAATGAGAGTGATTGTGTGTGAGAGTGCGAGAGTGAGCATGAGTGAGTGTGTGTGAGAGTGCGAGAGAATGAGAGTGATTGTGTGTGAGAGTGCGAGAGTGAGCATGAGAGTGATTGTGTGTGAGAGTGCGAGAGTGAGCATGAGAGTGATTGTGTGTGAGAGTGCGAGAGTGAGCATGAGAGTGATTGTGTGTGAGAGTGCGAGAGTGAGCATGAGAGTGATTGTGTGTGAGAGTGCGAGAGTGAGCATGAGAGTGATTGTGTGTGAGAGTGCGAGAGTGAGCATGAGAGTGATTGTGTGTGAGAGTGCGAGAGTGAGCATGAGAGTGATTGTGTGTGAGAGTGCGAGAGTGAGCATGAGTGAGTGTGTGTGAGAGTGCGAGAGTGAGCATGAGTGAGTGTGTGTGAGAGTGCGAGAGAATGAGTGTGATTGTGTGTGAGAGTGCGAGAGTGAGCATTAGTGATTGTGTGTGAGAGTGCGAGAGTGAGCATGAGAGTGATTGTGTGTGAGAGTGCGAGAGTGAGCATTAGTGAGTGTGTGTGAGAGTGCGAGAGTGAGCATGAGAGTGATTGTGTGTGAGAGTGCGAGAGTGAGCATGAGTGTGTGTGAGAGTGCGAGAGTGAGCATGAGAGTGATTGTGTGTGAGAGTGCGAGAGTGAGCATGAGTGAGTGTGTGTGAGAGTGCGAGAGTGAGCATGAGAGTGATTGTGTGTGAGAGTGCGAGAGTGAGCATGAGTGAGTGTGTGTGAGAGTGCGAGAGTGAGCATGAGAGTGATTGTGTGTGAGAGTGCGAGAGTGAGCATGAGTGAGTGTGTGTGAGAGTGCGAGAGAATGAGAGTGATTGTGTGTGAGAGTGCGAGAGTGAGCATGAGAGTGATTGTGTGTGAGAGTGCGTGAGTGAGAATGAGAGTGTGTGTGAGAGTGCGTGAGTAAGAATGAGTGATTGTGTGTGAGAGTGCGAGAGTGAGAATGAGAGTGATTGTGTGTGAGAGTGCGAGAGTGAGCATGAGAGTGATTGTGTGTGAGAGTGCGAGAGTGAGCATGAGTGAGTGTGTGTGAGAGTGCGAGAGAATGAGAGTGATTGTGTGTGAGAGTGCGAGAGTGAGCATGAGTGAGTGTGTGTGAGAGTGCGAGAGAATGAGAGTGATTGTGTGTGAGAGTGCGAGAGTGAGCATGAGAGTGATTGTGTGTGAGAGTGCGAGAGTGAGCATGAGAGTGATTGTGTGTGAGAGTGCGAGAGTGAGCATGAGAGTGATTGTGTGTGAGAGTGCGAGAGTGAGCATGAGAGTGATTGTGTGTGAGAGTGCGAGAGTGAGCATGAGAGTGATTGTGTGTGAGAGTGCGAGAGTGAGCATGAGAGTGATTGTATGTGAGAGTGCGAGAGTGAGCATGAGTGAGTGTGTGTGAGAGTGCGAGAGTGAGCATGAGTGAGTGTGTGTGAGAGTGCGAGAGAATGAGTGTGATTGTGTGTGAGAGTGCGAGAGTGAGCATTAGTGAGTGTGTGTGAGAGTGCGAGAGTGAGCATGAGAGTGATTGTGTGTGAGAGTGCGAGAGTGAGCATTAGTGAGTGTGTGTGAGAGTG
>NC_091297.1:63527483-63529670 GCF_038502225.1 Cherax quadricarinatus
TTTCTAGATGTTCCACCATTCTTCTCCTGACAATCTTTTCCATGATTTTGCATGCTATACATGTCAGTGACACTGGTCTGTAGTTTAGTGCTTCATGTCTGTCTCCTTTTTCAAAGATTGGTACCACATTTGCTGTCTTCCATGCCTCAGGCAATCTCCCTGTTTCGATAGATGTATTAAATATTGTTGTTAGGGGTACACATAGCGCCTCTGCTCCCTCTCTCAGGACCCATGGAGAGATGTTATCTGGCCCCATTGCCTTTGAGGTATCTAGCTCACTCAGAAGCCTCTTCACTTCTTCCTCGGTTGTGTGCACTGTGTCCAGCACTTGGTGGTGTACCCCACCTCTCCGTCTTGCTGGAGCCCCTTCTGTCTCCTCTGTGAACACTTCTTTGCATCTCTTGTTGAGTTCCTCACATACTTCACTGTCATTTCTTGTTGTCTCTCCTCCTTCCTTCCTTAGCCTGATTACCTGGTCATTGACTGTTGTTTTCCTCCTGATGTGGCTGTACAACAGTTTCGGGTGAGATTTGGCTTTCGCTGCTATGTCATTTTCATATTGTCTTTGGGCCTCCCTTCTTATCTGTGCATATTCGTTTCTGGCTCTACGACTGCTCTCTTTATTCTCCTGGGTCCTTTACCTTCTATATTTCTTCCATTCCTTAGCACACTTGGTTTTTGCCTCCCTGCACCTTTGGGTAAACCATGGGCTCATGTGTGTGTGTGTGTGTGTGTGTGTGTGTGTGTGTGTGTGTGTGTGTGTGTGTGTGTGTGTGTGTGTGTGTGTGTGTGTGTGTGTTTGTGTGTGTGTGTGTGTGTGTGTGTGTGTGTGTGTGTGTGTGTGTGTGTGTGTGTGTGTGTGTGTGTGTACTCACCTAATTCACCTAATTGTGGTTGCAGGGGTCGAGACTCAGCTCCTGGCCCCGCCTCTTCACCGACCACTACTAGGCCCTTTCTCCCCCTGCTCCATGAGCTTTATCGTACCTCGTCTTAAAACTATGTATAGTTCCTGCCTCCACTACATCGCTTGCCAGATTATTCCACTTCCTAACTAGTCTATGACTGAAAAAGTACTTCCTAACATCCCTTGACTCATCTGAGTCTTCAGCTTCCAATTGTGATCCCTTGTTTCTGTGTCCCATCTCTGGAACATCCTGTCTCTGTCCACCTTGTCTATTCCACGCAGTATTTTGTATGTCGTTATCATGTCTACCCTGACCCTTCTGTCCTCCAGTGTTGTTAGACCGATTTCCCTTAACCTTTCTTCATAGGTCATTCCCCTTAGTTCTGGAACTAGCCTTGTTGTAAACCTTTGCACTTTCTCTAATTTCTTGACGTGTTTGACCACGTGTGGGTTCCAAACTGGTGCTGCGTACTCCAGTATGGGCCTGACGTACACAGTGTATAAAGTCTTGAAAGATTCCTTACTGCGGTACCGGAACGCTATTCTCAGGTTTGCCAAGCGTCCATATGCTGCAGCAGTTATCTGGTTAATGTGTGCTTCTGGCGATGTACTCGGTAATATACTCACTCCTAGATCTTTTTCCTTGAGTGAGGTTTGCAGCCTTTGCCCCCTAGCCTATACTCTGTCTGCGGTCTTCTTTGCCCTCCTCCGATCTTCACGACTTTGCATTTGGCGGGGTTAAATTCTAGGAGCCAGTTTCTGGACCACCCATCCAGCCTGTCCAGGTCTCTTTGTAGACCTGTCTGGTCTGCGTCTGATTTAATTCTCCTCATTAACTTCACGTCATCTGCAAACAGGGACACTTCTGAGTCTGTCCCTTCCGTCATGTTGTTCACATATACCAAGAATAGCACTGACCCCTGTGGGACCCCGGTCGTCACTGGCGCCCACTTTGATACCTCATCACGGACCATGACTTGCTGTTGCCTCCCTGTTAGGTATTCTTTGATCCATTGCAGTGCCCTTCCTGTTATACGTGCCTGTTCCTCTAGCTTCTGTACTAATCTCTTTTGAGGAACTGTGTCGAAGACCTTCTTGCAGTCCAAGAAAATGCAATCAACCCACCCCTCCCTCTCACTTCTTACTTCAGTTACCTTGTCATAAAACTCTAGTAGGTTTGTGACACAGGATTTACCTTTCATGAATCCGTGCTGGCTGTCGTTTATAATCTTGTTCTGCTCCAGCTGCTCCACCACTCTCCTCCTGATAATCTTTTTCAAGAC
>NC_091297.1:63529770-63632270 GCF_038502225.1 Cherax quadricarinatus
AGTATGTCTTAGTCAGTTTTATGCGCAGAAAAGCATCATTTGCTAGTTAAGCCATGTTGTACCGTATGTACAGCGGTGTGTTTGTAAGTTTTCCGTGTGTCCAGTGAGGTCTGTGGTCAGACCCTTGAGTTGCACCTCTGTGCTAAGTCACCCGTGTGACCCGTACGTTTGACAGCTGATTACTCAGCCCTGAGCGTACGAGCCCTCTTGTACAGAAAGCTTTTATGCTCGTCGCTCGTGATGTTCTGCAGAATCGTACCTGCTACGATTCCCATCGAGATTTGTTTCACTTCACCTCCAGACCGTCAGAGTGCAGTTATATGTAGAGAAACAAGTCTGGGGACGCTTAGACTAACCTCTGCTATAACTCCAACTGTCGAGAGATGACACAATGTGTCAGCCTCGTGTCACAAGCTTCAGTGAGCAGCCTGCACAAAGAAGATGTCACTTTGACTGCTAGCTCTCTCACTGCAGTCTGGTGTATGATGTTACGACTTCCAGATGTTTCGCCCAGTCGTCTCTGCCACGACTCGCTCCACAACTCGCTTCACGCTCGCCGGCAGTGACAGCCCAGCGACAGTACCAGTCGAGAAGTGTCCTCCTGAGTCGCTTGCCAGAAGTCCTGCCCAGTTGCCGAGTTTTGTCGACGCCTCACTCGAGGGCACCAGCATGTCGTGCCCCAGGTTGAGTGAAAACCTGCAGCGACTCCTACGATGTCTGCTTCACCGTTCCAGAGGAGACCGTACCCTGTTACGTCACAGCTCAGCCGCAGCGATGTCTCCCGTGTTGCAGTATCTGTCCAGATGCAGGAAGTCGTGCAGTGATGCCCATCGACGCTCATTGCCTTTGACCACGATGTTTAGCACACCCCACATGTTTTTTTCTTCCCTCCCTGTAGGAAGTTTTTTTTTCCATGTCCATATGTATATATATGTTTTTATTTTGTGTTCTGTGCCCTGTTCCTACGAGAGAGAGACCGAGTTTCTTTTACCACCAGTTGTCGCGTCGGAACGACGTGCGATAGGTGGCCGAGCGTATGTAGACAGCCTGTACTGTCTGCACAGACAGCCCATGCTGTCTGCCAGCTTAGTTCATATTTCGCGCCACTAAGGTGCTGCCATCTATAGGCCTTGCCACTTCAGTATGCCCAGACTTGCCTCGCCCTCACTCACACAGCGGCCTGGCATCAACACACAAGTACTCCCAGCTCTCTCTCGTGGGCATGGCCCTGCCCGGTCCATGGGCACAAACACACAAGCCTGTGTAACCCACCACTACTTAACAATAAAGTAAGAAGCCTCCGAAGACGTATATCATTCACAACCCGCTTGCTACAGCCTACCAAACAAGACCGTTATAAATAAAGTTCTCACGGGTTAATAAAGTTCTCACGGGTTAATAAAGTTCTCACGGGTTAATAAAGTTCTCACGGGTTAATAAAGTTCTCACGGGTTAATAAAGTTCTCGTGGGTTAATAAAGTTCTCACGGGTTAATAAAGTTCTCGTGGGTTAATAAAGTTCTCACGGGTTAATAAAGTTCTCACGGGTTAATAAAGTTCTGGTGGGTTAATAAAGTTCTCACGGGTTAATATCAACAGTGAGGTACCACAAGGATCGGTGCTCACTCTGATAGTGTTTCTAACCTCTGTAAATAAGTTGTCAGAACTTCTTAACTATGTGAACATGTTCACAAGTGAAGCAGAAATCATATATAAGATAAGCTGAGCAGGCAAAACGTTTAGTCAGTATTGTAGAGTTGGCAGAGATGGAAATATAACTTTCTGCCCCAGTCGCTATACCTTACCTTTATAGTGATACCATGACCAATTAGTGTGGTGGAGTTAGGAACAAAGTGTGGAAAATTATAATACAGTGATACAGGAAGGAGCATCTCAGGCCGTTCGTCATCAGAAGGAGCTGCCACAAGTCACCGTTTTCTCCAAGAAGCAAGTTATACTTTTTTTTATCAAACTGAAGACTGATTACTCTGTTAAATAATATTTCAGCAGTCCTTTCACGAGCTAGTCCAAAACCACTGGCCAGATTCGTTCAAAAGTTAGTGATCCACTGACCGGATTCGTCCAGAAAATGAGCGAACCAATGACCGGATTACAAAGCTGATACAGTCTCTAGGTGCCCTTAACTCCCAACCAGACTCATTGAAAAATAAATGATTCTCTGACCGGATTCATACGCTGACAGGGTTTTTAGGCGCCCTTATCAAACACCCAAACAGTTACTGCTAACAGCAGTAAGATTATTTCATACACATACACTGACAAATGCAAATAGATACATACATACAAATAAACAGATTTACACTTTAAGGAAGTTATTAATAGAACATACAGCATAACAATCAAAAAAATCACATCATGAAACTCTGTGTAGTCTGCAACCGCAGCAATAAACGGGCTTCTGTATGGATTACATGCACCTTCTGGGGGAAATGGTCCCACGCACCTTGTGCAGATATTCAGGAATCATCTACAAGAGATATTAAACCAGGGAAGTGTTTTTGGGAATGCACAAATAAGAACCAACTGTGGAAAAAATCACATTGATGTTAAAGGACGGAAACATCAAAAGAGCCTTCATAGAAAACCTGACAGCATTCTATAACAGACGGAAAAATAAAAGGACTGGGCCAGATGGTGCTATAGCCCTGGTGCAGATGCTGTCCTGGTAGACAGTACATGTAAGAATACAGAAATGAAAGCTAATGGCTCGGAGGAAGACATAAGCTCTAGTGGGGAAACAGGTGTAGACAAGGACATGCGATACCCAAAGGTACAAACTAGCAATACCAATGGAGGTAGTAAACAAGGGGATGCCCAAGGAATAGTGAAGATAAAATACCAGAAAATACTGGTGAAGGCACCATTGTTAGTACAAGTGCCGAAGATAGTAAAGACACAGAAAAACATGCACCACTAGGGAATGCAGCCATGGGAAACAAAGGCCAACAGAAATTAAACCTATGGAAATTCTATGCATTAGGTATCTGCAGGCATTAAATGTCTGGAAAAACAGATGGGACGTGCAACTTTGACCACCACAGAAAATGCCGTGCCCATATGAAATGCGTCACTCTTCGGTTCAGGAAAGACAATGCTATAACTTATATTGTCAGGCACACCATCTAAAGGGGACAAGAAGATACAGACCATGGAGAAACCTGGGTAGCCACAACGACTCCAGAGAGAGGGATTTTTTAGCACCAGGAAGGAAAAAAGCTGGCAGGAAATGACAGAAATCATACATCAACTCCGATATTTTCTGGAGCGAATTGCAGTCAGTGGCCTTTACTCCATAACAACAGATATTAGTACCAGGAAAAAAAAAGCCTTCCTCCTCCACATACCACCAATACGACGATATTCATCTTTGCAAGTATACAGGGTCTAAAACGAGCAACGAACAGCAAAATATCTTTCATCCATGGACTGCTTACAGAGTCAAAGGCAATGTTTGCGGTTTTCACAGAGACCCACATAAAGTATCACTTTGACAATGAAATATGGATCCCGGGTTATAACCTATACAGATGCGACAGAGTGAACAGGCAAACGGAGAAGGGGTTGTCCTGTACGTCACAAAGTCCCTCATATGCTCAGAACTACTAAACGCCTTAAATGATGTTGTTGATGTTTTGGCAGTAAAGATCGAGAAGCAAAACCTGGTCATTGTGATTGTATACAAGCCTCTGGATGCAACTTCCCAACAATTCCGGGAACAGCTTTTGAAAATGGACCACTGTCTGGAAAATCTTCTAGCTCCTGCCCCTTCTGGGAGATTTCAACCTAAGGCACCTAAAACGGAGGAATGTAACAAAAAATGCTGCAGCAGAGATAACTCCACGAGGCAGCTCAGATGAAAACTTGCGCACACACGACCTTTTAAATCTCTGCACCAAATTCACCTTAAACCAGCAAATGATAGAGCCAACAAGATTGGAGAATACACTGGACTCCATTTTCACTAACAATGATGATCTGATACGAAAGATTACCATATCAAAAATAATATACTCAGATCATAACATAACAGAGGTTCAGACACATATACATGGGGGCCCCAGACCAACAAAATGTGATCAGTCATGAGGGAACCTTCTCCAAAATCAACTTCAATAACAAAAACATAAGATGGGACTAAGTTAACCAGGTTCTAAATGATATAAACTGGGAAGATATCCTAAGAAACACGGATCCAAGCCTATGTCTAGAACAAATTAACTCTGTGGCACACGAGGTATACTCACGGCATATTCCTTTAAGGAAAAGGACGAGAAGATGTAAACTAGAAAGAGAAAAGCGCTCCCTATACTGGCGAAGGCGAAGAATAACAGCAGCTAAAAGAGGCCAATATATCTGTAATACGATGGGAGACACTGGTCAGAGAAATAGCAAACATCAAACTTAGGCTAAAAGAATCTTACAGGAGTCAAAAAAATGCAGGAAGAACTAACAGCCATAAATGAAATTGAAAGAAAGCCAAAATATTTCTTTTCTTAAGCCAAATCTAAGTCGACAACAACATCCAGTATTGGGCCCCTACTTAGACGAGATGGGTCCTACACAAATGACAGCGAGGAAATAAGTGAGCTACTCAAGTCCCAATATGACTCAGTTTTTAGCGAGCCACTAACCAGACTGAGAGTCGAAAACCTAAATATTTTTTTTATGAGAAAGACACAGAATTTGGTACATTCAAACCTATCTGATATTATCCTGACGCCAAATGACTTCAAAAAAGCGATAAATGACATGCCCATGCACTCTGTCCCAGGCCCAAATTCATGGAACTCCATGTTCATCAAGAACTGCAAGAAACCCCTATCATGTGCTTATAACACCTTGTGGAGAGGGACCATGGGCACTGGGGTCGTCCCACAGTTGCTAAAAACAACAGACATAGCCCCACTCCACAAAGGGGGCAGTAAAGCAATAGCAAAGTACTACAGACCGATAACGTTAACATCTCATATCATAAAAATCTTTGAGAGGGTTCTAAGAAGCAAGATCGCCACCCATCTAGATAACCATCAGTTACACAACCCAGGGCAACACGGGTTTAGAGCAGGTCGCTCCTGCCTGTCCCAACTACTGGATCATTATGACAAGGTCCTGGATGCTCTAGAAGACAATCAAAACGGAGATGTAGTATACACAGAATTTGCAAAAGCCTTTGACAAGTGTGACCATGGTGTAATAGTGTACAAAATGCGTGATAAAAGAATAACAGGAAAAGTTAGAAGATGGATCTATAATTTCCTAACAGAACACAAAGAGTGGTAGTAAACAGAGTATAGCTTGAGGAGGCTACTGTGAAAAGTTCTGTTCCACAGCGCACAGTACTGGCTCCCATCCTGTTCCTCATCCTCATATCTGACTTAGACAGGTACGTAAGCCACAACGCCGTGTCTTCCTTTGCAGATGACACCCAAATTTCCATAACAGTGTCCTCCATTGATCCTCCATCAACCAAATCTTTAAATAGGCCGCAGAAAACAATATTAAGTTTAATGATAAGAAGTTTCAATTACTCCGATATGGAAAATGTAAGAAAATTAATACTATATCAGAGTATAAAGTAAATTCCAACCACACAATAGAGAGGAAAACTAATGTAAAAGACCTGGGAGTGATAATATCAGAGGATCTCGTTTTCAAATTCCACAACATTTTATCAATCGCATCTGCCAGAAGACTAACTAGGGATGTCAAGCCTATGATGACATTCTTCAGGTCTCTTGTTCTGTATTGCTGCACACTAACTGCACATTTCAAGGCAGGTGAAATTGCTGACCTAAAAAATGTACAGAGAACCTTCAGGGCACACGTAAGTGTGATAAAACACTTGAGTTACTGGGAACGCTTGAAGTTCCTCAACCTGTACTCCCTAGAATACAGGCGGGAGAGATACACTTGGGAAATCCTAGAGGGATTAGTACCAAATTTGCACACGAAAATCACTCCATATCTCATAGCTCGATCCCGTATCCCGTAGTTCGATCACTAGGTATGACTGGATAACATTAAGACGTGTTTCCATAAAACACCTGTTGCCCATGTTCACCCAACAGAATAAAATGAGTACCTGGGTATTAGTCGGCTGGTGTGGGTCGCATCCTGCGACAAAACTGACCTAATTTGCCCGAAATGCTCAGCATAACAAGCGGCTTTCTATGTACTAATATGTAATTGATGTCAGACAGGCCTGTATACCTTGTACATGTGCTTGTAGATATAGAGATATTATTGTTATTATGAAAGCAAAGGACTCGGCAAACGATGCAACATCCCCCAATGAAAAGAAGATAATAGACAACACAGCAAGTGTCAGGGGACCAAGACTGCTCAAAGGCCTCCCAGCATACATAAGGGGTATTACCAATAGACCCCTGGCTGTCTTCAAGAAGGCGCTGGACAAGCACCTAAAGTCAGTAACCGACCAGCCGGGCTGTGGTTCGTACGTCGGGTTGCTTGCGGCCAAGAGTAACAGCTTGGTTGATCAAGCCCTGATCCACCATGAGGCCTGGTCACAGACCGGGACGGGGGGCACTGACCCCCGAAACCCTTTCCAGGTACACACCTAAAATTCTTAGTATTGTGTACTATTTATATTATGACTTTGTGCCTCAAGTAGAAAGTTTGAGATGAATGATACAAGGTTATGAGGATAAATTTTAAATTATATAAATGAAAGTTAAAATGAGACCACAAAAAGAGTAAATGTTGTGTGAGAAAATATTAAAAGACATCAGATCCCCCCACCCCCACCCCAACCCCCAACCCCACCCCCACCCAAATAAAAAATGCCTAGGAGTCGCAACTGATAAGAGATTGTCACCGAAAAAAATTACTTGAATATAATAATAAGGAATTCCTGTGCTACGCTGGTAAATATTATATATATATATATATATATATATATATATATATATATATATATATATATATATATATATATATATATATATAAAATATATATATATATATATATATATATATATATATATATATATATAAATATATATATATATATATATATATATATATATATATATATATATATATATATATATATATATGCAATAAGATCACAGTAAACAGGTGATTTCAAAATATGCAAAACAACCACTCTGAAAGAATAGAGAAATTCCAAGCGCTTTCGTGACTACTCACATGTGAGTAGTCACGAAAGCGCTTGGAATTTCTCTATTCTTTCAGAGTGGTTGTTTTGCATATATATATATATATATATATATATATATATATATATATATATATATATATATATATATATATATATATATATATATATATATATATATATATATATATATATATATATATATATATATATATATATATATATATATATATATATATATATATATATAATGCCTTACGAATAGATAAAACTGGTCAATTAGCAAGAACTCATTTAAAATTAAATCCTTTCTAAATTTTTCTCTTAGGAACTTAAAGATATATTATTTCATTTATATTAATATAAAAATTAATGATTTTGTACCAAATGAACCTTAGGAAACTTACCTAACCTTATTATAACAAACGCAATTTAATTTAGCCTAATTGTGGAGAAATTCTCTCCAGAAAGACAGAGTATCAGCACCTCCAGCTTCTTCAGCCCTTTTCGGCCCCCTGAGGAACTCAGCCCTTTAGACGGGCTGATACCCTCTCTTGCTTCTGCATGATCAGTAATTGGAAGCAAATGCTTTACCAGCGTGTACCAGTGAGAAGTCACGCACTCTCACTACAAGAGACCAGTGCGGCAATATGTTGTGGTTTAACGAGAGAAATTAATCTCTTACTCTCTTACCATAGCAGGAAAATTAAGGGAAACCCTGTACCCACTTCATTTTCAAGTTAATGCTATCATAAACTATCATCTATGCCCAGACAACTAGAAATCAAGCATCTCGTATTGCTTCCTGTTGCAGTTTAGCAAGGAAGGGAAAAACGCTGGTTTCAGCAGATTTTTTGTATTGAGGGGCACAGAGGGTGAAGCAGGGCTGAGAGGGCACGCCGCAGGGCAGATTGTTTTAAAACCTGCCAGGGCAAACATAAACGCCGGGATAATGAACAAAGAACACTGATCCGCGCATTTTTGTGCAAAGATAGTTTCAACATTCACGGTAGAACAATTACAGTGGAGTGTGTTTAGCTTCCTGTAGTGACATTACCTTGAAATTAAAAAGTTTGAAAGACAATGTAGTGTACGGTGTATTGAGAAGACAACAGTGCACCGTAGAACATCTCTGCTTCAGTCAAGACAAGATATAGGGTTACATCCCTGCCACAAGCCAGGGAACTTACAGGTCCAATACAATACCCGGGTAAGTCTAGTAAGTTATGTCATTGGTTAGGTCGGCTGCGCAGCAGATAGCTACTACACATCTTATTGGTATTTACCATATTAACCTGTGATAAACAGGCCATTGAGCCCAAAACAGTAAGTGAAGTCTTTGTTCAGTATGCACTTACTGAATGATATATTGACATATCCACTTCTGTGGCAATTATTTTATACTCACTTATTCCTCATCAGCTCCAGGGCTGTAGAGCAGCTGTTTCACATCGGAGGAGTCTACTGGTTGCAGCTGCAGACTGAGACAGTGACATAGCTAAGTAACCTTAACTCCTGTACAGTTACATAGATTATGCTTATGTTCTACAGAAAAATCTCTACACTAATCCAACTAAATATATTTTACATAAGTTTACAATAACTTAATAATAAACAAACACAATGAAATAAATTTTTCGTTAGATTCAGAATGATTTTTGGGAAATTATTGCATACACAAATTTTCGCTTGCCTTATTCGGCAAGAAGAGTGTTGCTATTTAAGCCAAAATCGCAAGTTTTAAGTATTCGGCACGACACACACACACACACACACACACACACACACACCCCTGCAACCACAAATAGGTGAGTACAAATAGGTGAGTACACACACACACACAGGAGCTCGGACTCGACCCCCGCAACCTCAACTAGGTGAGTACACACACACACACACACACACACACACACACACACACACATATATATATATATATATATATATATATATATATATATATATATATATATATATATTTATTTTTTATTATCACACTGGCCGATTCCCACCAAGGCAGGGTGGCCCGAAAAAGAAAAACTTTCACCATCATTCACTCCATCACTGTCTTGCCAGAAGGGTGCTTTACACTACAGTTTTTAAACTGCAACATTAACACCCCTCCTTCAGAGTGCAGGCACTGTACTTCCCATCTCCAGGACTCAAGTCCGGCCTGCCGGTTTCCCTGAACCCCTTCATAAATGTTACTTTGCTCACACTCCAACAGCACGTCAAGTATTAAAAACCATTTGTCTCCATTCACTCCTATCAAACACGCTCACGCATGCCTGCTGGAAGTCCAAGCCCCTCGCACACAAAACCTCCTTTACCCCCCTCCCTCCAACCTTTCCTAGGCCGACCCCTACCCCGCCTTCCTTCCACTACAGAGTGATACACTCTTGAAGTTATTCTGTTTCGTTCCATTCTCTCCACATGTCCGAACCACCTCAACAACCCTTCCTCAGCCCTCTGGACAACAGTTTTGGCAATCCCGCACCTCCTCCTAACTTCCAAACTACGAATTCTCTGCATTATATTCACACCACACATTGCCCTCAGACATGACATCTCCACTGCCTCCAGCCTTCTCCTCGCTGCAACATTCATCACCCATGCTTCACACCCATATAAGAGCGTTGGTAAAACTATACTCTCATACATTCCCCTCTTTGCCTCCAAGGACAAAGTTCTTTGTCTCCACAGACTCCTAAGTGCACCACTCACCCTTTTCCCCTCATCAATTCTATGATTCACCTCATCTTTCATCCTCCATACTCTCTCCCTCCAATCTGATATCCAATCTTTCATCACCTAATCTTTTTGTTATCCTCATAACCTTACTCTTTCCTGTATTCACTTTCAATTTTCTTCTTTTGCACACCCTACCAAATTCATCCACCAATCTCTGCAACTTCTCTTCAGAATCTCCCAAGAGCACAGTGTCATCAGCAAAGAGCAGCTGTGACAACTCCCACTTTGTGTGTGATTCTTTATCTTTTAACTCCACGCCTCTTGCCAAGACCCTCGCATTTACTTCTCTTACAACCCCATCTATAAATATATTAAACAACCACGGTGACATCACACATCCTTGTCTAAGGCCTACTTTTACTGGGAAATAATTTCCCTCTTTCCTACATACTCTAACTTGAGCCTCACTATCCTCGTAAAAACTCTTCACTGCTTATATATATATATATATATATATATATATATATATATATATATATATATATATATATATATATATATATATATATATATATATATATATATATATATATATATATATATATATATATATATGTCGTGCCGAATATGTAAAACTGGTCAATTAGCAAGAACTCATTTAAAATTAAATCCTTTCTAAAATTTTCTCTTATACGTTTAAAGATATATTTTTTTCATTAATCTTAATGTAAAAATTTTTAATTTTGCACCAGAAGAATCTTAGAAAACTTACCTAACCTTATTATAACAAGAACAATTTATTTTAGCCTTATCCTACTAAATATATTTTAAATACGTTTACAATAATTTAATACTAAACAAACACAATTAAATATATATTTTTCGTTAGGTTCAGAAAGATTTTTGCGAAATTATTACATACACAAATTTTCACTTGTCCTATATGGCAAGAGGAGCGTTGCTATTTAAGCCAAGATCGCAAGTTCTGCCTACTTGGCACGACATATATATATATATATATATATATATATATATATATATATATATATATATATATATATATATATATATATATATATATATATATATATATATATTATTGTGACCACGAGCCAATGGTATTTAATCAATGACAACACTGCGACTAGCCGAGGATTCGAACCCATGTCGTTTTTGGCCCGCCTCATAGTGAGCGAAAATCACACGAACCTCTAACCCACAGGACCACACAATCCTAGGTAGGATTGTGCGGTTAGAGCTTCAAGTGATTTTCGCTCGCCATGAGGAGGGCCAAAACGTCATGGATTCGAATCCTCGGCTAGTCACAGTATTGTTATTGATATGTATATATATATATATATATATATATATATATATATATATATATATATATATATATATATATATATATATATATATATATATATATATATATATATTATATATGTCGTGCCGAATATGTAAAACTGGTCAATTAGCAAGAACTCATTTACAATTAAGTCCTTTCTAAAATTTTCTCTTATACGTTTAAAGATATATTTTTTTCATTAATGTTGATGTAAAAATTTATAATTTTTGCACCAAAAGGAACTTAGAAAACTTACCTAACCTTATTATAACAAGCGCAATTTATTTTAGCCTAACCCAACTAAATATATTTTAGATTTGTTTACAATAATTTAATACTAAACAAACACAGTGAAATATATTTTTTTCGTTAGGTTCAGAATGATTTTGGCGAAATTATTGCATACACAAATTTTCACTTGTCCTATATGGCAAGATGAGTGTTGCTATTTAAGCCAAGATCGCAAGTTCTGCCTATTCGGCACGACATATACATATATATATATATATATATATATATATATATATATATATATATATATATATATATATATATATATATATATATATATATATATATATATATATATATATATATATATATATATATGTATATATATATATATATATATGTATATATATATATATATATTATATATATATATATATATATATATATATATATATATATATATATATATATATATATATATAAGGTTGAGTAAAACAGAAACGTGTTCGCAACATGCATTAAACCAAAACTGGAGTACGTAGCTGTGATGTGGTGCCGGCAGCTACATAATAAAAACAACTGGAACACATAAAATCTAGAAATATGCAGAAATACTCTTCGAAATGGCTCTCAGAGCATAGAGAGAGAGAGAGAGAGAGAGAGAGAGATAAGAGCTATAAGGAAAGACCGAATACACTGGATGTGCGGTCTGTGGCTGATAGATGGGGGAAAAAGACAACCACATTCAAGGCTTAAATTTTCTTTTCTTTTTTTTACACTAGACTAAACACTGGCAACGGAATGCTCGTGTAGTACACATCGGTAACTGCACATACACACAGGTATGGAATTACACACACAGTTGTCAGTCACTCTAGAGTAGCACATAAAACATCAGTGGGAACTTAACACTTGCTGAATGTTCACACATTCTGTGTGAACACACCTGGGGGTCCAAAAGGAACAAGTTGTCAAAGAGGAACTCCGAAACCTGTTACTGACACACCTGGGTGTTTCACCCTAAAGAAAATCAATGAAAGAGAAAGACTATCTCGTCTTTAAATACCGGCCATCCTCTCCCTGGCTCTCTGACACTACGCTCTATCCATGCCAACATAACAGTGATTTATTTGTATCATTATTATTGTGTGGTGGTGATAGTGACTACTGCGACAGTTGTGCTTATATGAGGCTTTAATGTAAACTGCAGTGGTTTAAATGGTAGAAATGATGTTGTCGGCAATCATCAACATCAGTGAGTGGCACAACACTGAGACAAGCAATCATCAACATCAGTGAGTGGCACAACACTGAGACAAGCAATCATCAACATCAGTGAGTGGCACAACACTGAGACAAGCAATCATCAACATCAGTGAGTGGCACAACACTGAGACAAGCAATCATCAACATCAGTGAGTGGTACAACACTGAGACAAGCAATCATCAACATCAGTGAGTGGCACAACACTGAGACAAGCAATCATCAACACCAGTGAGTGGTACAACACTGAGACAAGCAATCATCAACATCAGTGAGTGGCACAACACTGAGACAAGCAATCATCAACATCAGTGAGTGGTACAACACTGAGACAAGCAATCATCAACATCAGTGAGTGGCACAACACTGAGACAAGCAATCATCAACATCAGTGAGTGGTACAACACTGAGACAAGCAATCATCAACATCAGTGAGTGGCACAACACTGAGACAAGCAATCATCAACATCAGTGAGTGGTACAACACTGAGACAAGCAATCATCAACATCAGTGAGTGGCACAACACTGAGACAAGCAATCATCAACATCAGTGAGTGGTACAACACTGAGACAAGCAATCATCAACACAAGTGAGTGGCACAACACTGAGACAAGCAGTCATCAACACCAGTGAGTGGCACAACACTGAGACAAGCAATCATCAACACAAGTGAGTGGCACAACACTGAGACAAGCAGTCATCAACACCAGTGAGTGGCACAACACTGAGACAAGCAATCATCAACACACGTGAGTGGCACAACACTGAGACAAGCAATCATCAACACCAGTGAGTGGCACAACACTGAGACAAGCAATCATCAACATCAGTGAGTGGTACAACACTGAGACAAGCAATCATCAACATCAGTGAGTGGTACAACACTGAGACAAGCAATCATCAACACAAGTGAGTGGTACAACACTGAGACAAGCAGTCATCAACACCAGTGAGTGGCACAACACTGAGACAAGCAGTCATCAACACCAGTGAGTGGCACAACACTGAGACAAGCAATCATCAACACAAGTGAGTGGCACAACACTGAGACAAGCAATCATCAACACCAGTGAGTGGCACAACACTGAGACAAGCAATCATCAACACCAGTGAGTGGTACAACACTGAGACAAGCAGTCATCAACACCAGTGAGTGGCACAACACTGAGACAAGCAATCATCAACACAAGTGAGTGGCACAACACTGAGACAAGCAATCATCAACACCAGTGAGTGGCACAACACTGAGACAAGCAATCATCAACACCAGTGAGTGGCACAACACTGAGACGAGCAATCATCAACATCAGTGAGTGGTACAACACTGAGACAAGCAATCATCAACATCAGTGAGTGGCACAACACTGAGACAAGCAATCATCAACATCAGTGAGTGGTACAACACTGAGACAAGCAGTCATCAACACCAGTGAGTGGTACAACACTGAGACAAGCAATCATCAACATCAGTGAGTGGCACAACACTGAGACAAGCAATCATCAACATCAGTGAGTGGTACAACACTGAGACAAGCAATCATCAACATCAGTGAGTGGCACAACACTGAGACAAGCAATCATCAACATCAGTGAGTGGCACAACACTGAGACAAGCAATCATCAACATCAGTGAGTGGCACAACACTGAGACAAGCAATCATCAACATCAGTGAGTGGCACAACACTGAGACAAGCAATCATCAACATCAGTGAGTGGTACAACACTGAGACAAGCAATCATCAACATCAGTGAGTCATGAGACAAGCAGTCATCAACACCAGTGAGTGGCACAACACTGAGACAAGCAATCATCAACACCAGTGAGTGGTACAACACTGAGACAAGCAATCATCAACACCAGTGAGTGGTACAACACTGAGACAAGCAATCATCAACACCAGTGAGTGGCACAACACTGAGACGAGCAATCATCAACATCAGTGAGTGGTACAACACTGAGACAAGCAATCATCAACACCAGTGAGTGGTACAACACTGAGACAAGCAATCATCAACACCAGTGAGTGGTACAACACTGAGACAAGCAATCATCAACATCAGTGAGTGGTACAACACTGAGACAAGCAATCATCAACATCAGTGAGTGGTACAACACTGAGACAAGCAATCATCAACACCAGTGAGTGGTACAACACTGAGACAAGCAATCATCAACATCAGTGAGTGGCACAACACTGAGACAAGCAATCATCAACATCAGTGAGTGGTACAACACTGAGACAAGCAATCATCAACATCAGTGAGTGGCACAACACTGAGACAAGCAATCATCAACATCAGTGAGTGGCACAACACTGAGACAAGCAATCATCAACATCAGTGAGTGGCACAACACTGAGACAAGCAATCATCAACATCAGTGAGTGGCACAACACTGAGACAAGCAATCATCAACATCAGTGAGTGGCACAACACTGAGACAAGCAATCATCAACATCAGTGAGTGGCACAACACTGAGACAAGCAATCATCAACATCAGTGAGTGGCACAACACTGAGACAAGCAATCATCAACATCAGTGAGTGGCACAACACTGAGACAAGCAATCATCAACATCAGTGAGTGGCACAACACTGAGACAAGCAATCATCAACATCAGTGAGTGGCACAACACTGAGACAAGCAATCATCAACATCAGTGAGTGGTACAACACTGCACTAGTTTGACTTTTATTATTCATAAATGCTGTCTGCTTTTCCGCTGCAGTTCTGAACAATTTCTATGGCTTTCCAGAGTTGCTGAGCAAAGTGGACACACACAAGTTTGAAGAACAGTCACAATATAGTGACTGGAATAATTCACAAATAACCTAATTTAGAAAGGAAACTTCAGACGATGTTACGGTCTGACTTCAATAACAAATCAACTCACAATTGTAAGATATTTATAGCTTGAAGTTAATTTATTTAGAGATAGTTTTTATTAACATTATCTAGAATGACTTAACCATTTTTCTTTTTTTTAAAGCGCTTATTTTCAAATATCAACAAATTATGCCAGTTGTGTTTTTCGGAAGTTTAAGCAGTTCCTCATCTCGCTTCTCAGATTATCTTGATTAGGTCTTTTTGTCGTAACCATTACTGAAGCTGTGTAAGGAGAGTGCCTCCCCAACTGTTCTTTTCAACATATCACTACAAACTGGCATAGTGCTTGATAAGTGGAAAATGGCAAATGTAATACCCATTTACAAGGCAGGTGACAGGTCCTTATCTTCGAACTATGGGAAAATTTATGGAATCAATAATTGCTGAAGCAATTCACAGCCATCTTGATAGACACAGATTGATTAATGAATCTCAACACGGTTTTACAAAGGGGCGTTCCTGTCTTACGAATTTACTAACTTTTTTCACTAAGGTATTTGAGGAGGTAGATCATGGTAATGAATATGATATTGTGTATATGGACTTCAGTAAGGCTTTCGATAGAGTTCCACACCAGAGCCTATTGAGGAAACTTAAGGCACACGGAATAGGAGGAGAAATTTTTTCCTGGGTAGAGGCCTGGCTGACAAATAGGCAGCAGAGAGTTTGCATAAATGGGGAAAAATCAGAATGGGGCACGTCACAAGCGATGTTCCTCAGGGGTCAATGCTGGGCCCGTTGTTGTTCACAATTTACATAAACGACATAGATGAGGGAATAAATAGCGACATAAGCAAATTTGCTGATGACACCAAAATAGGCCGTCCAATTCATTCTAATGAGGACACTAGAGCACTCCAAGATGATTTGAATAGACTGATGCAATGGTCGGAGAAGTGGCAGATGCAGTTTAATATTGACAAATGCAAAGTTCTAAATGTTGAACAGGAAAATAACCATGCCACATATAAACTAAATAATGTAGACCTTAATACTACTGATTGCGAAAAGGATTTAGGAGTTTTGGTTAGTAGTAATCTGAAACCAAGACAACAGTACATTAGTGTTCGCAATAAAGCTAACAGAATTCTTGGCTTCATATCTAGAAGTATAAATAATAGAAGTTTCAAGCTGGAAAAAATCAGATTCAGAAAGGATATAGGAAAGCACTGGTTTAGTAATAGAGTTGTAGATAAGTGGAACAAACTCCCGAGTACAGTTATTGAGACTAAAACGTTGTGTAGCTTTAAAAATAGGTTAGATAAATACATGAGTGGGTGAGGGTGGGTGTGAGTTGGACCTGACTAGCTTGAGCTACTAGGTCTGATGCGGTGCTCCTTCCTTAAGTAGAAGTGACCTGATTAGGTGGGTCATTGGGCTAATCCGGGGGGGACATGGACCTGCTTCGAATGGGTCAGTAGGCCTGCTGCAGTGTTCCTTCTGTCTTACGTTCTTATGTTCTTATGTAGCTTATTCCACGAGACTAAACACACAGTTTCTAACGTCCCTTATAACTCATCTGTGACTTTAACTTCCATCTGTGCCGCAGTTACCTGCTTTAAAAAACATACTTTTTTCAGCATCTCTTCGTTTTTTTTTTTTTAATCATCCCTACCCACAACAGATGGAAATAAAAGCTTTATTCTCCCCGTCACTATCCTGGAGTACAGATGTGATGATCTGGTACCACTGTTGTCTCAGTACTCTTGGCTCCCTCACTCTCACCTCTACACTCTTGTATCCTGCAGTACAGATGTGATGATCTGGTACCACTGTTGTCTCAGTACTCTTGGCTCCCTCACTCTCACCTCTACACTCTTGTATCCTGCAGTACAGATGTGATGATCTGGTACCACTGTTGTCTCAGTACTCTTGGCTCCCTCAGTCACACCTCTACACTCTTGTATCCTGCAGTACAGATGTGATGATCTGGTACCACTGTTGTCTCAGTACTCTTGGCTCCCTCACTCTCACCTCTACACTCTTGTATCCTGCAGTACAGATGTGATGATCTGGTACCACTGTTGTCTCAGTACTCTTGGCTCCCTCACTCTCACCTCTACACTCTTGTATCCTGCAGTACAGATGTGATGATCTGGTACCACTGTTGTCTCAGTACTCTTGGCTCCCTCAGTCACACCTCTACACTCTTGTATCCTGCAGTACAGATGTGATGATCTGGTACCACTGTTGTCTCAGTACTCTTGGCTCCCTCACTCTCACCTCTACACTCTTGTATCCTGCAGTACAGATGTGATGATCTGGTACCACTGTTGTCTCAGTACTCTTGGCTCCCTCAGTCTCACCTCTTCAGTCTTGTATCCTGCAGTACAGATGTGATGATCTGGTACCACTGTTGTCTCAGTACTCTTGGCTCCCTCAGTCTCACCTCTACAGTCTTGTATCCTGCAGTACAGATGTGATGATCTGGTACCACTGTTGTCTCAGTACTCTTGGCTCCCTCACTCTCACCTCTACACTCTTGTATCCTGCAGTACAGATGTGATGATCTGGTACCACTGTTGTCTCAGTACTCTTGGCTCCCTCAGTCACACCTCTACACTCTTGTATCCTGCAGTACAGATGTGATGATCTGGTACCACTGTTGTCTCAGTACTCTTGGCTCCCTCACTCTCACCTCTACACTCTTGTATCCTGCAGTACAGATGTGATGATCTGGTACCACTGTTGTCTCAGTACTCTTGGCTCCCTCAGTCACACCTCTACACTCTTGTATCCTGCAGTACAGATGTGATGATCTGGTACCACTGTTGTCTCAGTACTCTTGGCTCCCTCAGTCACACCTCTACACTCTTGTATCCTGCAGTACAGATATGATGATCTAGTACCACTGTTGTCTCAGTACTCTTGGCTCCCTCAGTCACACCTCTACACTCTTGTATCCTGCAGTACAGATGTGATGATCTGGTACCACTGTTGTCTCAGTACTCTTGGCTCCCTCACTCTCACCTCTACACTCTTGTATCCTGCAGTACAGATGTGATGATCTGGTACCACTGTTGTCTCAGTACTCTTGGCTCCCTCAGTCTCACCTCTACAGTCTTGTATCCTGCAGTACAGATGTGATGATCTGGTACCACTGTTGTCTCAGTACTCTTGGCTCCCTCACTCTCACCTCTACACTCTTGTATCCTGCAGTACAGATGTGATGATCTGGTACCACTGTTGTCTCAGTACTCTTGGCTCCCTCACTCTCACCTCTACACTCTTGTATCCTGCAGTACAGATGTGATGATCTGGTACCACTGTTGTCTCAGTACTCTTGGCTCCCTCACTCTCACCTCTACACTCTTGTATCCTGCAGTACAGATGTGATGATCTGGTATCACTGTTGTCTCAGTACTCTTGGCTCCCTCACTCTCACCTCTACACTCTTGTATCCTGCAGTACAGATGTGATGATCTGGTACGACTGTTGTCTCAGTACTCTTGGCTCAGTCAGTCTCACCTCTACACTCTTGTATCCTGCAGTACAGATGTGATGATCTGGTACAACTGTTGTCTCAGTACTCTTGGCTCCCTCAGACTCACCTCTACACTCTTGTATCCTGCAGTACAGATGTGATGATCTGGTACCACTGTTGTCTCAGTACTCTTGGCTCCCTCAGTCTCACCTCTACAGTCTTGTATTCTGCAGTACAGATGTGATGATCTGGTACCACTGTTGTCTCAGTACTCTTGGCTCCCTCAGTCTCACCTCTACACTCTTGTATCCTGCAGTACAGATGTGATGATCTGGTACCACTGTTGTCTCAGTACTCTTGGCTCCCTCAGTCTCACCTCTACACTCTTGTATCCTGCAGTACAGATGTGATGATCTGGTACGACCGTTGTCTCAGTACTCTTGGCTCAGTCAGTCTCACCTCTACACTCTTGTATCCTGCAGTACAGATGTGATGATCTGGTACAACTGTTGTCTCAGTACTCTTGGCTCCCTCAGACTCACCTCTACACTCTTGTATCCTGCAGTACAGATGTGATGATCTGGTACCACTGTTGTCTCAGTACTCTTGGCTCCCTCAGTCTCACCTCTACAGTCTTGTATTCTGCAGTACAGATGTGATGATCTGGTACCACTGTTGTCTCAGTACTCTTGGCTCCCTCAGTCTCACCTCTACACTCTTGTATCCTGCAGTACAGATGTGATGATCTGGTACCACTGTTGTCTCAGTACTCTTGGCTCCCTCAGTCTCACCTCTACACTCTTGTATCCTGCAGTACAGATGTGATGATCTGGTACGACTGTTGTCTCAGTACTCTTGGCTCAGTCAGTCTCACCTCTACACTCTTGTATCCTGCAGTACAGATGTGATGATCTGGTACCACTGTTGTCTCAGTACTCTTGGGTCCCTCAGTCTCACCTCTACAGTCTTGTATCCTGCAGTACAGATGTGATCTGGTACCACTGTTGTCTCAGTACTCTTGGTTCCGTCAGACTCACCTCTACACTCTTGTATCCTGCAGTACAGATGTGGTGATCTGGTACCACTGTTGTCTCAGTACTCTTGGCTCCCTCAGTCTCACCTCTACAGTCTTGTATCCTGCAGTACAGATGTGATGATCTGGTACCACTGTTGTCTCAGTACTCTTGGCTCCCTCAGTCTCACCTCTACAGTCTTGTATCCTGCAGTACAGATGTGACGATCTGGTACCACTGTTGTCTCAGTACTCTTGGCTCCCTCAGTCTCACCTCTACACTCTTGTATCCTGCAGTACAGATGTGATGATCTGGTACCACTGTTGTCTCAGTACTCTTGGCTCCCTCAGTCTCACCTCTACACTCTTGTATCCTGCAGTACAGATGTGATGATCTGGTACCACTGTTGTCTCAGTACTCTTGGCTCCCTCAGTCTCACCTCTATACTCTTGTATCCTGCAGTACAGATGTGATGATCTGGTGCCACTGTTGTCTCAGTACTCTTGGCTCCCTCAGTCTCACCTCTACAGTCTTGTATCCTGCAGTACAGATGTGATGATCTGGTACCACTGTTGTCTCAGTACTCTTGGCTCCCTCAGTCTCACCTTTACGGTCTTGTATCCTGCAGTACAGATGTGATGATCTGGTACCACTGTTGTCTCAGTACTCTTGGCTCCCTCAGTCTCACCTCTACACTCTTGTGTCCTGCAGTACATATGTGATGATCTAGTACCACTGTTGTCTCAGTACTCTTGGCTCCCTCAGTCTCACCTCTACAGTCTTGTATCCTGCAGTACAGATGTGATGATCTGGTACCACTGTTGTCTCAGTACTCTTGGCTCCCTCAATCTCACCTCTTCAGTCTTGTATCCTGCAGTATAGATGTGATGATCTGGTACCACTGTTGTCTCAGTACTCTTGGCTCCCTCAGTCTCACCTCTACAGTCTTGTATCCTGCAGTACAGATGTGATGATCTGGTACTATTGTTGTCTCAGTACTCTTGGCTCCCTCAGTCTCAACTCTACAGTCTTGTATCACAAAATGAATATTCGTCATTTGGTATGTTATTGTTTTCCATTTCCTATCACGAGGAGATTATCGTCATTTATTATCTCTAACACCGTCCATTGCCGGGTCTTACAAGTCTCCTTGCTGGGTCTTACAAGTCTCCTTGATGGGTCTTACAAGACTTTTGCTGGGTCTTACAAGTCTCCTTGATGTGTCTGTCTTACAAGACTTCTTGCTGGGTCTTACATGTCTTCTTGATGGGTCTTACAAGAATTCTTGCTGGGTCTTACATGTCTCCTTGATGGGTCTTACAAGACTTCTTGCTGCGTCTTACAAGTCTCCTTGATGGGTCTTACAAGACTTCTTGCTAGGTCTTACGTGTCTCCTTGATGGGTCTTACAAGTCTCCTTGATGGGTCTTACAAGTCTTCTTGCTTGGTCTTACAAGTCTTCTTGCTGGGTCTTACAAGTCTTCTTGATGGGTCTTACAAGCCTTCTTGCTGGGTCTTACAAGTCTCCTTGATGGGTCTTACAAGTCGCCTTGATGGGTCTTACAAGACTTATTGCTGGGTCTTACATGTCTTCTTGATGGGTCATACAAGAATTTTTGCTGGGTCTTACATGTCTCCTTGATGGGTCTTACAAGACTTCTTGCTGCGTCTTACAAGTCTCCCTGATGGGTCTTACAAGACTTCTTGCTGGGTCTTACATGTCTCCTTGATGGGTCTTACAAGTCTTCTTGCTGGGTCTTACAAGTCTCCTTGCTGGGACTTACAAGTCTTCTTGCTGGGTCTTACAAGTCTTCTTGCTGGGTCTTACAAGTCGCCATGATGGGTCTTACAAGTCTTCTTGCTGGGTCTTACAAGTCTCCTTGATGGGTGTTACAAGTCTTCTTGCTGGGTCTTACTAGTCTTCTTGATGGGTCTTACAAGTCTTCTTGCTGGGTCTTACAAGTCTCTTTGATGGGTCTTACAAGTTTTCTTGCTGGGTCTTACAAGTCTTCTTGCTGGGTCTTACAAGACTTCTTGCTGGGTCTTACAAGTCTTCTTGCTGGGTCTTGCAAGTCTTCTTGCTGGGTCTTGTAAGTCTTCTTGCTGGGTCTTACATATCTCCTTGATGGGTCTTACAAGTCTTCTTGATGGGTCTTACAAGTCTTCTTGCTGGGTCTTACATGTCTCCTTGATGGGTTTTACAAGTCTTCTTGCTGGGTCTTACAAGTCGCCTTGATGGGTCTTACAAGTCTTCTTGCTGGGTCTTACAAGTCTTCTTGCTGGTTCTTACAAGACTTCTTGCTGGGTCTTACAAGTCTTCTTGCTTTGTCTTGCAAGTCTTCTTGCTGGGTCTTACATATCTCCTTGATGGGTTTTACAAGTCTTCTTGCTGGGTCTTGCAAGTCTTCTTGCTGGGTCTTACATGTCTTCTTGCTGGGTCTTACAAGTCTTCTTGCTGGGTCTTACAAGTCTTCTTGCTGGGTCTTACAAGTCTTCTTGCTGGGTCTTACAAGTCTCCTTGATGGGTCTTACAAGTCTTCTTGATGGGTCTTACATGTCTCCTTGATGGGTCTTACAAGTCTTCTTGCTGGGTCTTGCAAATCTTCTTGCTGGGTCTTACAAGTCGCCTTGATGGGTCTTGCAAGTCTCCTTGATGGGTCTTGCAAGTCTTCTTGCTGGGTCTTACAAGTCTTCTTGATGGGTCTTACAAGTCGCCTTGATGGGTCTTACAAGTCGCCTTGATGGGTCTTGCAAGTCTCCTTGATGGGTCTTGCAAGTCTTCTTGCTGGGTCTTACAAGTCTTCTTGCTGGGTCTTACAAGTCTTCTTGCTGGGTCTTGCAATTCTTCTTGCTGGGTCTTACAAGTCTTCTTGATGGGTCTTACAAGTCGCCTTGATGGGTCTTACAAGTCGCCTTGATGGGTCTTGCAAGTCTCCTTGATGGGTCTTGCAAGTCTTCTTGCTGGGTCTTACAAGTCTTCTTGCTGGGTCTTACAAGTCGCCTTGATGGGTCTTGCAAGTCTTCTTGATGGGTCTTACAAGTCTCCTTGATGGGTCTTACAAGTCTTCTTGCTGGGTCTTACAAGTCTTCTTGCTGGGTCTTGCAAGTCTTCTTGCTGGGTCTTACAAGTCTTCTTGCTGGGTCTTACAAGTCTTCTTGCTGGGTCTTACAAGTCTTCTTGCTGGGTCTTACAAGTCGCCTTGATGGATCTTACAAGTCTCCTTGATGGGTCTTACAAGTCTTCTTGCTGGGTCTTACAAGTCTTCTTGCTGGGTCTTGCAAGTCTTCTTGCTGGGTCTTACAAGTCGCCTTGATGGATCTTACAAGTCTCCTTGATGGGTCTTACAAGTCTTCTTGCTGGTTCTTACATGTCTTCTTGCTGGGTCTTGCAAGTCTTCTTGCTGGGTCTTACAAGTCTTCTTGATGGGTCTTGCAAGTCTTCTTGCTGGGTCTTGCAGGTCTTCTTGCTGGGTCTTACAAGTCTTCTTGCTGGGTCTTGCAAGTCTTCTTGCTGGGTCTTACAAGTCGCCTTGATGGGTCTTACAGGCTGGATACGGGTTACACAATAAACTAGCTACTACCAGCCACAGGATGGATGTTGAGTCGCGAGGTTCAGCTGGTAGTGTCCTCGGCTCACACATTGAAGTGCCGGCAAGTATGTAAGTAGGTACCTGGGTGTTAGTGGACTGTCGTGGGTCGCATCCTGGGAAAAAAGATTAAAGAACCTTGATGGAAATAAGACAAATACGTACGTAGTTTGGATTTTTAACCTCTCTGAAGTGAAAAATCGTAACAAAATCTTATCAGACTGATGTAGCCGCCATCGCCATCAAGCTGAGGATGGACTCCACAATAAACTAGTTGTTTTGATAACAAAATCAGAATCAGTCTAATTTGTAGCAGGTGTATTTTATGAAGGTATAAGAGTGCTGTTGTCTATGTACCTTCGTTATTGTTGTGCCACTGAACACACTTCCTGCTCCACTTCTCTGACTATTTTGTGTGTAATGATCATTATTTCATTACTTCAGATGGTCATTTGTATTGTGACTTACCTAGAGTTTAACTGGAAAGGGTTTAGGGGTCAACGCCCCCGCCGCCCGGTCTGAGACCAGGCCTCGTGGTGAGTCAAGGTCTGATCAACCAGGCTGTTACTGCTGGTCGCACGTAAACCGACGTACGAAACACAGCCCGGCTAATTAACCACTGACTTTAGGTGCCTGTCCAGTGCCTTCTTGAAGACAGCCAGGGGTGTACTGGTAATCCTCTTTATGTATGCTGGGAGGCAGTTGAACAGTCTTGGGCCCCGGACACTAACGGTGTTGTCTCTCATTGTACGCGTGACACACCTGCTTTTCGTTGAGGGAATGTTGCATCTCCTGCCTAGTCTTTTGCCTTCATAGGAAGTGATTTTTGTGTGCAAGTTTGATACATAAGAAAATAAGAAAGAAGGAACACTGCACCTGACCTACTGGCCCATGCGAGGCAGGTCCAAGTCTCCTACCGGGTTAAGCCAATGACCCAACCCAGTCAGGCCAGGTCAAATTCACTTAAGGAAGGAGCATGGCATCAGACCTACTAGCACCAGCTAGTCAGATCCAACTCACACCCACCCACACCCACTCATGTATTTATCCAACTTATTTTTAAAACTACACAACGTCTTAGCTTCTACGACGGTACTCGGGAGTTTGTTCCACTCATCAACAACTCTATTACCAAACCAGCGCTTTCCTATATCCTTCCTGAATCCGAATTTTTCCAACTTAAAACCATTGCAGCGAGTCCTGTCTTTGCTAGATATTTTTAGCATGCTATTTACATCCCCTCTATTTATTCCTGTTTTCCACTTATACACCTCAATCATATCCCCCCTAATTCTACCCCTTTCTAGAAAGTACAGATTCAGGGCCCTCAGTCTATCCTCATTGGGAAGATTTCTGATACATGAGATCAACTTTGTCATCCTCCTCTGTACGTTTTCTACAGCATTTATATCCATTCTGTAAAACGGTGACCAAAACTATGCAGCATAGTCTAAATGAGGCCTAACCAAGGCTATATAGAGTTGAAGAACAACCTGAGGACTCCAATTATTTATGCTTACTGATATGAAACCAAAGATTCTGTTCGCTTTATTACGAACACTTATGCACTGTTTTCTTGGTTTTAGATTACTGCTAACCAGAACCCCCAAATCCTTTATGCAATCAGTAATATTAAGACCTATATTATTTAATTTATATGTGGCATGGTTATTTTCCTGTCCAATGTTTAGAACTTTGCATTTGTCTATATTAAATTGCATCTGCCACTTCTCCGACCACTGCATCAGTCTGTTTAAATTTTCTTGGAGTGCTCTAATGTCCTTGTGAGAATGAATTGGACGGGCAATTTTGGTGTCATCGGCAAACTTGCTTAGGTCGCTATTTATTCCCTCATCTATGTTGTTTATATAGATTGTGAACAACAGGGGGCCCAACACTGACCCCTGTGGAACACCGCTCGTGACGCTTCCCCACTCAGATTTCTCCCCATTTATGCAAACTCTCTGCTGCCTATCTGTCAACCACGCCTTTATCCAGGAAAAAATTTCTCCTCTTATTCCGTGAGCCTTAATTTTCCTCAATAGCCTCTGATGTGGGACCCTGTCAAAAGCCTTACTGAAGTCCATATACACAATATCATATTCATTACCATGATCTACCTCCTCAAATACCTTAGTGAAAAAAATTAATAAATTCGTAAGTCAGGAACGCCCTTTTGTAAAACCGTGTTGAGATTCATTAATCAATTTATGCTTTTCAAGATGGCTATGAATTGCCTCGGCAATTATTGATTCCATACATTTTCCCACTATGGAGGTTAGGCTTATTGGTCTATAGTTCAAAGCTAAGGACCTGTCACCTGCTTTGAATACAGGTATCACATTTGCCATTTTCCACTTATCTGACACTATGCCAGTTTGTAGTGATATGTTAAAAAGATTAGCCAAAGGTTTGCTAAGCTCCTGTTTACATTCCTTTAGAACCTTTGTGTACAGTTCATCAGGGCCTGGGGATTTGTTAAGTTTTAATTTATCTAGTTGTCTAAGGACCATGTTACCTTTGACCTTAATCTTGCATAGTTTATTATCGTTCTGTTCTGCATAATTTATTATTTCTGGAATATCGCTAGTATCTTCCTGAGTAAAAATTGAGAGGAAGTATGTGTTAAAAATTCCCCACATTTCCTTATCACTGTCGATGAGCTGACCCGAGTAACTTTTGAGTGGGCCTAACTTGTCCCTGGTCTTACTTCTGTATATCTGAAAGAATCCTTTTGGATTAGTTTCCAGTTCTCTTGCAACTTTAACCTCATAATCTCTTTTTGCTTTTCTTATTTGCTTTTATATTTCTGTAAAGTAAAAATAGGACACGAGTGCAACTAATGTGACATTTTATTGTGGCAACGTTTCGCTCTCCAGGAGCTTTGTCAAGTCGTAACGGCTTGACAAAGCTCCTGGAGAGTGAAACGTTGCCACAATAAAATGTCACATTAGTTGCACTTGTGTCCTTTTACTTTACATATTGTCAGTAATTCTACCAACTTTATTACTTTTTTATATTGATTTCTTAATTGCCCATCTCCTCTTTTGATTCGCCTATATATGCCTCTCTTTTGACCAATGAGGTATTTTAATCTAGAACTATGCTCTGGAAAATGTCATCAGCAACCATTACTACTCACCTGACCCATAGTCAGGTCATTCCAGTTCAGCCCACACAGGTAATTTCTCAGTCCTATGAAATCATCCAAGCGGAAGTCAGGGACAGAGTCTTGATTGCCATTATTAGGGGAATTCCATGATATATTAAAGCTGAGTGATTTGTGATCACTTTCCCCAAGCTCATCATTAACCTCAAGATTATTAATTAGTGTTTCCCTACTGGCAAGAACCAAGTCAAGGAGGTTATTTCCTCTAGTTGGCTCTGTCACAAACTGTTTTAAAAAACAATCATGAATCGTATCAAGAAAGTCACTTGACTCTAAATTTCCTGTCAAACTGCTCCAGTAAATCTGTCTAAAGTTTAAATCTCCCATTAGCACAACATTTTCGTATGTAGATGAATAAAAAATTTCACCCCATAGAAGATTACTGCACTCCCTATCAAGGTTTGGGGCCCTGTAAATCACACCCAAAATTAGTTTTTCTCAGCCCTCGAGAAGCTGTAACCAAACAGATTCAGTGGCTGATGCTTCTAATTTTATATCTTGTTTAACACAACAATTTAAGTTGTCTCTGACATACATCGCTTCTCCACCACCCTTCCTGTTGACCCTGTCAGTGTGGAATGTGTGTATGCGACATTCAGAGGGCATTTCTATCTTTCAGATTGAGCCAGGTCTCTGTTATGCTTCTTGCACCTGCAATTAATCTTAGCTCATCTATCTTATTTCTTACACTCCCGCTAATAATATAGTAAACTTTAAGGGAGCTTGTCTCTCACTGCCCTCTACTGTCCCCCTTTGTTTACTGACCTGATCCATTGTCTTTTTTTATAACTTCATGATGAATAGTGTCTTTTAAGCATTTACTGTTTTCAACCCTAGTGTTGCAACATGACTGTTTCCCATGCACACCCATACCTCTATCTTGCATCAGTTTAAAATCCTAGACATGTCAGCAATGGCCCTCTCGACTGAGTTGGCAAATGCTACCACCCCTGCCCCAGAGAGATGTACATCATCCCTTGCATACATATCATGTTTGCCATAAGAGTTGCCCCCAGTTGTCAATGAATGGGATTGCAAGTTCCTTACAGTATCTGTCTAGCCAGCAATTTACAGCAATTGCCCTACACAACCATTCATTGCTCATTCCCCTTCTAGGCAAGATGCTACATATGATTGGGACCCCTCCCTTAGACCTAAATCAAATCAAATCAAATCAAATCAAATCAAGTTTATTATCTATAAGGGTTACAATGTGGGGTTTACAGGTTTTGGGTAGTGTGGTTTACATGTTATAAAATACTAATTACAGAGGGAGCCACTAGGACACCTAGCATGGCTAGGCATTATGGACAGACCTAGATTAATTCTTAACATTAAATCCATACAGATTATGGTATTAAGGCTAAGCGACTACATTATAATTTGTGAGTTTAGCAATGTGAATGCTTTTGTTTTGGCACAATACAAAGTGTCTATATTGGAGTATCATAGGCAAACTTATGACTAGTTAGGATTCATTATTTTAAAATTAAGATAAGTATTTCTGGGTTTATAGTCAGTGGGTGAGTGAGTGTAATTGTGAACCACCAGGTGGTTATCATGTAATTAGTTGTCGGGGTGGATCAGGGAGATAAGATGAATTCTAACTGTAGTTTTGAAAGTGATGAATGTGTCTGCAGTTTTAGAGTTTTCAGGTAGGGTGTTCCAGATTTTAGGTCCTTTGAAATGCATTGAATTTTTGTAAAGGTTTAGTCGGACACGGGGAATGTCATAGAGATGCTTGTGTCTGGTGTTATGTCTGTGGATCCTGTCACAACTATCAAGAAAGTGTTTTAGGTCAAGATTAAAATTGGAATTTAAGGTCCTGTAGAAATAGATTGCACAGTAGTAAGTGTGGATGTTCTGAACAGGGAGTAAGTTTAGATATATGAAGAGTGGGGGGTGTGTTGCCAGGGATGGGATTTAGTGAGTATTCTTACTGCTGCTTTTTGTTGGGTTATTATTGGCTTTAGGTGTGTTGCCGCAGTTGATCCCCAAGCACAAATAGCATAGGTGAGGTATGGATATATAAGTGAACTACCCTAGTTTATATATTCACAATTGTTAAAATAATCAAGGTGCTATTCTCAGGTGCTAAAGTAGAATAAGTTCACAATTTTGCCATTATATTCCAAAGCTCATTTATTTGATTACCACTTTATTGTTCACCACAACTTATATTAGTCCCTTTTATATTATAATTTTATACTATAATTCTAACTTTAAAAAATTACCTTTATAGTACTACCTACTATCATATTCCCAAGCTCCATTATTTGATCATCACTTTATTTGTATTAGTCCCTTTTATATTGTCTCCTTTATTTTAGCTTAAAAAAAAAAAAATACCTTAGCTCATTATTTTACATTTGTTAAATAATTCAGGTGCTATTTTTTAGCTTAAGACTCTTTACTTTGTTTTATACTTAATTCTAACTATAGATTCACTACAAATCTTATGATTACAAGCATTGATCCTGATACCAACCTCTTATTTAATGACTTAAATGAATCAAACAGTTACTGTAATTACTACACTGCAGAACAATCAAAGGCACTTCTCAGTGCCAACAACAACATAACTATCTTTAACTACAATATCAGATCTTTAAGCAATCATTACGATGACCTCATAGCATTACTAAATTCCTTACATGCCAATATGTCCATCATTACACTAACTGAAACCTGGCTAAAGCCTGATAGTACAGATGTCTATGTCATTCCTGGTTACACAGCCATACACAACTGTAGGCCAGACCAACAAGGGGGTGGCACAGCCATATACTACTCAGACCAACTAGAATGTATCACTAATACTTGCACAAGGGATGAACATGGGGAATATATAATAGCTAAATTCAAATCCAAATACCTACAAAAACCTCTCACAGTGATAAACATCTACAGAGTTCCACAGTCAAACATTAGCCAATTTAGTCAAAACCTAGGAAGTATGATAACTGATGCACGCATGAATAAAGATCACTTACTACTCTCAGGTGACTTCAATATAAATCTCCTGCAAGACCAGGACCCACATGTTACTGAATTCACAAACACAATGAGTAACTGTATGTTGCTACCAACAGTAACAAAACCTACAAGAGTTACAGAGACTAGTGTTTCCCTACTTGACCACATCTGGACCAACGCCATATCCCCTTTAAAATCACGCATAATTACAGATAATACCACAGACCACTACCCTACTTTCCTCATAACAACTCTTGGTAAACTACCCCAAGACACTACTAAAGTTACTTTCAGACTTCACAATGAGGCAGCCATTAATAACTTCACAACAGCAGTAGCAAACATTGACTGGCACACTGAGCTAGAAATCTATACAGATATTGACGAATGTATTAATAATTTTCTAAAAAAGACCCAATACCTCTATAACAAGCACTGCCCTAAAAAACTAAACAGATGACAGCTAAGAGACTGAACAGTCCCTGGCTAACACCCAACATTCTCAAATCCATAAATACAAAACACCAATATGAAAAACAGTACAGAATGGGTCACATAACCAGAGATCAAACAAAAGTTACTCGTCAATCCTAACCAGCCTGATAAGAAGGGCAAAAAAATTGTATTATGAGAACAGATTATCCAACTTACGAGGTGATATAAAAAAGACCTGGAAAACCCTATCAGAAATTCTGGGAACAAAAAAGATATCACGAAATAGCGAAATAAAATTAGCAAAATCAGATGAACCACAACTCCCACCAACAGAAACAGCAAACAGACTCAATGATTTCTTCTCCACTATAGGACAAAACCTTGCCAATAAAATCCCAAGCTCAGATACCCCACCAAATGACTACCTCACCGGCAACTACCCGAACACACTGTTCCTAGCTCCGACTAACCCATACGAAGTCTCCCTTATTATCAACGCACTGAAAAACAAGGTAGGAGATTTAAATACCTTACCACCCTTTATATACAAAAAACTGTCACAAGTGCTATCACCAATCATTGCAACACTCTTTAACAAATCCATAGAATCCTCCACCTTCCCTACAGTACTCAAAATAGCAAGGGTCACCCCGGTCCACAAAGGAGGAGACCAAACAGAGTTGAATAACTATAGGCCAATATCCAACTTACACCCTCTCTCAAAAATCTTCGAAAAATTAATTCATAAACGAATCTACTCCTACCTTATCTCCCAAAACATACTCAACCCCTGCCAATTTGGATTCAGGCCTAATAAAAATACTAATGATGCTATTATACACATGCTAGAACATATATACACTGCAATAGAGAAAAAAGAAGTCCCACTGGGGATCTTCATTGACTTACGTAAAGCTTTTGATACAGTTGACCATGACTTGCTCCACGTAAAATTGTCACACTATGGTATACGAGGGCACTCCCTCAACTACCTCAAGTCTTACCTCAGCAACAGAAGCCAATATGTGTACGCAAATGGGGCAAACTCTTCTGCGCAACCAATTAAAGTTGGTGTCCCTCAGGGAAGTGTCCTTGGCCCTCTTCTCTTTCTCCTATACATAAATGACCTTCCAAATGCTTCGCAATTACTCAAACCCACACTATTTGCAGATGACACCACATACGTCTTCTCCCACCCGAGCCCAGTCACGCTAACCAATACTGTAAATACCGAATTACAGAAAATATCTACCTGGATGAGGACTAACAAACTTACACTAAACATTGACAAAACCTACTTCATTCAGTTTGGTAACAGAGCTACAGATGTCCCTCTTAACATAATGATAAACGGATCACCTATCACAAAGCTAACAGGGGGAAAATTCTTAGGAATCCACCTTGATAATAGACTCAAATTTCATACACATATACAACAAATTTCTAAGAAAATTTCCAAGACTGTAGGCATACTATCGAAGATACGGTACCATGTTCCACAGTCAGCCCTCCTGGCCCTATATCACTCTCTTATTTACCCCTATCTCACCTATGGAATTTGTGCATGGGGCTCAACAACAATTAACCATCTCAGACCACTAATTACCCAACAAAAGGCTGCAGTTAGAATGATAACAAATTCTCACTACAGGCAGCACATTCCACCAATATTCAATACACTAAACCTACTCACCATACAAAACATCCATACTTATTACTGCATCTATTACATACATAGAACACTTAACTCTGATATTAACCCTCCCCTCAAACATCTCCTTGCCAACCTCAACAGAACATATGACCATAACACAAGGCACAGATCACTCTTTGATGTTCCTCGTGTCCATCTCACACTATGCAAAAACTCAATGCACATAAAAGGCCCTAAAATCTGGAATTCATTACCTGTAAATATAAAAGAAACACTACCTGTTTATAAATTCAAGTCTCTTCTCAAAGATCACTTACTCACCCAAAACCAAATAAATACTGAATAACTGAACCTTATAAATTGTATATCTTAAATGTTTCTCACAATTATATCACATAAATGTTAAACCTAAAACCCAATCTAACTTTATTATTTTTTAAATACACTACCTAACAGAATACTCCATACGACTGAATGTACAACAATGCATGCAACCATATGACCTGTCTGTAATACTCATTTGTGCTTTATAGTTATCTGTTTACAATAATGTATTATCACTGATTACATCATTGCTTAGTTAATTTTAAGCCAGCCCGTAATGCTATGCATAGTATAAGTGGCTTTGGCATGCTGCTCTTACCTGTATTTTTTTGTACCTCTGTATGTATGCTCAAATTGTTAATAAATAAATAAATAAATAAATAAATAAATAAATAAAAGGGCAGTTTGCAGCACGTGCTTATCTAGGAGCTCCTCTCTCTTACCATTCCCAATATCATTTTCACCAGCACTGAGACAGATAACAGGCTTATTCCCATTACCTGTCATGATATTATCCAACCTGCTGACTATATCACTAACACCAGCTCCAGGAAAACACACACTCTCTCTCTCCTTATTCCTATTACAGAAAGCATGGTCCATATATCTTACCTGCGAGTCACCAACCACAAGAATTCGCTTAACTCTAGGACTTTCCAAGTGTATATTATCATGTATCTTTCTCACCTGTGTTCCAGGGAATATAAATCAAGGGACTTCAGCCTTTTTGCAAACTTTTGGAAAGAGAACTATTAATAAGTGATGGGGAAAAAAAGATGAGCAGCACATTGCAGGGCGACATGAGAACCATTGTGCTCAGAGAATGACTCCCAACAACATCGCAGTTTTCTTATAAAATCTTGCCTGGATGTGAGCAACAACAGTCAGCTAGCATACGGGTATATTTTTTTAACTCCTAGCTTTGTAAGGGCAAGACTGTCAGTAAGGAAAGTCGCCCATATGTTTTCCCGTATCTGAGACTCGAGCCTCTGTGGCTGGGTGGTTGACAGCCGAATGTACTCACAAGTGAGCTTCAGGTCAGCAGTCTCTTTTGTTTTCCCGCGTTGTGAGCACAGTCTTTATTCCTAACACTGGTCTTCAGTTCTTGTTAGTACAGTCTTTATTCCTAACATTGTTCTTCTGTTCTTATTAGTACAGTCTTTATTCCTAACATTGTTCTTCAGTTCTTGTTAGTACAGTCTTTATTCCAAACATTGTTTACTCGTGCCACGCGGATGCCACCGCCTGTGTATGTACTTTTTGTGTGTATCTACTTAACATTGGAAGTGTGTGTGTGTGTGTGTCTGTATTTATCTTGGTTTACACACATCCTGGAGAGCGGCCGTGTACACCCCAGACGGATACCAGTGACGTCAGTGCCTGGCGTCACTCAGTGAGATAAGCTGGGATACCACACAACAACTCTGATGATTTCGTAATTGAAGAAAATACATAAGTAGACATTCCTGAGGACCAACAACCATTTAACTTTCAACATTCAAACCAGGAAGCGGATGGAGTTTGAACCCATGGCGAATGTTTCGTAAAACTCTAGGCCAGTGTGTAATCCACTCGGCCAGCTGGCCACAATAATTAATCACCAGATTTGGTTCGGTTAAGTTGGAGAATAAAAAGTCACTATACCGTGACTATAACAACTGACCAATAGCTCGTACTTGGTCCCTCAAGGACCATTGTCAAGCCACAAGTTGGAGGGAAAAAGAGTAGGACAGGTTAGGTTAGGTTAAGCTAGGTTAGGTAAGGTTAGACTAGATGAGGTTAGGCATGATTAGGTTAGACTAGATAAGGGTGAGTTAGGCTACGTAAGGTTACAGTAACTTAAACACATGTTCAACACTGCTCAGCAAGCTTCTTCAGTCGACATGCAAATGAGACAACAGAAGGGGTGCAGGTGTAAATATGAAGTAATCGGTCCCTCAGCTTGGAGAAGTCTACTAGTAAGTAAGTTCGAAGTGACCAGATTACGTGAGTGACGGGAGGATAAGTATATATAAGCTCCGACTTAGAAGAAAAAAAAATACAAAAAAATTGTGAATGCAACTGGATCTAATCATAAGCAGCGAAAAAGAAGAAGAAAATTCAAAACACAGCAAGAGGATTCCCTGAGCTTCCCCAGTAGTCGGGCTTCGGCCTAAAGCTGGGGTGTGGTTCCAAAAGGATTCAGTAGTGTTTGCTGTCTTTGCACTTCCTGACATCGTCTGCTGCTACTTAGCTGCTACACCCTTCGAGCCCCGTGAGGCGGGGTCAGTGGTAGTCCAAGGGCCTAGCTTCTCCCTACAAGCCCCGTGAGAGCGGGGAATGAGGCTGGGATTAGGGACAAATGGTCCCAGAAGATGAAGAGGTACAAACACCTCTTCCCATGGGAAAATATTATGATTGTCAAGACATTCCCCCAGTGGGGAGCCAAGATTGGGTCACCAACGGGCAAAGACCTGGACGGCATAATACTGCGAATCTACCAACCAAGCATCTCATCCTGAGGTACACCTGTAACTCTCTCTCCCCTCGATGGTGTTCTTATCGCAGGAAATTCCACCCACCAGCTACAGGTGTTACTGCTGCTGCTACTGTTGTTGTTGCCTCTCCCACCAGGTCGAGGCGAGGTTGAGGGGGGGCTACTGTTCCTGCTGCCTCTCCCACCAGGTCGAGACTAGGTTGAGGGTCGAGATTGTCCCAGTAGCTGCCCCATACACGTCCAATCTATCTTAATTTTAATGCAAAATTAGGAAAAATTGCGAAAACAAAATCATTAATGTAAACACTGAAATTTCGGTCAGTTTTCTCCTTTTGAGAATGGACGTTACAGTGAAGAACAATTGATTATAAGATTCAATTTATAACTATTCATTGGTTACACAAGTATACTGAGACAATCAGACGAACAAAAAGGTGGAATAAACATCAGAGGAAAAGTGACTGAGACAGAGACTTGTAGAGACCGACAAGTAAAAGAGATAAATATAGGGAAAATGGAAGACAGAGAGACAGACTAATATAAAGCTATAAATATATAAGGAAAAGTGTTTCCTAAAAGATAGTAAGTCCCAATTTCTCCCTGACTTGCTCTTCCATGAATATATGAATAAATCAGAGAGAGAGACGACACTTGCTGAACAAAACAGACCGCTCGTCAGGAGAAAATATCTGTCAGGAAGATGACAGCACGGGGACACACGTCTATACTGACAGCACAACGAGTGACACATGTTTATACTGACAACACAATGAGTGACACATGTTTATAGTGACAACACAACGAGTGACACACGTCTATACTGACAACACAACGAGTGACACATATTTATAGTGACAACACAACGAGTGACACATGTTTATACTGACAACACAACGAGTGACACACGTCTATACTGAAAACACAACGAGTGACACATGTTTACGGTGACAACACAACGAGTGACACACGTCTATACTGACAACGCAACGAGTGACACATGATTATAGTGGCAACACAACAAGTGACACACGTCTATACTGACAACTTAACAAGTGACACACGTCTATACTGACAACACAACAAGTGACACACGTCTATACTGACAACACAACGAGTGACACATGTTTATAGTGACAACACAACGAGTGACACACGTCTATACTGACACCACAACGAGTGACACATGTTTATAGTGACAACACAACGAGTGGCACATGTTTATAGTGAAAACACAACGAGTGACACACGTCTATACTGACACCACAACGAGTGACACATGTTTATAGTGACAACACAACAAGTGACACACGTCTATACTGACAACACAACGAGTGACACATGTTTATAGTGGCAACACAACAAGTGACACACGTCTATACTGACAACACAACAAGTGACACACGTCTATACTGACAACACAACGAGTGACACATGTTTATAGTGGCAACACAACAAGTGACACACGTCTATACTGACAACACAACAAGTGACACACGTCTATACTGACAACACAAAAAGTGACACACGTCTATACTGACAACACAAAAAGTGACACACGTCTATACTGACAACACAACAAGTGACACACGTCTATACTGACAACACAACAAGTGACACACGTCTATACTGACAACACAACAAGTGACACACGTCTATACTGACAACTTAACAAGTGACACACGTCTATACTGACAACACAACGAGTGACACATGTTTATAGTGACAACACAACGAGTGACACACGTCTATACTGACAACACAACGAGTGGCACATGTTTATAGTGACAACACAACGAGTGACACATGTTTATAGTGACAATACAACGAGTGACACACGTCTATACTGACACCACAACGAGTGACACATGTTTATAGTGACAACACAACGAGTGACACATGTTTATAGTGACAACACAACGAGTGACACATGTTTATAGTGACAACACAACGAGTGACACACGTCTGTACTGACAACGCAACGAGTGACACATGTTATAGTGACAACACAACAAGTGACACACGTCTATACTGACAACACGAGTGACACATGTTATAGTGACAACACAACAAGTGACACACGTCTATACTGACAACACGAGTGACACATGTTATAGTGACAACACAACAAGTGACACACGTCTATACTGACAACATAACGAGTGACACATGTTTATAGTGACAACACAACAAGTGACACACGTCTATACTGACAACACAACAAGTGACACACGTCTATACTGACAACACAACAAGTGACACACGTCTATACTGACAACACAACAAGTGACACACGTCTATACTGACAACACAACAAGTAACACACGCCTATACTGACAACACAACAAGTGACACACGTCTATACTGACAACACAAGTAACACACGCCTATACTGACAACACAAGTGACACACGTCTATACGGACAATACAACAAGTGACACACGTCTACACTGACAACACAACACGTGGCACACGTCTATATTGACAACACAACAAGTGACACACATCTACACTGAAAACACAAGTGACACACGTCTATACTGACAACACAACAAGTGACACATGTCTATACTGACAACACAACCAGTGATACACGTCTATACTGACAACACAACAAGTGACACACGTCTATACTGACAACACAACAAGTGACACACGTCTACACTGACAACACAACAAGTGACACGTCTGTACTGACAACACAACAAGTGACACACGTCTACACTGACAACACAACAAGTGACACACGTCTACACTGACAACACAACAAGTGACACACGTCTACACTGACAACACAACAAGTGACACACGTCTATACTGACAACACAACGAGTGACACATGTTTATAGTGGCAACACAACAAGTGACACACGTCTATACTGACAACACAACAAGTGACACACGTCTATACTGACAACACAAAAAGTGACACACGTCTATACTGACAACACAAAAAGTGACACACGTCTATACTGACAACACAACAAGTGACACACGTCTATACTGACAACACAACAAGTGACACACGTCTATACTGACAACACAACAAGTGACACACGTCTATACTGACAACTTAACAAGTGACACACGTCTATACTGACAACACAACGAGTGACACATGTTTATAGTGACAACACAACGAGTGACACACGTCTATACTGACAACACAACGAGTGGCACATGTTTATAGTGACAACACAACGAGTGACACATGTTTATAGTGACAATACAACGAGTGACACACGTCTATACTGACACCACAACGAGTGACACATGTTTATAGTGACAACACAACGAGTGACACATGTTTATAGTGACAACACAACGAGTGACACATGTTTATAGTGACAACACAACGAGTGACACACGTCTGTACTGACAACGCAACGAGTGACACATGTTATAGTGACAACACAACAAGTGACACACGTCTATACTGACAACACGAGTGACACATGTTATAGTGACAACACAACAAGTGACACACGTCTATACTGACAACACGAGTGACACATGTTATAGTGACAACACAACAAGTGACACACGTCTATACTGACAACATAACGAGTGACACATGTTTATAGTGACAACACAACAAGTGACACACGTCTATACTGACAACACAACAAGTGACACACGTCTATACTGACAACACAACAAGTGACACACGTCTATACTGACAACACAACAAGTGACACACGTCTATACTGACAACACAACAAGTAACACACGCCTATACTGACAACACAACAAGTGACACACGTCTATACTGACAACACAAGTAACACACGCCTATACTGACAACACAAGTGACACACGTCTATACGGACAACACAACAAGTGACACACGTCTACACTGACAACACAACACGTGGCACACGTCTATATTGACAACACAACAAGTGACACACATCTACACTGAAAACACAAGTGACACACGTCTATACTGACAACACAACAAGTGACACATGTCTATACTGACAACACAACCAGTGATACACGTCTATACTGACAACACAACAAGTGGCACACGTCTATACTGACAACACAACAAGTGACACACGTCTACACTGACAACACAACAAGTGACACGTCTGTACTGACAACACAACAAGTGACACACGTCTACACTGACAACACAACAAGTGACACACGTCTACACTGACAACACAACAAGTGACACACGTCTACACTGACAACACAACAAGTGACACACGTCTATACTGACAACACAACGAGTGACACACGTCTACACTGACAACACAACGAGTGACACACGTCTACACTGACAATACAACAAGTGACACACGTCTACACTGACAATACAACAAGTGACACACGTCTACACTGACAACACAACGAGTGACACACTTCTACACTGACAACACAACAAGTGACACACGTCTACATTGACAACACAACAAGTGACACACGTCTACACTGACAATACAACAATTGACACACGTCTACACTGACAACACAACAAGTGACACACGTCTACACTGACAACACAACGAGTGACACACGTCTACACTGACAACACAACGAGTGACACACGTCTACACTGACAACACAACAAGTGACACACGTCTACACTGACAACACAACGAGTGACACACTTCTACACTGACAACACAACAAGTGACACGTCTGTACTGACAACACAACAAGTGACACACGTCTACACTGACAACACAACGAGTGGCACACTTCTACACTGACAACACAACAAGTGACACACGTCTACACTGACAACACAACGAGTGACATACTTCTACACTGACAACACAAGTGACACACGTCTACACTGACAACACAACAAGTGACACACGTCTACACTGACAACACAACGATTGACACACTTCTACACTGACAACACAACAAGTGACACACGTCTATACTGACAACACAAGTAACACACGCCTATACTGACAACACAAGTGACACACGTCTATACGGACAACACAACAAGTGACACACGTCTACACTGACAATACAACGAGTGACATACTTCTACACTGACAACACAACAAGTAACACACGTCTACACTGACAACACAACGAGTGACATACTTCTACACTGACAACACAACGAGTGACACACGTCTACACTGACAACACAACAAGTAACACACGTCTACACTGACAACACAACGAGTGACATACTTCTACACTGACAACACAACAAGTGACACACGTCTACACTTACAATACAACAAGTGACACACGTCTACACTGACAATACAACAAGTGACACACGTCTACACTGACAACACAACGAGTGACACACTTCTACACTGACAACACAACAAGTGACACACGTCTACACTGACAACACAACAAGTGACACACGTCTACACTGACAATACAACAAGTGACACACGTCTACACTGACAACTCAAGTGACACGTCTGTACTGACAACACAACAAGTGACACACGTCTACACTGACAACACAACGAGTGACACACTTCTACACTGACAACACAACAAGTGACACACGTCTACACTGACAACACAACAAGTGACACACGTCTACACTGACAACACAACGAGTGACATACTTCTACACTGACAACACAACGAGTGACACACGTCTACACTGACAACACAACAAGTAACACACGTCTACACTGACAACACAACGAGTGACATACTTCTACACTGACAACACAACAAGTGACACACGTCTACACTGACAACACAACGAGTGACATACTTCTACACTGACAACACAACAAGTGACACTCGTCTACACTGACAACACAACGAGTGACATACTTCTACACTGACAACACAACGAGTGACATACTTCTACACTGACAACACAACAAGTAACACACGTCTACACTGACAACACAACGAGTGACATACTTCTACACTGACAACACAACAAGAAAAACACATATATACTTACGAGAAACTGTTCATTTCCTGCCAATATTCAACACGAACATACCAGTATATTTACACTGCAACAACAAGTGTACATAGCACACACTGTGATGGTGGACACGTGAGGTCAGGCTAGTAACCAGATGGTGGACACGTGAGGTCAGGGCTAGTAACCAGATGGTGGACACGTGAGGTCAGGGCTAGTAACCAGATGGTGGACACGTGAGGTCAGGGCTAGTAACCAGATGGTGGACACGTGAGGTCAGGGCTAGTAACCAGATGGTGGACACGTGAGGTCAGGGCTAGTAACCAGATGGTGGACACGTGAGGTCAGGGCTAGTAACCAGATGGTGGACACGTGAGGTCAGGGCTAGTAACCAGATGGTGGACACGTGAGGTCAGGGCTAGTAACCAGATGGTGGACACGTGAGGTCAGGGCTAGTAACCAGATGGTGGACACGTGAGGTCAGGGCTAGTAACCAGATGGTGGACACGTGAGGTCAGGGCTAGTAACCAGATGGTGGACACGTGAGGTCAGGGCTAGTAACCAGATGGTGGACACGTGAGGTCAGGGCTAGTAACCAGATGGTGGACACGTGAGGTCAGGGCTAGTAACCAGATGGTGGACACGTGAGGTCAGGGCTAGTAACCAGATGGTGGACACGTGAGGTCAGGGCTAGTAACCAGATGGTGGACACGTGAGGTCAGGGCTAGTAACCAGATGGCTTTCCCCACACAACGCTCCATTCCTTCCAGCTCACACTACTAGCAGACATATAACAGGCATGAAGTAGCTCCGTGCTGTACCTCCAGTCGTGGGTTAGTGTACCTCGCGGCACAACAACAACAACAACTTAGTAAGAAAACAACAACATATAAACACCAGTAACAGCTAAAGAAAAGTGTCATGTAAACTACAAGTACATATAAGAAAATAAGGAGCAAAAAAAAAAAAAAGGTTGCTGGTGTTCGTCTTTGGTAAAAGTTTGTTCATGTTTTTGTGAGTTTACTGACTACTATACCAGGGTCATGATGGCCGCCGCATGTCACTCGTGCACCGCCGCATGTCACTCGTGCACCGCCGCATGTCACTCGTGCACCGCCGCATGTCACTAGTGCACCACCAGTCACGTCTTGTAAAATAACTATACAAGGGTCATGATGGCCGCCGCATGTCACTCGTGCACCGCCGCATGTCACTCGTGCACCGCCGCATGTCACTAGTGCACCACCAGTCACGTCTTGTAAAATAACTATACAAGGGTCATGATGGCCGCCGCATGTCACTCGTGCACCGCCGCATGTCACTCGTGCACCGCCGCATGTCACTCGTGCACCGCCGCATGTCACTAGTGCACCACCAGTCACGTCTTGTAAAATAACTATACAAGGGTCATGATGGCCGCCGCATGTCACTCGTGCACCGCCGCATGTCACTCGTGCACCGCCGCATGTCACTCGTGCACCGCCGCATGTCACTAGTGCACCACCAGTCACGTCTTGTAAAATAACTATACAAGGGTCATGATGGCCGCCGCATGTCACTCGTGCACCGCCGCATGTCACTCGTGCACCGCCGCATGTCACTAGTGCACCACCAGTCACGTCTTGTAAAATAACTATACAAGGGTCATGATGGCCGCCGCATGTCACTCGTGCACCGCCGCATGTCACTCGTGCACCGCCGCATGTCACTCGTGCACCGCCGCATGTCACTAGTGCACCACCAGTCACGTCTTGTAAAATAACTATACAAGGGTCATGATGGCCGCCGCATGTCACTCGTGCACCGCCGCATGTCACTCGTGCACCGCCGCATGTCACTCGTGCACCGCCGCATGTCACTAGTGCACCACCAGTCACGTCTTGTAAAATAACTATACAAGGGTCATGATGGCCGCCGCATGTCACTCGTGCACCGCCGCATGTCACTCGTGCACCGCCGCATGTCACTCGTGCACCGCCGCATGTCACTAGTGCACCACCAGTCACGTCTTGTAAAATAACTATACAAGGGTCATGATGGCCGCCGCATGTCACTCGTGCACCGCCGCATGTCACTCGTGCACCGCCGCATGTCACTCGTGCACCGCCGCATGTCACTAGTGCACCACCAGTCACGTCTTGTAAAATAACTATACAAGGGTCATGATGGCCGCCGCATGTCACTCGTGCACCGCCGCATGTCACTCGTGCACCGCCGCATGTCACTAGTGCACCACCAGTCACGTCTTGTAAAATAACTATACAAGGGTCATGATGGCCGCCGCATGTCACTCGTGCACCGCCGCATGTCACTCGTGCACCGCCGCATGTCACTCGTGCACCGCCGCATGTCACTCGTGCACCGCCGCATGTCACTCGTGCACCGCCGCATGTCACTCGTGCACCGCCGCATGTCACTAGTGCACCACCAGTCACGTCTTGTAAAATAACTATACAAGGGTCATGATGGCCGCCGCATGTCACTCGTGCACCGCCGCATGTCACTCGTGCACCGCCGCATGTCACTAGTGCACCACCAGTCACGTCTTGTAAAATAACTATACAAGGGTCATGATGGCCGCCGCATGTCACTCGTGCACCGCCGCATGTCACTCGTGCACCGCCGCATGTCACTCGTGCACCGCCGCATGTCACTCGTGCACCGCCGCATGTCACTCGTGCACCGCCGCATGTCACTCGTGCACCGCCGCATGTCACTAGTGCACCACCAGTCACGTCTTGTAAAATAACTATACAAGGGTCATGATGGCCGCCGCATGTCACTCGTGCACCGCCGCATGTCACTCGTGCACCGCCGCATGTCACTAGTGCACCACCAGTCACGTCTTGTAAAATAACTATACAAGGGTCATGATGGCCGCCGCATGTCACTCGTGCACCGCCGCATGTCACTCGTGCACCGCCGCATGTCACTCGTGCACCGCCGCATGTCACTCGTGCACCACCAGTCACGTCTTGTAAAATAAGGATTAAAGTAATATTTCATTGTATGTACACTGAGATATACAACGAATGGTATATATACCCTGAGAGATACACAACACTTGAGTGATACACAACACTTGAGTGATACACAACACTTGAGTGATACACAACACTTGAGTGATACACAACACTTGAGTGATACACAACACTTGAGTGATACACAACACTTGAGTGATACACAACACTTGAGTGATACACAACACTTGAGTGATACACAACACTTGATGTATATACTCTTGCAAAACAAATATAAACAGCAAGAAATAGCGCAATATATATATATATATATATATATATATATATATATATATATATATATATATATATATATATATATATATATAAAGAATTCGCAAGAGCAGGCGAAATATACACAAACACTGATCTCTGGCCGAAGGAGACTCGAATCTACGAACCTTGGAACAAGGTACGCAGTGCTATACCATTTTCACCACACTGGAAATACCTTGGCACCTAGCACAATGCTAGACGTTGATCCAAGGCAGCCAGCTTTCAGGGAGAAGGCTTACAGCTTTACCAAACTGCGGCAGGCCAGGACTCGACCCCACGAACCTTGTACCGCCTGCAGAGACATCACAATGTACGGATCACCTTATCACTGCGCCAGATATCCTACAAGAATCAGGCATGCAGCTGAGCTACATGTTTTTCTCGTGATCCGAGGACATTCGTGGCAGTGGTATCTCGAGGATTAATTTCATCCTCCTCTTGTTTGAATACCCACCTCAACAAGCAGTCTGTTACCTTGCTCACACTCCAACAGCACATCAAGTCCTAAAAGCCATTTGTCTCCATTCACTCCTAGCACGTTCACGCATGCTTGCTGGAAGTCCAAGCCACTTACTCACAAACCCTCCTTTACCCCCTCCCTCCAACCTTTCCTAGGCCGACCCTTATCCCCCCCCTTCCCTCCAATACAGATTTATACACAGTCATTCTATTTCATTCCACCTTTACATATCTGAACCACTTCAACAACCCCTCTTCAGCCCTCTGGATAATAGTTTTGGAGGTTATTAATAGAGTATTCAAGAGGTTGCTAGTAGAATTACAGTAATTCAACCATTCAAATCATTATAAAGCTCTGTGTATTCTGCAGTCAATCAAACAAACGGGCTTCCACATGGATAAATTGTCATTTTTGTGGAAATTGGTGTCACGCCCCTTGTGCAAATATCCAAGAACTAGCTACAAGAAGTATTAAAACAGGGAAGTGTTTTTGGGTATGCCCAAATGAGATAAATCTGTGGACTAATATCACATTTATATTAAAAGAGGATAACATCAAAGCTGCTTTCATAGACAACCCGGAAGCTTTCTACAACAGGTGGGAACATAAAACGTCTGGGCTGGATGGTCATGTAGACAGAAACTGTAAGGCTGGAGGTGATGTCCTGGTTGTCAATAAATGTGGGGCTGATAGTGCTGTCCTGGTAGACAGTAATGGTGAAGCTGGAGGTGCTGTCCTCGGAGACAGTAATGGTGAAGCTGGAGGTGCTGTCCTGGGAGACAGTAATGGTGAAGCTGGAGGTGCTGTCCTGGGAGACAGTAATGGTGAAGCTGGAGGTGCTGTCCTCGGAGACAGTAATGGTGAAGCTGGAGGTGCTGTCCTCGGAGACAGTAATGGTGAAGCTGGAGGTGCTGTCCTGGGAGACAGTAATGGTGAAGCTGGAGGTGCTGTCCTCGGAGACAGTAATGGTGAAGCTGGAGGTGCTGTCCTGGGAGACAGTAATGGTGAAGCTGGAGGTGCTGTCCTGGGAGACAGTAATGGTGAAGCTGGAGATTTTGTCCAGGTAGTCGGGAATTGTACGCAGGATGGAATGCATATAAATGACCTCATGGGAGACAGGAGCCGTAGTGGGGAAACAAGTGTACTCAAAGATAAGATAAAACCAATATTGCAAACTAGAAATACCACAGGAAATAGCAAACAAGACGACTCCACTAGCAATAGTGAGGATATATTACCAAAAACAACTGGTGGGAGCTCCTTTGTTGGTGCTAGGGAGGATAGGAATAAGACAGGTAAACATGCACCAACAGGGAATACAGTCACAGAAACCCAAGGCAAACATGCACCAACAGGGAATACAGTCACAGAAACCCAAGGCAAACATGCACCAACTGGGAATACAGTCACAGAAACCCAAGGCAAACGGAAACCAAGCCTGTGCACATACTATGCACTTGGTATCTGCAGGCATGGGAAATCTGGAAAAACAGATGGGACGTGCAACTATGACCACCCTAGAAAATGCCGTGCCCATATGACAACAGGAAAATGAAAACCCCCTTCCTGTAAGCTTTTTCACCCTGAAATGTGTCCCTCTTCAGTACAGGAAAGACTGTGCTATAACTTAAATGGCCAGGCACACCATTTAAAGGGGACAAAAAGATACAAAACATCCAGGCCATGGGAAAACCTGGGTAGCCACAGCCACTCAAGAGGGAGAGGTTTTTTAGTGCCAGGAAGAAAAAAAACTGGCAGGAAATGGCAGAAATCGTACACCAAATCCAGTCATTCCTGGAGTGGAACCACAGTCGATGGCCTCCACTCCAAACCAACAGATACAGATACTAATGCCGGAAAAAAAATCCCCCCCCCCAGTACCAACAATACCACCAGTCCGATAACATTCTTCTTTGCAAATATACAGGGTCTAAAGCCAGCAACAAACAACAAAATACCTTTCATCCGTGGACTGCTTGCAGAGGCAAAGGCAATGTTCGCGGCTTTCACTGAGACCCACATAAAGGATCACTTGGACAGCGAAATATGGATCCCAGGTTACAACCTATACAGATGTGACAGAGTGAACAGGCAAAAGGGGGGGGGTTGGCTTTTACATTGCAGAGTCACTTGTGTGCACAGAACTGCTGAATGCCTCAAATGATGTAGTGGAAGTTTTAGCAGTAAAGGTCGAGAACCAAAACCTAGTCATTGTGGTAGTCTACAAGCCTCCGGATGCAACATCCCAGCAATTCCAGGAACAGCTGTTAAAAATTGACCACTGTCTGGAAAATCTGCCAGCTCCTGCACCCAACATCTTGCTCCTGGGGGATTTCAACTTAAGGCACCTAAAATGGAGGAATACAGCAAATAATATTGTTGTAGTAATAACACCACACTCACACGAGCTTTTAAATCTCTGCACAAAATTCAATTTAAACCAGCAAATAATAGAGCCTACTAGACTGGAGAATACACTAGACCTCATCTTCACTAACAATGATGATCTGATACGAAATGTCACCATATCAAAAAAAATATACTCAGATCACAACATAATTGAGGTTCAGACATGTATGCGCGGAGCCCCAGACCGACATAATGAGATTAGTCACGAGGGAGCATTCACCAAATTCAACTTCAATAACAAAAACATAAAGTGGGACCAAGTAAACCAAGTCCTAACCGATATAAGCTGGGAAGATATACTAAGCAACACAGACCCCAACTTATGCCTAGAACAGATTAACTCGGTGGCGCTCGATGTATGCACAAGGCTTATTCCTCTAAGAAAAAATGAGGAGTAGATGTAAAATAGAAAGGGACAGGCGCTCCCTTTACAGGCGACGGAAAAAAATAACAGAGCGGCTAAAAGAGGTCAATATATCTGAAAGGCGTAGGGAGACACTGGTCAGAGAAATAGCAAGCATCGAACTTAAGCTAAAGGAATCTTATAGGAGTCAGGAATCGCGGGAAGAACTAAAAGCCATAAATGAAATCGAAAGAAACCCAAAGTATTTCTTCTATGCCAAATCAAAGTCGAGAACAACGTCCAGTATTGGGCCCCTACTTAAACAAGATGGGTCCTACACAGATGACAGCAAGGAAATGAGTGAGCTACTCAAGTCCCAATATGACTCAGTTTTTAGCAAGCCGCTAACCAGACTGAGAGTCGAAGATCAAAATTAATTTTTTATGAGAGAGCCACAAAATTTGGTTAACACAAGCCTATCTGATGTTATCCTGACGCAAGATCACCACCCATCTAGAAACCCAGCAATTACACAACCCAGGGCAACATGGGTTTAGAACAGGTCGCTCCTGTCTGTCTCAACTATTGGATCACTACGACAAGGTCCTAGATGCACTAGAAGACAAAAAGAATGCAGATGTAATATATACAGACTTTGCAAAAGCCTTCGACAAGTGTAACCATGGCGTAATAGCGCACAAAATGCGTGCTAAAGGAATAACGGGAAAAGTCGGTCGATGGATCTATAATTTCCTCACTAACAGAACACAGAGAGTAGTAGTCAACAGAGTAAAGTCCGAGGCAGCTACAGTGAAAAGCTCTGTTCCACAAGGCACAGTACTTGCTCCCATCTTGTTCCTCATCCTCATATCTGACATAGACAAGGATGTCAGCCACAGCACCGTGTCTTCCTTTGCAGATGACACCCGAATCTGCATGACAGTGTCTTCCATTGCAGACACTGCAAGGCTCCAGGCGGACATCAACCAAATCTTTCAGTGGGCTGCAGAAAACAATATGAAGTTTAACGATGAGAAATTTCAATTACTCAGATATGGCAAACACGAGGAAATTAAATCGTCACCAGAGTACAAAACAAATTCTGGCCACAAAATAGAGCGAAACACCAACGTCAAAGACCTGGGAGTGATCATGTCGGAGGATCTCACCTTCAAGGACCATAACATTGTATCAATCGCATCTGCTAGAAAAATGACAGGATGGATAATGAGAACCTTCAAAACTAGGGATGCCAAGCCCATGATGACACTCTTCAGGTCACTTGTTCTATCTAGGCTGGAATATTGCTGCACACTAACAGCACCTTTCAAGGCAGGTGAAATTGCTGACCTAGAAAATGTACAGAGAACCTTCACGGTGCACATAACGGAGATAAAACACCTCAATTACTGGGAGCGCTTGAGGTTCCTGAACCTGTATTCCCTGGAACGCAGGCGGGAGAGATACATGATTATATACACCTGGAAAATCCTAGAGGGACTAGTACCGAACTTGCACACGAAAATCACTCACTACGAAAGCAAAAGACTTGGCAGACGAAGCAACATCCCCCCAATGAAAAGCAGGGGTGTCACTAGCACGTTAAGAGACCATACAATAAGTGTCAGGGGCCCGAGACTGTTCAACTGCCACCCAGCATTCATAAGGGGGATTACCAACAGACCCCTGGCAGTCTTCAAGCTGACACTGGACAAGCACCTAAAGTCGGTTCCTGACCAGCCGGGCTGTGGCTCGTACGTTGGTTTGCGTGCAGCCAACAGTAACAGCCTGGTTGATCAGGCTCTGATCCACCAGGAGGCCTGGTCACAGACCGGGCCGCGGGGGCGTTGACCCCCGGAACTCTCTCCAGGTAAACTCCAGGTAATCCCGCACTTCCTCTTGATCTCCAAACTATGGATTCTCTGCATTAAATTCGCACCACACATTGCCCTCAGACATGACATCTCCACTGCCTCCAACCTCCTTGTTGCAACATTCACCACCCATGCTTCAAACCCATATATGAGCGTTGTTATAACTATACTCTCGTATATTCCCTTCTTTTCTTCCAGGGATGAAGTTCTTTGTCTCCACAGACTTTTCAGTGCACCACTCACCTTTTTCTACTCGTCAGTTCTGTGATTCACCTCATCTTTCATAGACCCATCTGCTGACATGTCCACTCCCAAATATCTGAAAACATTCACCTCCTCCATACTCTCTCCCTCCAATCTGACATTCAATCTTTCGTTACCTATCTTTTTTTTATCCTCATCACTTTACTCTTTCCTTTATTCACTTTTAATTTCTTTCTTTTACATACCCTACCAAACTCATCAATCAACCTCTGCAACTTCTCTTCAGAATCTCCCAAAAGCACAGTGTCATCAGCAAAGAACAACTGTGACAACTCCCACTTTGTGTTAGATTCTTTATCTTTTAACCCCAAATCTCTTGCCAAGACCCTAGCATTCACTTCTCTTACAACTCCATACATAAATATATTAAACAACCACGGTGATATCACATATCCCTGTCTAAGGCCTACTTTTACTGGGAAATAATCTCCCTCTCCTCTACATACTCCAACCTGAGCCTCACTATCCTCGTAAAAACTCTTCACTACTTTCAGTAACCTACCTCCGATTCCACACATTTGCAACATCTGCCACATTGCCCCCAATCCACCCTGTCATGTGCCATAAATGCCACAAAAACCTCTTTACCCTTATCTAAATACTGTTCACTTATATGTTTCACTGTAAACACCTGGTCCACACCCTTCCCCCTACCTTTCCTAAAGCCTCCTTGTTCTTCTGCTATCCTGCTCTCCATCTTACTCTTTATTCTTCCAACAATAACTCTACCATACACTTTACTAGGTATACTCAACAGACTTATTCCCCTATAATTTTTACACTCTCTTTTGTCCCCTTTGCCTTTATATATATATATATATATATATATATATATATATATATATATATATATATATATATATATATATATATATATATATATATATATATATATATATATATATATGCAATAAGATCACAGTAAACAGGTGATTTCAGAATATGCAAAACAACCACTCTGAAAGAATAGAGAAATTCCAAGCGCTTTCGTGACTACTTTCATAGTTCCTTGATAATGTGAGTAGTCACGAAAGCACTTGGAATTTCTCTATTCCTTCAGAGTGGTTGTTTTGCATATATATATATATATATATATATATATATATATATATATATATATATATATATATATATATATATATATATATATATATATATATATATGTTTTTATTTAGACTTCGAGTACACAACACAATGTTTTTTTACAATAGTCTTAAGCAACGCACATTTTATGGTCATGTAAAAACGTGTACATTATTTATATTTAACTCATTATAACCCAGTAAATTTTAAACTTGAGATCAATAACCCGTTTATTTACATTTTAATAATGCAAAACTGTTATTGTTCTCACTTTCTGCAGGTTATTACGTTGAGATAATTAGCACATTTTTAATATTGTTCTGATCATTTTTTACGTTAGTAATAAAAACAATCCAAATGAATCTAATAGATCAGGATTACATTGCAGCCATGTTAATAATACACGATATCACTTTTGTCCTTCTCTGCAGCTTTATTCAGTTCTATTCTGAAAATGATTTATGCCATTTCTGGTTTTGGCATAAGCAGCAACCCCTTCCATCCTTCATCGCTGTATAATGAAAGGTGTTTGAGGCCTGGCTGCCTGCACCGAAATTGTGCTCACTTTCCCTAGCAGCAGAGTGGCTTGCCTTTCTAACCCTGACAAAATGTGCAACAAGATATTCAGGAAACTGGTTGTTAGCAATTTTATATGTATGGATGAGTATCAGCTGTGTCACCTGTCACATTAATGAAGCATTTCAAGTTTTAGTGATTCATCCTGATGAACACGCTCACCTGGAGCCACAGTGGCCATGATGAGTCTCACCACCTTATTTTAGGCAATTTGTAGTGCTGCATACCATGTGAAATAAGAATAATCTACATGGCATTGTATGAGCTAGGCCTACGGTCTTGCGTGCCTGGAAAGGTCGGCACTGTGCCTCTCTGTGATAAGCTTTAACCTGGCATTTTCTCTTTTTTTTTACATTGGTCACTAAAAATTATTTACCTTTTTTAGAGTTTACTTTTGTTTTGTTTTTTACGATGTTTAAGTGCAGCGACAAATTCTAGTTGTAATGATAACAGTAATTTTATCCTTTAGGTTTTTACCTGAGACTAGGAGAGTAATATTTGTATACAAAATGAATGTTTCATTTAATATTAATAGTCATGTAATTTACATAGCACAAAAAAAGTAGAGGACCCAAAATATTCTCTTGTGGTACTCCACATGAGTTTTTGCAGGGGTTCTGAGTCTGTATTTTGGACTGTAACAGTTCATTTCCTTTTGTTCAGGTTAGACACCAGTCCACAAAGCCTATGCTGATAATTTGTAGATTCTTACATATATTGTCATTCACTGTATCAGTTGCCTTTTCTAAGTCCAAGGTTTCCATGACTGTGAAATTCCCTGTTTACATTTTTGTTCTTTTACAATATATCAGGTTAATTAAGAATATATCCGTTGAGTGAGATCCCATGAAACCTAATTAGTAACTGGAGGATGTTGTCATTGAGATCCTTTACTAAATGGTAATAAACTGCTTTCGCCAGGATTTTGGACTTAACGCTCAGTATACAAAGAAACCTGTGGTTACTGATATCCGATCTACTGTTTTTCTTGAAAATCTTGAAAATGGAAGTAACTGTGGTCACCTTGAGCTCATCCGGCGCACTATTACAGGTGACAGACTAATTCTTTATATAAGCTATGGCTGCTCTCAATTCAGAGACACCATCTTTTAGGAGGTTTACTTTTGGTTGGGTGTAATTCACATAGTTCATTCTGTACAAATGCATAAGATACGTGCAATATCTGGAAATTGTTTGGGGTGAAGTCTTCATTGCGATCGGGGATTTAAAATCATTGGGGTCTAATATTTGATGCACCTGGCAGTTTACCATATAATCTTTATGCAACAGTTGCGTAGTATGACTTCAAATAATTTGCCACTTTAGATGCTTCGTGGCATTCCTCGTTATCAATATTTAGCACTATGTTAGAACGCTCTGCCGGGCACTATGTTAGAACGCTCTGCCGGGCACTATGTTAGAACGCTCTGCTGGGTTATGGTTATTAGTTGTTGTCAGACCTCTTTAATATTGTCTCAGTATTCTCTGCCTCTTTAACCATTTCTGCGCCTTTGTTTTTAACCATATACATTCCTTGGAGAGCTGCAGTATCGTGTCTATTTAACTGAAACATCTCAACAATAGACCTCTGAATCTGATACATCCTAGTAACTCGCTAGTTATTTAGGATTCATTTATGTTTTCTATCTTATTTTCTTTTATTTGTGCGGTATCATCAGGGATGTTAGTGAATATAGTTCTATTTTTTTTATTCCAGGAGTCACTGACACCTGTGTAACTTTATATCTTAATAGTTTGAACAACACTGCTGGTAGCAATGCAGGACAACACACACACAATGCATACAACATGGGAGGAAGCTAAACTATTGTATGAGCTGGATACCTTGGAGATAATGAAACCAGATAATATCTCTCCGTGGGTCCTGAGAGAGGGAGCAGAAGTACTGTGTGTGCCACTAGTATTCTTCAGTAAGTCAATCGACACGGGTAACTGCCGAAGGTGTAGAAGACAGCCATCGTAGTCCCAATTTATTTTAAAGGAGATACAGGGAGCGGCGGCCAGGAGCTGTGAATCGATTCCTATAATCATGTATAGGTGAGTACAGACCAGTGTCACTGAAGTGCAAAGTATGCAAGACTATGGAGAAGAGTACCAAAAGAGTGGTGGAGCACCTAGAAAGGAGTGGGCTCATACTTAACAACCAGCACGGCTTTATGGATAGTAAATCCAGTCTCATAAACCTACTGGAATTCTAAGACATAGCCACAAAATTAAGGCATGGAAGAGAGAGAGAGAAGGATGGATAAATTTCATTTCCTTGGACTGTAAGAAGGCTTTTGACACTACCGTACCAGAGTTTTGAGACAAAAGCTACAGGAGCAGGCAGAGATAAGAGTGAAGCACAATGGATCAAAACATACCTAACAAGAAAGAAAGAAACAAACAAAGAATGATTGTCCGAGAAGAGGTGTCGAAATGGGTACAGGTATGTGTGGGGATTCCACAAGGATGAAAATTAAGGTATTTTTTTTTTTACATATGTGAATGACTTGATGGAAGGGAATGAGTCAGAGACAGAGATTGCAGATGATGTGAAATTAATAGCGAGAATATAAACAGAAGAGAACCAGGAAAAATTGCAAATGGATGTGCACAGATTGCAAGTCTGGACTACTGGAGTTTAACCCCATCAAGTGGTAAGTTATAAAGTTTGGAGGACATGAAGACCGCAGATGGCATACAGCTCGGGGGGCAAAGGCTGCAAACCTCACTCAAGGAGAAGGACCTTGGGGTAAGTACTGCACCGAGTTTATCGCCTGAGATTACCTGGAGAGGGTTTCGGGGGTCAACGTCCTCACAGCTCGGTGTGAGACCAGGCCTCACGGTGGATCAGGACCTGATCAACCAGGCTGTTACTGCTGGCCGCACGCAAGCTGACGTACGAACCACAGCCCGGTTGATCAGGTACTGACTTTAGGTGCCTGTCCGGTGCCTTCTTGAAGACAGCCAGGGGTCTATTGGTAATCCCCCTTGTGTATGCTGGGAGGCAGGTGAACAGTCTTGGGCCTCAGACACTTATTGTGTTGTCTCTAAGTGTACTCGTGGCGCCCGTGCTTTTCATCAGGGAAATGATGCATCTCCTGCCGAGTCTTTTGCTTTCATAGGGAGTGATTTTCGTGTGCAGGTTTGGTACCAATCCCTCCAGGACCTTCCAAGTGTATATTGTCATGTATCTCTCTCGCCTGCATTTGAGGGAATACAGATCAAGGACCTTCAACAGTTCCCAGTAGTTTAGGTGCCTTATCGTACTTATATGTGCTGTGAAAGTTCTTTGTACACTCTCCAGGTCTGCAATGTCTCCAGCCTTGAAGGGGGCTGTTAGTGTACAGCAGTATTCCAGCCTAGAGAGCACAAGTGATTTGAAGGGAATCATCATGGGCTTGGCGTCCCTAGTTTTGAAGGTTCTCATGATCCATCCTATCATTTTCCTAGCAGATGAGGTAGATACATTGTTGTGGTCTTTGAAGGTGAGATCCTCTGACATTATCACTCCCAGGTCCTTCACATTACTTTTCCGCTCTATTGTATGGTTAGAATTTGTCGTATACCCTGATACATTTTTAATTTCCTCATGTTTCCCATATCTGAGTAGTTGAAATTTCTCCTCGTTGAACTTCATATTGTTTTGAGTGGCCCATTAGAAGATTTGGTTAATGTCCGCTTGGAGTCTCGCGGTGTCTTCGATGGAGGTCACTGCCATAGTAATCTGGGTGTCATCCGCAAAGGAAGACACGGAGCTATGGCTTACATCTTCGTCTATATCAGAAATGACGATGAGGAATAGAATGGGAGCGAGTACTGTGCCTTGTGGAACAGAGCTTTTTACCATGGCTGCCTGGGACTTTACTCTGTTTACTAATACTCTTTGTGTTCTATTTGTCAGGAAGTTAAAGATCCATCTACCAATTTTTCCTGTTATTCCTTTATCACGCATTTTGTGTGCAATTACACCATGGTCACTCGTCGAAAGCTTTTGCAAAGTCTGTGTATACTACATCTCCGTTTTGTTTATCCACTACAGCATCCAGGACCTTGTCACAGTGGTCCAGTAGCTGAGACAGGCAGGAGCGACCTGCTCTAAACCCGTGTTGCCCTGGGTTGTGTAATTGATGGGTATCTAGGTGGTTGGCTATCTTGCTTCTTAGAACCCTCTCAAAGATTTTTATGATATGGGATGTAAGTGTTATCGGTCTGTAGTTTTTTGCAATTGCTTTACTGACACCTTTGTGGAATGGGGCTATGTCTGTTGTTTTTAGTGTGTGTGGGATGACCCCTGTGTCTATGTTTCTTGCAATTCTTGATGAACACGGAGTTCCATGAATCTGGGCCTGGGGCAGAGTGCATGGGCATGTCATTTATTGCTTTTTCAAAGTCTTGTGGAGTTAGGATAATATCCAAGATTTTTTAGATGACCAGATTTTGCGTTTCGTTTATAAAGAATTCATTTGGATTGTCGACCCTTAGTCTGGGCAGCAGTTTGCTGAACACTGAGTCATATTGGGACTTTAGTATCTCACTCGTTTCTTGGCTGTCATCTCTGTATGTCCCATCCCGCCTAAGCAGGGGCCCAATACTGGATGTTGTTTTTTCCTTAGATTTGGCATAAGAGAAGACGATTTTTTTTCAGTTTCCTTTATGGTTTTAGTTCTTCCTGTGATGATTCTTGCCTCCTGTAAGATTCCTTCAGCTTAAGTTTGATATTTGCAATTTCATTGACTAGTGCCTCCCTTCGTATTTCAGATATGCTGGCCCCACTCAGCAGCTCCATGACTCTTCACCTTCATGTGTATATGGAGTATCTCTCTCTTTCTAGTTTACATCTTCTCTTTCTTTTTCTTAATGGAATGTGTCTTGAGCAGATCTCAAAAAAGAGAGAATTTTTTTTTTCAAGGCAAATGTTTGGATCCGTGTTGTTTAGGATATCTTCCCAGGATGTTTCATTTAGGACATGGTTTACTTGATCCCATTGTATGTTTTTGTTACTGAAATTGAATTTCATGAAGAGACCTTCATGACTGCTCACATTTTGCTGGTCAGGAGCCCTGTGCACACATGTCTGTACCTGTGATCTGAGTCTTTGATACGGTTATATTACGTTTCAGATTGTCATTGTTAGTGAAGATGAGGTCCAGCGTATTTTCTAGTCTTGTAGGTTCTACTATTTGCTGGTTTAAGGTGAATTTAGTGCAGAGATTTAATAGTTCGTGTGTGTGTGAATTTTCATCTGGGGTGATCTCTGGTGAAACTTTCTTTGCTATACTCCTCCAATTTAGGTGTCTCAAGTTGAAATCTCCTAGTAGTAAGAAGTTTGGGGCAGGAGTTGGAAGATTTTCCAGACAGTGGTCAATTTTCTCAAGCTGTTCCTGGAATTGCTGGGAAGTTGCATCTGGAGATTTGTATACTACCACAATGACAATGTTTTGGTTTTCAATCATTACTGCCAAAACTTCAACTACATCATTTGAGGTGTTTAGTAGTTCTGTCAAATGAGCAACTCGGTGACGTACAGGCCAACTTCCCGCCATCCCCTCATTGTTGCCTGTTTAGTCTGTCACATCGGAGTGGCCCGGTAGCCTGGTGGCTAAAGCTCCCGCTTCACACACGGAGGGCCCGGGTTCGATTCCCGGCGGGTGGAAACATTCGACACGTTTCCTTACACCTGTTGTCCTGTTCACCTAGCAGCAAATAGGTACCTGGGTGTTAGTCGACTGGTGTGGGTCGCATCCTGGGGGACAAGATTAAGGACCCCAATGGAAATAAGTTAGACAGTCCTCGATGACGCACTGACTTTCTTGGGTTATCCTGGGTGGCTAACCCTCCGGGGTTAAAAATCCGAACGAAATCTTATCTTATCTTAGGTTATAACCTGGGATCCATATTTCGCTGTCATAATGATCCTTTATGTGGGTCTCTGTGAATGTTGCAAACATTACATTTGACTCCGTGAGCAGTCCTTTGATGTAAGAAATTTTGTTGTTTTTTGACGGCTTTAGACCCTGTATGTTTGCAAAGACAAATGTCGTTATATTGGGGGAATTTATGGGGGTTTTATTTGCTGGCTCTAATATCTGTTTTTCTATAGAGGAGGCCAATGTCCGTGCCTCTGCTCCAGCAGTGTTTTCAGTTGGCGTGGCGCACATCAACCAGATAACTGCTGCAGTAAATGCACGTATAGCAAAACTAAGGCTGGCTTTCAGAAATCTATGAAATGAGTCTTTCACGACACCGTATACGGTGTATGTCAGGCCCAAATTGAAGTATGCAGCGTCAGTATGGAATCTGCACCTGGTGCAGCATGTCAAGAAACTGGAGAAAGTGCAGAGGTTTGTAGCAACTCTAGTTATGGAACTAAAGGGTATGTCCTATGAGGAGAGCTCTAATACCATCAGCCTGATGATATTAGAGGAAAGAAGGACTAAGGGTGATATAACAACATACAAAATACTGAAAGAAATTGATAGGTGGACAGGGACAGATTGTTGAAAGAAGAGGCACAACTGGAAGTTGAAAACACAGATGATTCACAGGGATGTTTGGAAGTATTCCTTCAATCTTAAAGCATCAAGGAAGTGGATCGACCTAGAAAATGAAGTGGTAGAGGCAAGATCCATACATAGCTTTAAGAAGGGGTAAGACACTGGTCTCTAAACCTATCCGAACCCAGTAGCGACCAGCGAAAAGGCAGAGCCGGGAGCTGTGAATAGACCCCTACCACCAAATACAGGTGAGTGCACACTCACACATTGTGCTAAAACAATATAGAAGAACACACAAATACATCAATCAATATTCATTTCAGCAGCACATAGTTCACATCTGATGAAGTTGGTTCTCCAGCACTAGAGTACATCTGTCTGGCCTTGAGGCTTTTATATAGCCTACCCTGTAAAATGTTGTCGACTAGGTGAGTACTAGTTGCTTAGTTTCATTATGTATTCCATACCCATCCAGTGTGCGCTAGTCACATCATACCCATTTGTGGATGGCAGTTACTTCATACCCATCTGTGGATGGCAGTTACTCGATACCCATCTGTGGATGGCAGTTGCTCCATACCCATCTGTGGATGGCAGTTACTCCATACCCATCTGTGGATGGTAGTTACTCGATACTCATCTGTGGTTGGTGTTACTCCATACCCATCCTGTGGTCAGTAGTCACACCATATCCATCCACACTATATCCTTCCTGTTGGCCATAATCATACCATAGCCATCCTTTGGACCTTAATCACACCGTACCCATTCTGGGAGCGGTAGTCAAAAGCCAAAAATACAAAGGTACACAATGGGTCTAGGAACTGGGTCACGATATTTACAGTAATGTAACGTGTGCTGTGTTGGCGCAGAGATCGAGTTTCCACTGCTCCTTGCGCATAAAAAAAATCTACTAGATTATGCGACACGATGACTGCCAGAATCATGCTGGGATACCGTCACTGCGGCAGATGGCCGCAGTTACCGCAGGTGACCTTCCAACTCCGTCTATTTCACATGTAAGCTCTGTGAAAAAAAGGGGAGGCACACGACCTTTACCATTATATAATTGATTGTTCAGTTGTTAGTGACTTTAGGCCCGAACATATGTAACACTTAGGACGGCGTAAATACTTCATGTACCTTCAGGTACTGCTTGAGCATGCCTTTAGTGTCCTCCCTGAATTAGCAAGCACCAGTCAACAGTCTCCTGGCTCCCCAGTTGAGTACGAAGTATACTGAGCAATTACTAGGAAAATGTGAAATTTGATGTACATGACAGTCATAAGCCTCGCATTTTCATTATAATTTACCACACATTTCTTCTATTTGTTATGTACAAGCTGGGTATTCTTCCCAGGGCATCTACGTATTTCTTCCTCTAGGCGAGTAAACACTTGATTAATGCCGGACAAATATACGCCGTCTGCTAAGTGCTTTGTCTACTTAAGCTAAAGTATTTTCTCTACGTCTTAATGCTATATTTTGTTTTCAGTGACACATTTGAATTTTTTCGTCGTTAAGTCAGGTTACAGAAATGAATCTTGAAGATGGTGATTGATTTGACAGGAAAACATTGATACGTTCATTACTAAATCTCTTAGATATATTAGACCATTAGGTAGAGCGCTATTTAGCGGTATACAGAAGCTGTGTGAAGCCTGGCGCCAGACATAGACTGTGTTGTCCGGTACAACAACAACCATGAAGGTGGTCACAGCAGCCTGGCGCCAGACATACACTGTGTTGTCCGGTACAACAACAACCATGAAGGTGGTCACAGCAGCCTGGCACCAGACACAGACTGTGTTGTCCGGTACAACAACAACCATGAAGGTGGTCACAGCAGCCTGGCACCAGACATAGACTGTGTTGTCCGGTACAACAACAACCATGAAGGTGGTCACAGCAGCCTGGCGCCAGACATAGACTGTGTTGTCCGGTACAACAACAACCATGAAGGTGGTCACAGCAGCCTGGCACCAGACATAGACTGTGTTGTCCGGTACAACAACAACCATGAAGGTGGTCACAGCAGCCTGGCGCCAGACATAGACTGTGTTGTCCGGTACAACAACAACCATGAAGGTGGTCACAGCAGCCTGGCACCAGACATAGACTGTGTTGTCCGGTACAACAACAACCAAGAAGGTGGTCACAGCAGCTTGGCACCAGACATACACTGTGTTGTCCGGTACAGCAACAACCATGAAGGTGGTCACAGCAGCCTGGCACCAGATATACACTGTGTTGTCCGGTACAACAACAACCAAGAAGGTGGTCACAGCAGCTTGGCACCAGACATACACTGTGTTGTCCGGTACAACAAAAACCATGAAGGTGGTCACAGCAGCTTGGCACCAGACATACACTGTGTTGTCCGGTACAACAAAAACCATGAAGGTGGTCACAGCAGCATGGCGCCAGACATAGTCTGTGTTGTCCGGTACAACAACAACCATGAAGGTGGTCACAACAGCCTGGCGCCAGACATAGACTGTGTTGTCCGGTACAACAACAACCATGAAGGTGGTCACAGCAGCCTGGCACCAGACATAGACTGTGTTGTCCGGTACAACAACAACCATGAAGGTGGTCACAGCAGCCTGGCACCAGACATAGACTGTGTTGTCCGGTACAACAACAACATGAAGGTGGTCACAGCAGCCTGGCGCCAGACATAGTCTGTGTTGTCCGGTACAACAACAACCATGAAGGTGGTCACAGCAGCCTGGCGCCAGACATAGACTGTGTTGTGCGGTACAACAACAACCATGAAGGTGGTCACAGCAGCCTGGCACCAGAACATAGACTGTGTTGTCCGGTACAACAACAACCATGAAGGTGGTCACAGCAGCCTGGCACCAGACATACACTGTGTTGTCCGGTACAACAACAACCATGAAGGTGGTCACAGCAGCCTGGCACCAGACATAGACTGTGTTGTCCGGTACAACAACAACCATGAAGGTGGTCACAGCAGCCTGGCGCCAGACATAGACTCTGTTGTCCGGTACAACAACAACCATGAAGGTGGTCACAGCAGCCTGGCGCCAGATATACACTGTGTTGTCCGGTACAACAACAACCATGAAGGTGGTCACAGCAGCCTGGCACCAGACATACACTGTGTTGTCCGGTACAACAACAACCATGAAGGTGGTCACAGCAGCCTGACGCAAGACATAGACTGTGTTGTCCGGTACAACAACAACCATGAAGGTGGTCACAGCAGCTTGGCGCCAGACATAGACTGTGTTGTCCGGTACAACAACAACCATGAAGGTGGTCACAGCAGCCTGGCACCAGACATAGACTGTGTTGTCCGGTACAACAACAACCATGAAGGTGGTCACAGCAGCCTGGCGCCAGACATAGACTGTGTTGTCCGGTACAACAACAACCATGAAGGTGGTCACAGCAGCCTGGCGCCAGACATACACTGTGTTGTCCGGTACAACAACAACCATGAAGGTGGTCACAGCAGCCTGGCACCAGACATAGACTGTGTTGTCCGGTACAACAACAACCATGAAGGTGGTCACAGCAGCCTGGCACCAGACATAGACTGTGTTGTCCGGTACAACAACAACCATGAAGGTGGTCACAGCAGCCTGGCGCCAGACATAGACTGTGTTGTCCGGTACAACAACAACCATGAAGGTGGTCACAGCAGCCTGGCGCCAGACATACAGTGTGTTGTCCGGTACAACAACAACCATGAAGGTGGTCACAGCAGCCTGGCACAAGACATACACTGTGTTGTCCGGCACAACAACAACCATGAAGGTGGTCACAGCAGCCTGGCGCCAGACATACACTGTGTTGTCCGGTACAACAACAACCATGAAGGTGGTCACAGCAGCCTGGCACCAGACATACACTGTGTTGTCCGGTACAGCAACAACCATGAAGGTGGTCACAGCAGCCTGGCGCCAGACATAGACTGTGTTGTCCGGTACAACAACAACCATGAAGGTGGTCACAGCAGCCTGGCACCAGACATACACTGTGTTGTCCGGTACAACAACAACCATGAAGGTGGTCACAGCAGCCTGGCGCCAGACATAGACTGTGTTGTCCGTTATAACAACAACCATGAAGGTGGTCACAGCAGAATGGCACCAGACATACACTGTGTTGTCCGGTACAACAACAACCATGAAGGTGGTCACAGAAGCCTGGCGCCAGACATACACTGTGTTGTCCGGTACAACAACAACCATGAAGGTGGTCACAGCAGCCTGGCACCAGACATAGTCTGTGTTGTCCGGTACAACAACAACCATGAAGGTGGTCACAGCAGCCTGGCGCCAGACATAGACTGTGTTGTCCGGTACAACAACAACCATGAAGGTGGTCACAGCAGCCTGGCACCAGACATAGACTGTGTTGTCCGGTACAACAACAACCATGAAGGTGGTCACACCAGCCTGGCGCCAGATACACACTGTGTTGTCCGGTACAACAACAACCATGAAGGTGGTCACAGCAGCCTGGCACCTGACATAGACTGTGTTGTCCGGTACAACAACAACCATGAAGGTGGTCACAGCAGACTGGCACCAGACATAGACTGTGTTGTCCGGTACAACAACAACCATGAAGGGGGTCACAGCAGCCTGGCGCCAGACATAGACTGTGTTGTCCGGTACAACAACAACCATGAAGGTGGTCACAGCAGCCTGGCGCCAGACATAGACTGTGTTGTCCGGTACAACAACAACCATGAAGGTGGTTACAGCAGCCTGGCACCAGACATACACTGTATTGTCCGGTACAACAACAACCATGAAGGTGGTCACAGCAGCCTGGCACCAGACATCACTGTGTTTTCCGGTACAACAACAACCATGAAGGTGGTCACAGCAGCCTGGCACCAGACATACACTGTATTGTCCGGTACAACAACAACCATGAAGGTGGTCACAGCAGCCTGGCACCAGACATCACTGTGTTTTCTGGTACAACAACAACCATGAAGGTGGTTACAGCAGCCTGGCACCAGACATCACTGTGTTTTCTGGTACAACAACAACCATGAAGGGGGTCACAGCAGCCTGGCGCCAGACATACACTGTGTTGTCCGGTACAACAACAACCATGAAGGTGGTCACAGCAGCCTGGCGCCAGACATAGACTGTGTTGTCCGGTACAACAACAACCATGAAGGTGGTCACAGCAGCCTGGCGCCAGACATACACTGTGTTGTCCGGTACAACAACGACCATGAAGGTGGTCACAGCAGCCTGGCGCCAGACATAGACTGTGTTGTCCGGTAAGACAACAACCATGAAGGTCGTCACAGCAGCCTGGCGCCAGACATACACTGTGTTGTCCGGTACAACAACAACCATGAAGGTGGTCACAGCAGCCTGGCACCAGACATAGACTGTGTTGTCCGGTACAACAACAACCATGAAGGTGGTCACAGCAGCCTGGCACCAGACATAGACTGTGTTGTCCGGTACAACAACAACCATGAAGGTGGTCACAGCAGCCTGGCGCCAGACATAGACTGTGTTGTCCGGTACAACAACAACCATGAAGGTGGTCACAGCAGCCTGGCGCCAGACATACACTGTGTTGTCCGGTACAACAACAACCATGAAGGTGGTCACAGCAGCCTGGCACCAGACATAGACTGTGTTGTCCGGTACAACAACAACCATGAAGGTGGTCACAGCAGCCTGGCACCAGACATAGACTGTGTTGTCCGGTACAACAACAACCATGAAGGTGGTCACAGCAGCCTGGCACCAGACATAGACTGTGTTGTCCGGTACAACAACAACCATGAAGGTGGTCACAGCAGCCTGGCGCCAGACATAGACTGTGTTGTCCGGTACAACAACAACCATGAAGGTGGTCACAGCAGCCTGGCACCAGACATAGACTGTGTTGTCCGGTACAACAACAACCATGAAGGTGGTCACAGCAGCCTGGCACCAGACATACACTGTGTTGTCCGGTACAACAACAACCATGAAGGTGGTCACAGCAGCCTGGCGCCAGACATAGACTGTGTTGTCCGGTACAACAACAACCATGAAGGTGGTCACAGCAGCCTGGCACCAGACATACACTGTGTTGTCCGGTACAACAACAACCATGAAGGTGGTCACAGCAGCCTGGCACCAGACATAGACTGTGTTGTCCGGTACAACAACAACCATGAAGGTGGTCACAGCAGCCTGGCACCAGACATAGACTGTGTTGTCCGGTACAACAACAACCATGAAGGTGGTCACAGCAGCCTGGCACCAGACATACACTGTGTTGTCCGGTACAACAACAACCATGAAGGTGGTCACAGCAGCCTGGCGCCAGACATAGACTGTGTTGTCCGGTACAACAACAACCATGAAGGTGGTCACAGCAGCCTGGCACCAGACATACACTGTGTTGTCCGGTACAACAACAACCATGAAGGTGGTCACAGCAGCCTGGCGCCAGACATACACTGTGTTGTCCGGTACAACAACAACCATGAAGGTGGTCACAGCAGCCTGGCGCCAGACATAGACTGTGTTGTCCGGTACAACAACAACCATGAAGGTGGTCACAGCAGCCTGGCGCCAGACATAGACTGTGTTGTCCGGTACAACAACAACCATGAAGGTGGTCACAGCAGCCTGGCGCCAGACATAGACTGTGTTGTCCGGTACAACAACAACCATGAAGGTGGTCACAGCAGCCTGGCGCCAGACATACACTGTGTTGTCCGGTACAACAACAACCATGAAGGTGGTCACAGCAGCCTGGCGCCAGACATAGACTGTGTTGTCCGGTACAACAACAACCATGAAGGTGGTCACAGCAGCCTGGCGCCAGACATACACTGTGTTGTCCGGTACAACAACAACCATGAAGGTGGTCACAGCAGCCTGGCGCCAGACATAGACTGTGTTGTCCGGTACAACAACAACCATGAAGGTGGTCACAGCAGCCTGGCGCCAGACATAGACTGTGTTGTCCGGTACAACAACAACCATGAAGGTGGTCACAGCAGCCTGGCACCAGACATAGACTGTGTTGTCCGGTACAACAACAACCATGAAGGTGGTCACAGCAGCCTGGCGCCAGACATACACTGTGTTGTCCGGTACAACAACAACCATGAAGGTGGTCACAGCAGCCTGGCACCAGACATAGACTGTGTTGTCCGGTACAACAACAACCATGAAGGTGGTCACAGCAGCCTGGCACCAGACATAGACTGTGTTGTCCGGTACAACAACAACCATGAAGGTGGTCACAGCAGCCTGGCGCCAGACATAGACTGTGTTGTCCGGTACAACAACAACCATGAAGGTGGTCACAGCAGCCTGGCGCCAGACATACACTGTGTTGTCCGGTACAACAACAACCATGAAGGTGGTCACAGCAGCCTGGCACCAGACATACACTGTGTTGTCCGGTACAACAACAACCATGAAGGTGGTCACAGCAGCCTGGCGCCAGACATACACTGTGTTGTCCGGTACAACAACAACCATGAAGGTGGTCACAGCAGCCTGGCACCAGACATACACTGTGTTGTCCGGTACAACAACAACCATGAAGGTGGTCACAGCAGCCTGGCGCCAGACATAGACTGTGTTGTCCGGTACAACAACAACCATGAAGGTGGTCACAGCAGCCTGGCACCAGACATAGACTGTGTTGTCCGGTACAACAACAACCATGAAGGTGGTCACAGCAGCCTGGCGCCAGACATAGACTGTGTTGTCCGGTACAACAACAACCATGAAGGTGGTCACAGCAGCCTGGCACCAGACATACACTGTGTTGTCCGGTACAACAACAACCATGAAGGTGGTCACAGCAGCCTGGCGCCAGACATACACTGTGTTGTCCGGTACAACAACAACCATGAAGGTGGTCACAGCAGCCTGGCACCAGACATACACTGTGTTGTCCGGTACAACAACAACCATGAAGGTGGTCACAGCAGCCTGGCGCCAGACATAGACTGTGTTGTCCGGTACAACAACAACCATGAAGGTGGTCACAGCAGCCTGGCACCAGACATAGACTGTGTTGTCCGGTACAACAACAACCATGAAGGTGGTCACAGCAGCCTGGCGCCAGACATACACTGTGTTGTCCGGTACAACAACAACCATGAAGGTGGTCACAGCAGCCTGGCGCCAGACATAGACTGTGTTGTCCGGTACAACAACAACCATGAAGGTGGTCACAGCAGCCTGGCACCAGACATAGACTGTGTTGTCCGGTACAACAACAACCATGAAGGTGGTCACAGCAGCCTGGCGCCAGACATAGACTGTGTTGTCCGGTACAACAACAACCATGAAGGTGGTCACAGCAGCCTGGCGCCAGACATAGACTGTGTTGTCCGGTACAACAACAACCATGAAGGTGGTCACAGCAGCCTGGCGCCAGACATACACTGTGTTGTCCGGTACAACAACAACCATGAAGGTGGTCACAGCAGCCTGGCACCAGACATACACTGTGTTGTCCGGTACAACAACAACCATGAAGGTGGTCACAGCAGCCTGGCACCAGACATACACTGTGTTGTCCGGTACAACAACAACCATGAAGGTGGTCACAGCAGCCTGGCACCAGACATACACTGTGTTGTCCGGTACAACAACAACCATGAAGGTGGTCACAGCAGCCTGGCACCAGACATACACTGTGTTGTCCGGTACAACAACAACCATGAAGGTGGTCACAGCAGCCTGGCGCCAGACATACACTGTGTTGTCCGGTACAACAACAACCATGAAGGTGGTCACAGCAGCCTGGCGCCAGACATAGACTGTGTTGTCCGGTACAACAACAACCATGAAGGTGGTCACAGCAGCCTGGCGCCAGACATACACTGTGTTGTCCGGTACAACAACAACCATGAAGGTGGTCACAGCAGCCTGGCGCCAGACATAGACTGTGTTGTCCGGTACAACAACAACCATGAAGGTGGTCACAGCAGCCTGGCGCCAGACATACACTGTGTTGTCCGGTACAACAACAACCATGAAGGTGGTCACAGCAGCCTGGCACCAGACATAGACTGTGTTGTCCGGTACAACAACAACCATGAAGGTGGTCACAGCAGCCTGGCACCAGACATAGACTGTGTTGTCCGGTACAACAACAACCATGAAGGTGGTCACAGCAGCCTGGCGCCAGACATAGACTGTGTTGTCCGGTACAACAACAACCATGAAGGTGGTCACAGCAGCCTGGCGCCAGACATACACTGTGTTGTCCGGTACAACAACAACCATGAAGGTGGTCACAGCAGCCTGGCACCAGACATAGACTGTGTTGTCCGGTACAACAACAACCATGAAGGTGGTCACAGCAGCCTGGCGCCAGACATAGACTGTGTTGTCCGGTACAACAACAACCATGAAGGTGGTCACAGCAGCCTGGCGCCAGACATAGACTGTGTTGTCCGGTACAACAACAACCATGAAGGTGGTCACAGCAGCCTGGCGCCAGACATAGACTGTGTTGTCCGGTACAACAACAACCATGAAGGTGGTCACAGCAGCCTGGCGCCAGACATAGACTGTGTTGTCCGGTACAACAACAACCATGAAGGTGGTCACAGCAGCCTGGCACCAGACATACACTGTGTTGTCCGGTACAACAACAACCATGAAGGTGGTCACAGCAGCCTGGCGCCAGACATAGACTGTGTTGTCCGGTACAACAACAACCATGAAGGTGGTCACAGCAGCCTGGCACCAGACATACACTGTGTTGTCCGGTACAACAACAACCATGAAGGTGGTCACAGCAGCCTGGCGCCAGACATAGACTGTGTTGTCCGGTACAACAACAACCATGGTGGTGGTCACAGCAGCCTGGCGCCAGACATAGACTGTGTTGTCCGGTACAACAACAACCATGATGGTGGTCACAGCAGCCTGGCGCCAGACATACATTGTGTTGTCCAGTACAACAACAACCATGAAGGTGGTCACAGCAGCCTGGCGCCAGACATAGACTGTGTTGTCCGGTACAACAACAACCATGAAGGTGGTCACAGCAGCCTGGCGCCAGACATAGACTGTGTTGTCCGGTACAACAACAACCATGAAGGTGGTCACAGCAGCCTGGCGCCAGACATAGACTGTGTTGTCCGGTACAACAACAACCATGAAGGTGGTCACAGCAGCCTGGCGCCAGACATAGACTGTGTTGTCCGGTACAACAACAACCATGAAGGTGGTCACAGCAGCCTGGCGCCAGACATAGACTGTGTTGTCCGGTACAACAACAACCATGAAGGTGGTCACAGCAGCCTGGCGCCAGACATAGACTGTGTTGTCCGGTACAACAACAACCATGAAGGTGGTCACAGCAGCCTGGCGCCAGACATAGACTGTGTTGTCCGGTACAACAACAACCATGAAGGTGGTCACAGCAGCCTGGCGCCAGACATAGACTGTGTTGTCCGGTACAACAACAACCATGAAGGTGGTCACAGCAGCCTGGCACCAGACATACACTGTGTTGTCCGGTACAACAACAACCATGAAGGTGGTCACAGCAGCCTGGCGCCAGACATAGACTGTGTTGTCCGGTACAACAACAACCATGAAGGTGGTCACAGCAGCCTGGCGCCAGACATAGACTGTGTTGTCCGGTACAACAACAACCATGAAGGTGGTCACAGCAGCCTGGCGCCAGACATAGACTGTGTTGTCCGGTACAACAACAACCATGAAGGTGGTCACAGCAGCCTGGCACCAGACATAGACTGTGTTGTCCGGTACAACAACAACCATGAAGGTGGTCACAGCAGCCTGGCACCAGACATACACTGTGTTGTCCGGTACAACAACAACCATGAAGGTGGTCACAGCAGCCTGGCACCAGACATACACTGTGTTGTCCGGTACAACAACAACCATGAAGGTGGTCACAGCAGCCTGGCGCCAGACATAGACTGTGTTGTCCGGTACAACAACAACCATGAAGGTGGTCACAGCAGCCTGGCGCCAGACATACACTGTGTTGTCCGGTACAACAACAACCATGAAGGTGGTCACAGCAGCCTGGCGCCAGACATAGACTGTGTTGTCCGGTACAACAACAACCATGAAGGTGGTCACAGCAGCCTGGCGCCAGACATAGACTGTGTTGTCCGGTACAACAACAACCATGAAGGTGGTCACAGCAGCCTGGCGCCAGACATAGACTGTGTTGTCCGGTACAACAACAACCATGAAGGTGGTCACAGCAGCCTGGCGCCAGACATACACTGTGTTGTCCGGTACAACAACAACCATGAAGGTGGTCACAGCAGCCTGGCACCAGACATAGACTGTGTTGTCCGGTACAACAACAACCATGAAGGTGGTCACAGCAGCCTGGCGCCAGACATAGACTGTGTTGTCCGGTACAACAACAACCATGAAGGTGGTCACAGCAGCCTGGCACCAGACATAGACTGTGTTGTCCGGTACAACAACAACCATGAAGGTGGTCACAGCAGCCTGGCGCCAGACATAGACTGTGTTGTCCGGTACAACAACAACCATGAAGGTGGTCACAGCAGCCTGGCGCCAGACATACACTGTGTTGTCCGGTACAACAACAACCATGAAGGTGGTCACAGCAGCCTGGCACCAGACATACACTGTGTTGTCCGGTACAACAACAACCATGAAGGTGGTCACAGCAGCCTGGCGCCAGACATACACTGTGTTGTCCGGTACAACAACAACCATGAAGGTGGTCACAGCAGCCTGGCGCCAGACATACACTGTGTTGTCCGGTACAACAACAACCATGAAGGTGGTCACAGCAGCCTGGCGCCAGACATAGACTGTGTTGTCCGGTACAACAACAACCATGAAGGTGGTCACAGCAGCCTGGCGCCAGACATAGACTGTGTTGTCCGGTACAACAACAACCATGAAGGTGGTCACAGCAGCCTGGCGCCAGACATAGACTGTGTTGTCCGGTACAACAACAACCATGAAGGTGGTCACAGCAGCCTGGCGCCAGACATAGACTGTGTTGTCCGGTACAACAACAACCATGAAGGTGGTCACAGCAGCCTGGCGCCAGACATACACTGTGTTGTCCGGTACAACAACAACCATGAAGGTGGTCACAGCAGCCTGGCGCCAGACATAGACTGTGTTGTCCGGTACAACAACAACCATGAAGGTGGTCACAGCAGCCTGGCGCCAGACATACACTGTGTTGTCCGGTACAACAACAACCATGAAGGTGGTCACAGCAGCCTGGCGCCAGACATAGACTGTGTTGTCCGGTACAACAACAACCATGAAGGTGGTCACAGCAGCCTGGCGCCAGACATAGACTGTGTTGTCCGGTACAACAACAACCATGAAGGTGGTCACAGCAGCCTGGCGCCAGACATACACTGTGTTGTCCGGTACAACAACAACCATGAAGGTGGTCACAGCAGCCTGGCGCCAGACATACACTGTGTTGTCCGGTACAACAACAACCATGAAGGTGGTCACAGCAGCCTGGCGCCAGACATACACTGTGTTGTCCGGTACAACAACAACCATGAAGGTGGTCACAGCAGCCTGGCACCAGACATAGACTGTGTTGTCCGGTACAACAACAACCATGAAGGTGGTCACAGCAGCCTGGCGCCAGACATAGACTGTGTTGTCCGGTACAACAACAACCATGAAGGTGGTCACAGCAGCCTGGCGGTACAACAACAACCAGACATAGACTGTGTTGCCCGGTACAACAACAACCATGAAGGTGGTCACAGCAGCCTGGCGCCAGACATAGACTGTGTTGTCCGGTACAACAACAACCATGAAGGTGGTCACAGCAGCCTGGCGCCAGACATAGACTGTGTTGTCCGGTACAACAACAACCATGAAGGTGGTCACAGCAGCCTGGCGCCAGACATAGACTGTGTTGTCCGGTACAACAACAACCATGAAGGTGGTCACAGCAGCCTGGCGCCAGACATAGACTGTGTTGTCCGGTACAACAACAACCATGAAGGTGGTCACAGCAGCCTGGCGCCAGACATAGACTGTGTTGTCCGGTACAACAACAACCATGAAGGTGGTCACAGCAGCCTGGCGCCAGACATACACTGTGTTGTCCGGTACAACAACAACCATGAAGGTGGTCACAGCAGCCTGGCGCCAGACATACACTGTGTTGTCCGGTACAACAACAACCATGAAGGTGGTCACAGCAGCCTGGCGCCAGACATACACTGTGTTGTCCGGTACAACAACAACCATGAAGGTGGTCACAGCAGCCTGGCGCCAGACATACACTGTGTTGTCCGGTACAACAACAACCATGAAGGTGGTCACAGCAGCCTGGCGCCAGACATAGACTGTGTTCTCCGGTACAACAACAACCACAACAAAGGTGGTCACAGCAGCCTGGCGCCAGACATAGACTGTGTTGTCCGGTACAACAACAACCATGAAGGTGGTCACAGCAGCCTGGCGCCAGACATAGACTGTGTTGTCCGGTACAACAACAACCATGAAGGTGGTCACAGCAGCCTGGCGCCAGACATAGACTGTGTTGTCCGGTACAACAACAACCATGAAGGTGGTCACAGCAGCCTGGCGCCAGACATAGACTGTGTTGTCCGGTACAACAACAACCATGAAGGTGGTCACAGCAGCCTGGCACCAGACATAGACTGTGTTGTCCGGTACAACAACAACCATGAAGGTGGTCACAGCAGCCTGGCGCCAGACATACACTGTGTTGTCCGGTACAACAACAACCATGAAGGTGGTCACAGCAGCCTGGCGCCAGACATAGACTGTGTTGTCCGGTACAACAACAACCATGAAGGTGGTCACAGCAGCCTGGCGCCAGACATAGACTGTGTTGTCCGGTACAACAACAACCATGAAGGTGGTCACAGCAGCCTGGCACCAGACATACACTGTGTTGTCCGGTACAACAACAACCATGAAGGTGGTCACAGCAGCCTGGCGCCAGACATACACTGTGTTGTCCGGTACAACAACAACCATGAAGGTGGTCACAGCAGCCTGGCGCCAGACATACACTGTGTTGTCCGGTACAACAACAACCATGAAGGTGGTCACAGCAGCCTGGCACCAGACATAGACTGTGTTGTCCGGTACAACAACAACCATGAAGGTGGTCACAGCAGCCTGGCGCCAGACATAGACTGTGTTGTCCGGTACAACAACAACCATGAAGGTGGTCACAGCAGCCTGGCACCAGACATACACTGTGTTGTCCGGTACAACAACAACCATGAAGGTGGTCACAGCAGCCTGGCGCCAGACATACACTGTGTTGTCCGGTACAACAACAACCATGAAGGTGGTCACAGCAGCCTGGCGCCAGACATACACTGTGTTGTCCGGTACAACAACAACCATGAAGGTGGTCACAGCAGCCTGGCGCCAGACATAGACTGTGTTGTCCGGTACAACAACAACCATGAAGGTGGTCACAGCAGCCTGGCGCCAGGCTTAGACTGTGTTGTCCGGTACAACAACAACCATGAAGGTGGTCACAGCAGCCTGGCGCCAGAAATACACTGTGTTGTCCGGTACAACAACTACCATGAAGGTGGTCACAGCAGCCTGGCGCCAGACATACACTGTGTTGTCCGGTACAACAACAACCATGAAGGTGGTCACAGCAGCCTGGCGCCAGACATAGACTGTGTTGTCCGGTACAACAACAACCATGAAGGTTGTCACAGCAGCCTGGCAACCAGACATAGACTGTGTTGTCCGGTACAACAACAACCATGAAGGTGGTCACAGCAGCCTGGCACCAGACATACACTGTGTTGTCCGGTACAACAACAACCATGAAGGTGGTCACAGCAGCCTGGCGCCAGACATAGACTGTGTTGTCCGGTACAACAACAACCATGAAGGTGGTCACAGCAGCCTGGCACCAGACATACACTGTGTTGTCCGGTACAACAACAACCATAAAGGTGGTCACAGCAGCCTGGCGCCAGACATACACTGTGTTGTCCGGTACAACAACAACCATGAAGGTGGTCACAGCAGCCTGGCGCCAGACATAGACTGTGTTGTCCGGTACAACAACAACCATGAAGGTGGTCACAGCAGCCTGGCGCCAGACATAGACTGTGTTGTCCGGTACAACAACAACCATGAAGGTGGTCACAGCAGCCTGGCGCCAGACATAGACTGTGTTGTCCGGTACAACAACAACCATGAAGGTGGTCACAGCAGCCTGGCGCCAGACATAGACTGTGTTGTCCGGTACAACAACAACCATGAAGGTGGTCACAGCAGCCTGGCGCCAGACATAGACTGTGTTGTCCGGTACAACAACAACCATGAAGGTGGTCACAGCAGCCTGGCGCCAGACATAGACTGTGTTGTCCGGTACAACAACAACCATGAAGGTGGTCACAGCAGCCTGGCACCAGACATAGACTGTGTTGTCCGGTACAACAACAACCATGAAGGTGGTCACAGCAGCCTGGCACCAGACATAGACTGTGTTGTCCGGTACAACAACAACCATGAAGGTGGTCACAGCAGCCTGGCGCCAGACATACACTGTGTTGTCCGGTACAACAACAACCATGAAGGTGGTCACAGCAGCCTGGCGCCAGACATAGACTGTGTTGTCCGGTACAACAACAACCATGAAGGTGGTCACAGCAGCCTGGCGCCAGACATAGACTGTGTTGTCCGGTACAACAACAACCATGAAGGTGGTCACAGCAGCCTGGCGCCAGACATACACTGTGTTGTCCGGTACAACAACAACCATGAAGGTGGTCACAGCAGCCTGGCGCCAGACATACACTGTGTTGTCCGGTACAACAACAACCATGAAGGTGGTCACAGCAGCCTGGCGCCAGACATAGACTGTGTTGTCCGGTACAACAACAACCATGAAGGTGGTCACAGCAGCCTGGCGCCAGACATACACTGTGTTGTCCGGTACAACAACAACCATGAAGGTGGTCACAGCAGCCTGGCACCAGACATAGACTGTGTTGTCCGGTACAACAACAACCATGAAGGTGGTCACAGCAGCCTGGCGCCAGACATAGACTGTGTTGTCCGGTACAACAACAACCATGAAGGTGGTCACAGCAGCCTGGCGCCAGACATAGACTGTGTTGTCCGGTACAACAACAACCATGAAGGTGGTCACAGCAGCCTGGCGCCAGACATAGACTGTGTTGTCCGGTACAACAACAACCATGAAGGTGGTCACAGCAGCCTGGCGCCAGACATAGACTGTGTTGTCCGGTACAACAACAACCATGAAGGTGGTCACAGCAGCCTGGCGCCAGACATACACTGTGTTGTCCGGTACAACAACAACCATGAAGGTGGTCACAGCAGCCTGGCGCCAGACATAGACTGTGTTGTCCGGTACAACAACAACCATGAAGGTGGTCACAGCAGCCTGGCGCCAGACATAGACTGTGTTGTCCGGTACAACAACAACCATGAAGGTGGTCACAGCAGCCTGGCGCCAGACATACACTGTGTTGTCCGGTACAACAACAACCATGAAGGTGGTCACAGCAGCCTGGCGCCAGACATACACTGTGTTGTCCGGTACAACAACAACCATGAAGGTGGTCACAGCAGCCTGGCGCCAGACATAGACTGTGTTGTCCGGTACAACAACAACCATGAAGGTGGTCACAGCAGCCTGGCGCCAGACATAGACTGTGTTGTCCGGTACAACAACAACCATGAAGGTGGTCACAGCAGCCTGGCACCAGACATAGACTGTGTTGTCCGGTACAACAACAACCATGAAGGTGGTCACAGCAGCCTGGCGCCAGACATAGACTGTGTTGTCCGGTACAACAACAACCATGAAGGTGGTCACAGCAGCCTGGCGCCAGACATAGACTGTGTTGTCCGGTACAACAACAACCATGAAGGTGGTCACAGCAGCCTGGCGCCAGACATAGACTGTGTTGTCCGGTACAACAACAACCATGAAGGTGGTCACAGCAGCCTGGCGCCAGACATAGACTGTGTTGTCCGGTACAACAACAACCATGAAGGTGGTCACAGCAGCCTGGCGCCAGACATAGACTGTGTTGTCCGGTACAACAACAACCATGAAGGTGGTCACAGCAGCCTGGCGCCAGACATACACTGTGTTGTCCGGTACAACAACAACCATGAAGGTGGTCACAGCAGCCTGGCGCCAGACATACACTGTGTTGTCCGGTACAACAACAACCATGAAGGTGGTCACAGCAGCCTGGCGCCAGACATACACTGTGTTGTCCGGTACAACAACAACCATGAAGGTGGTCACAGCAGCCTGGCGCCAGACATACACTGTGTTGTCCGGTACAACAACAACCATGAAGGTGGTCACAGCCGCCTGGCGCCAGACATAGACTGTGTTGTACAACAACAACCCGGTACAGCCTGGCGCCAGACATACACTGTGTTGTCCGGTATAACAACAACCATGAAGGTGGTCACAGCAGCCTGGCGCCAGACATAGACTGTGTTGTCCGGTACAACAACAACCATGAAGGTGGTCACAGCAGCCTGGCGCCAGACATAGACTGTGTTGTCCGGTACAACAACAACCATGAAGGTGGTCACAGCAGCCTGGCGCCAGACATAGACTGTGTTGTCCGGTACAACAACAACCATACAACAAAGGTGGTCACAGCAGCCTGGCGCCAGACATAGACTGTGTTGTCCGGTACAACAACAACCATGAAGGTGGTCACAGCAGCCTGGCGCCAGACATAGACTGTGTTGTCCGGTACAACAACAACCATGAAGGTGGTCACAGCAGCCTGGCGCCAGACATAGACTGTGTTGTCCGGTACAACAACAACCATGAAGGTGGTCACAGCAGCCTGGCACCAGACATAGACTGTGTTGTCCGGTACAACAACAACCATGAAGGTGGTCACAGCAGCCTGGCGCCAGACATACACTGTGTTGTCCGGTACAACAACAACCATGAAGGTGGTCACAGCAGCCTGGCGCCAGACATACACTGTGTTGTCCGGTACAACAACAACCATGAAGGTGGTCACAGCAGCCTGGCGCCAGACATAGACTGTGTTGTCCGGTACAACAACAACCATGAAGGTGGTCACAGCAGCCTGGCACCAGCACTGTGTTGTCCGGTACAACAACAACCATGAAGGTGGTCACAGCAGCCTGGCACCAGACATCACTGTGTTTTCCGGTACAACAACAACCATGAAGGTGGTCACAGCAGCCTGGCACCAGACATACACTGTGTTGTCCGGTACAACAACAACCATAAAGGTGGTCACAGCAGCCTGGCGCCAGACATACACTGTGTTGTCCGGTACAACAACAACCATGAAGGTGGTCACAGCAGCCTGGCGCCAGACATAGACTGTGTTGTCCGGTACAACAACAACCATGAAGGTGGTCACAGCAGCCTGGCAGCCAGACATAGACTGTGTTGTCCGGTACAACAACAACCATGAAGGTGGTCACAGCAGCCTGGCGCCAGACATAGACTGTGTTGTCCGGTACAACAACAACCATGAAGGTGGTCACAGCAGCCTGGCACCAGACATAGACTGTGTTGTCCGGTACAACAACAACCATGAAGGTGGTCACAGCAGCCTGGCGCCAGACATACACTGTGTTGTCCGGTACAACAACAACCATGAAGGTGGTCACAGCAGCCTGGCACCAGACATACACTGTGTTGTCCGGTACAACAACAACCATGAAGGTGGTCACAGCAGCCTGGCGCCAGACATAGACTGTGTTGTCCGGTACAACAACAACCATGAAGGTGGTCACAGCAGCCTGGCGCCAGACATAGACTGTGTTGTCCGGTACAACAACAACCATGAAGGTGGTCACAGCAGCCTGGCGCCAGACATAGACTGTGTTGTCCGGTACAACAACAACCATGAAGGTGGTCACAGCAGCCTGGCGCCAGACATACACTGTGTTGTCCGGTACAACAACAACCATGAAGGTGGTCACAGCAGCCTGGCGCCAGACATACACTGTGTTGTCCGGTACAACAACAACCATGAAGGTGGTCACAGCAGCCTGGCGCCAGACATAGACTGTGTTGTCCGGTACAACAACAACCATGAAGGTGGTCACAGCAGCCTGGCGCCAGACATACACTGTGTTGTCCGGTACAACAACAACCATGAAGGTGGTCACAGCAGCCTGGCGCCAGACATAGACTGTGTTGTCCGGTACAACAACAACCATGAAGGTGGTCACAGCAGCCTGGCGCCAGACATACACTGTGTTGTCCGGTACAACAACAACCATGAAGGTGGTCACAGCAGCCTGGCGCCAGACATAGACTGTGTTGTCCGGTACAACAACAACCATGAAGGTGGTCACAGCAGCCTGGCACCAGACATAGACTGTGTTGTCCGGTACAACAACAACCATGAAGGTGGTCACAGCAGCCTGGCGCCAGACATAGACTGTGTTGTCCGGTACAACAACAACCATGAAGGTGGTCACAGCAGCCTGGCGCCAGACATAGACTGTGTTGTCCGGTACAACAACAACCATGAAGGTGGTCACAGCAGCCTGGCACCAGACATACACTGTGTTGTCCGGTACAACAACAACCATGAAGGTGGTCACAGCAGCCTGGCGCCAGACATACACTGTGTTGTCCGGTACAACAACAACCATGAAGGTGGTCACAGCAGCCTGGCGCCAGACATAGACTGTGTTGTCCGGTACACTGTGTTGTCCGGTACAACAACAACCATGAAGGTGGTCACAGCAGCCTGGCGCCAGACATACACTGTGTTGTCCGGTACAACAACAACCATGAAGGTGGTCACAGCAGCCTGGCGCCAGACATAGACTGTGTTGTCCGGTACAACAACAACCATGAAGGTGGTCACAGCAGCCTGGCGCCAGACATACACTGTGTTGTCCGGTACAACAACAACCATGAAGGTGGTCACAGCAGCCTGGCGCCAGACATAGACTGTGTTGTCCGGTACAACAACAACCATGAAGGTGGTCACAGCAGCCTGGCGCCAGACATAGACTGTGTTGTCCGGTACAACAACAACCATGAAGGTGGTCACAGCAGCCTGGCGCCAGACATACACTGTGTTGTCCGGTACAACAACAACCATGAAGGTGGTCACAGCAGCCTGGCGCCAGACATACACTGTGTTGTCCGGTACAACAACAACCATGAAGGTGGTCAAAGCAGCCTGGCGCCAGACATACACTGTGTTGTCCGGTACAACAACAACCATGAAGTCACAGAAGCCTGGCGCCAGACATAGACTGTGTTGTCCGGTACAACAACAACCATGAAGGTGGTCACAGCAGCCTGGCGCCAGACATAGACTGTGTTGTCCGGTACAACAACAACCATGAAGGTGGTCACAGCAGCCTGGCGCCAGACATAGACTGTGTTGTCCGGTACAACAACAACCATGAAGGTGGTCACAGCAGCCTGGCGCCAGACATAGACTGTGTTGTCCGGTACAACAACAACCATGAAGGTGGTCACAGCAGCCTGGCACCAGACATAGACTGTGTTGTCCGGTACAACAACAACCATGAAGGTGGTCACAGCAGCCTGGCGCCAGACATAGACTGTGTTGTCCGGTACAACAACAACCATGAAGGTGGTCACAGCAGCCTGGCGCCAGACATACACTGTGTTGTCCGGTACAACAACAACCATGAAGGTGGTCACAGCAGCCTGGCGCCAGACATAGACTGTGTTGTCCGGTACAACAACAACCATGAAGGTGGTCACAGCAGCCTGGCGCCAGACATACACTGTGTTGTCCGGTACAACAACAACCATGAAGGTGGTCACAGCAGCCTGGCGCCAGACATAGACTGTGTTGTCCGGTACAACAACAACCATGAAGGTGGTCACAGCAGCCTGGCGCCAGACATAGACTGTGTTGTCCGGTACAACAACAACCATGAAGGTGGTCACAGCAGCCTGGCGCCAGACATACACTGTGTTGTCCGGTACAACAACAACCATGAAGGTGGTCACAGCAGCCTGGCACCAGACATAGACTGTGTTGTCCGGTACAACAACAACCATGAAGGTGGTCACAGCAGCCTGGCGCCAGACATAGACTGTGTTGTCCGGTACAACAACAACCATGAAGGTGGTCACAGCAGCCTGGCGCCAGACATACACTGTGTTGTCCGGTACAACAACAACCATGAAGGTGGTCACAGCAGCCTGGCGCCAGACATAGACTGTGTTGTCCGGTACAACAACAACCATGAAGGTGGTCACAGCAGCCTGGCGCCAGACATAGACTGTGTTGTCCGGTACAACAACAACCATGAAGGTGGTCACAGCAGCCTGGCGCCAGACATAGACTGTGTTGTCCGGTACAACAACAACCATGAAGGTGGTCACAGCAGCCTGGCGCCAGACATAGACTGTGTTGTCCGGTACAACAACAACCATGAAGGTGGTCACAGCAGCCTGGCGCCAGACATAGACTGTGTTGTCCGGTACAACAACAACCATGAAGGTGGTCACAGCAGCCTGGCACCAGACATACACTGTGTTGTCCGGTACAACAACAACCATGAAGGTGGTCAGCAGCAGCACTGTGTTGTGGCAACAACCAGACATAGACTGTGTTGCCCGGTACAACAACAACCATGAAGGTGGTCACAGCAGCCTGGCGCCAGACATAGACTGTGTTGTCCGGTACAACAACAACCATGAAGGTGGTCACAGCAGCCTGGCGCCAGACATAGACTGTGTTGTCCGGTACAACAACAACCATGAAGGTGGTCACAGCAGCCTGGCACCAGACATACACTGTGTTGTCCGGTACAACAACAACCATGAAGGTGGTCACAGCAGCCTGGCGCCAGACATAGACTGTGTTGTCCGGTACAACAACAACCATGAAGGTGGTCACAGCAGCCTGGCACCAGACATACACTGTGTTGTCCGGTACAACAACAACCATGAAGGTGGTCACAGCAGCCTGGCGCCAGACATAGACTGTGTTGTCCGGTACAACAACAACCATGAAGGTGGTCACAGCAGCCTGGCGCCAGACATAGACTGTGTTGTCCGGTACAACAACAACCATGAAGGTGGTCACAGCAGCCTGGCGCCAGACATAGACTGTGTTGTCCGGTACAACAACAACCATGAAGGTGGTCACAGCAGCCTGGCGCCAGACATAGACTGTGTTGTCCGGTACAACAACAACCATGAAGGTGGTCACAGCAGCCTGGCGCCAGACATAGACTGTGTTGTCCGGTACAACAACAACCATGAAGGTGGTCACAGCAGCCTGGCGCCAGACATACACTGTGTTGTCCGGTACAACAACAACCATGAAGGTGGTCACAGCAGCCTGGCGCCAGACATACACTGTGTTGTCCGGTACAACAACAACCATGAAGGTGGTCACAGCAGCCTGGCGCCAGACATACACTGTGTTGTCCGGTACAACAACAACCATGAAGGTGGTCACAGCAGCCTGGCGCCAGACATACACTGTGTTGTCCGGTACAACAACAACCATGAAGGTGGTCACAGCAGCCTGGCGCCAGACATAGACTGTGTTGTCCGGTACAACAACAACCATGAAGGTGGTCACAGCAGCCTGGCGCCAGACATACACTGTGTTGTCCGGTACAACAACAACCATGAAGGTGGTCACAGCAGCCTGGCGCCAGACATACACTGTGTTGTCCGGTACAACAACAACCATGAAGGTGGTCACAGCAGCCTGGCGCCAGACATAGACTGTGTTGTCCGGTACAACAACAACCATGAAGGTGGTCACAGCAGCCTGGCGCCAGACATAGACTGTGTTGTCCGGTACAACAACAACCATGAAGGTGGTCACAGCAGCCTGGCGCCAGACATACACTGTGTTGTCCGGTACAACAACAACCATGAAGGTGGTCACAGCAGCCTGGCACCAGACATAGACTGTGTTGTCCGGTACAACAACAACCATGAAGGTGGTCACAGCAGCCTGGCGCCAGACATACACTGTGTTGTCCGGTACAACAACAACCATGAAGGTGGTCACAGCAGCCTGGCGCCAGACATACACTGTGTTGTCCGGTATAACAACAACCATGAAGGTGGTCACAGCAGCCTGGCGCCAGACATACAGTGTTGTCCGGTACAACAACAACTGTGTTGTCCGACATACACTGTACGGTACAACAACAACCATGAAGGTGGTCACAGCAGCCTGGCGCCAGACATAGACTGTGTTGTCCGGTACAACAACAACCATGAAGGTGGTCACAGCAGCCTGGCGCCAGACATAGACTGTGTTGTCCGGTACAACAACAACCATGAAGGTGGTCACAGCAGCCTGGCGCCAGACATAGACTGTGTTGTCCGGTACAACAACAACCATGAAGGTGGTCACAGCAGCCTGGCGCCAGACATAGACTGTGTTGTCCGGTACAACAACAACCATGAAGGTGGTCACAGCAGCCTGGCGCCAGACATAGACTGTGTTGTCCGGTACAACAACAACCATGAAGGTGGTCACAGCAGCCTGGCGCCAGACATAGACTGTGTTGTCCGGTACAACAACAACCATGAAGGTGGTCACAGCAGCCTGGCGCCAGACATAGACTGTGTTGTCCGGTACAACAACAACCATGAAGGTGGTCACAGCAGCCTGGCACCAGACATAGACTGTGTTGTCCGGTACAACAACAACCATGAAGGTGGTCACAGCAGCCTGGCGCCAGACATACACTGTGTTGTCCGGTACAACAACAACCATGAAGGTGGTCACAGCAGCCTGGCGCCAGACATACACTGTGTTGTCCGGTACAACAACAACCATGAAGGTGGTCACAGCAGCCTGGCGCCAGACATACACTGTGTTGTCCGGTACAACAACAACCATGAAGGTGGTCACAGCAGCCTGGCGCCAGACATAGACTGTGTTGTCCGGTACAACAACAACCATGAAGGTGGTCACAGCAGCCTGGCGCCAGACATAGACTGTGTTGTCCGGTACAACAACAACCATGAAGGTGGTCACAGCAGCCTGGCGCCAGACATAGACTGTGTTGTCCGGTACAACAACAACCATGAAGGTGGTCACAGCAGCCTGGCGCCAGACATAGACTGTGTTGTCCGGTACAACAACAACCATGAAGGTGGTCACAGCAGCCTGGCACCAGACATACACTGTGTTGTCCGGTACAACAACAACCATGAAGGTGGTCACAGCAGCCTGGCACCAGACATAGACTGTGTTGTCCGGTACAACAACAACCATGAAGGTGGTCACAGCAGCCTGGCGCCAGACATACACTGTGTTGTCCGGTACAACAACAACCATGAAGGTGGTCACAGCAGCCTGGCGCCAGACATACACTGTGTTGTCCGGTACAACAACAACCATGAAGGTGGTCACAGCAGCCTGGCGCCAGACATAGACTGTGTTGTCCGGTACAACAACAACCATGAAGGTGGTCACAGCAGCCTGGCGCCAGACATCACTGTGGTCCGGTACAACAACAACAGGTGGCAGCCTGGCGCCAGGCTTAGACTGTGTTGTCCGGTACAACAACAACCATGAAGGTGGTCACAGCAGCCTGGCGCCAGAAATACACTGTGTTGTCCGGTACAACAACTACCATGAAGGTGGTCACAGCAGCCTGGCGCCAGACATACACTGTGTTGTCCGGTACAACAACAACCATGAAGGTGGTCACAGCAGCCTGGCGCCAGACATACACTGTGTTGTCCGGTACAACAACAACCATGAAGGTGGTCACAGCAGCCTGGCACCAGACATAGACTGTGTTGTCCGGTACAACAACAACCATGAAGGTGGTCACAGCAGCCTGGCACCAGACATAGACTGTGTTGTCCGGTACAACAACAACCATGAAGGTGGTCACAGCAGCCTGGCGCCAGACATAGACTGTGTTGTCCGGTACAACAACAACCATGAAGGTGGTCACAGCAGCCTGGCGCCAGACATAGACTGTGTTGTCCGGTACAACAACAACCATGAAGGTGGTCACAGCAGCCTGGCGCCAGACATAGACTGTGTTGTCCGGTACAACAACAACCATGAAGGTGGTCACAGCAGCCTGGCACCAGACATACACTGTGTTGTCCGGTACAACAACAACCATGAAGGTGGTCACAGCAGCCTGGCGCCAGACATACACTGTGTTGTCCGGTACAACAACAACCATGAAGGTGGTCACAGCAGCCTGGCGCCAGACATAGACTGTGTTGTCCGGTACAACAACAACCATGAAGGTGGTCACAGCAGCCTGGCGCCAGACATAGACTGTGTTGTCCGGTACAACAACAACCATGAAGGTGGTCACAGCAGCCTGGCACCAGACATCACTGTGTTGGCGCCAGTCACGGTACAACAACAACCATGAAGGTGGTCACAGCAGCCTGGCACCAGACATACACTGTGTTGTCCGGTACAACAACAACCATGAAGGTGGTCACAGCAGCCTGGCACCAGACATAGACTGTGTTGTCCGGTACAACAACAACCATGAAGGTGGTCACAGCAGCCTGGCGCCAGACATAGACTGTGTTGTCCGGTACAACAACAACCATGAAGGTGGTCACAGCAGCCTGGCGCCAGACATAGACTGTGTTGTCCGGTACAACAACAACCATGAAGGTGGTCACAGCAGCCTGGCACCAGACATAGACTGTGTTGTCCGGTACAACAACAACCATGAAGGTGGTCACAGCAGCCTGGCGCCAGACATAGACTGTGTTGTCCGGTACAACAACAACCATGAAGGTGGTCACAGCAGCCTGGCGCCAGACATAGACTGTGTTGTCCGGTACAACAACAACCATGAAGGTGGTCACAGCAGCCTGGCGCCAGACATACACTGTGTTGTCCGGTACAACAACAACCATGAAGGTGGTCACAGCAGCCTGGCACCAGACATAGACTGTGTTGTCCGGTACAACAACAACCATGAAGGTGGTCACAGCAGCCTGGCGCCAGACATACACTGTGTTGTCCGGTACAACAACAACCATGAAGGTGGTCACAGCAGCCTGGCGCCAGACATAGACTGTGTTGTCCGGTACAACAACAACCATGAAGGTGGTCACACCTGCCTGGCGCCAGACATAGCACTGTGTTGTCCGGTACAACAACAACCATGAAGGTGGTCACAGCAGCCTGGCGCCAGACATAGACTGTGTTGTCCGGTACAACAACAACCATGAAGGTGGTCACAGCAGCCTGGCGCCAGACATACACTGTGTTGTCCGGTACAACAACAACCATGAAGGTGGTCACAGCAGCCTGGCGCCAGACATAGACTGTGTTGTCCGGTACAACAACAACCATGAAGGTGGTCACAGCAGCCTGGCGCCAGACATAGACTGTGTTGTCCGGTACAACAACAACCATGAAGGTGGTCACAGCAGCCTGGCGCCAGACATAGACTGTGTTGTCCGGTACAACAACAACCATGAAGGTGGTCACAGCAGCCTGGCGCCAGACATAGACTGTGTTGTCCGGTACAACAACAACCATGAAGGTGGTCACAGCAGCCTGGCGCCAGACATAGACTGTGTTGTCCGGTACAACAACAACCATGAAGGTGGTCACAGCAGCCTGGCGCCAGACATAGACTGTGTTGTCCGGTACAACAACAACCATGAAGGTGGTCACAGCAGCCTGGCGCCAGACATAGACTGTGTTGTCCGGTACAACAACAACCATGAAGGTGGTCACAGCAGCCTGGCGCCAGACATAGACTGTGTTGTTTGGTACAACAACAGCCATGAAGGTGGTCACAGCAGCCTAGCGCCAGACATAGACTGTGTTGTCCGGTACAACAACAACCATGAAGGTGGTCACAGCAGCCTGGCACCAGACATAGACTGTGTTGTCCGGTACAACAACAACCATGAAGGTGGTCACAGCAGCCTGGCGCCAGACATAGACTGTGTTGTCCGGTACAACAACAACCATGAAGGTGGTCACAGCAGCCTGGCGCCAGACATACACTGTGTTGTCCGGTACAACAACAACCATGAAGGTGGTCACAGCAGCCTGGCGCCAGACATACACTGTGTTGTCCGGTACAACAACAACCATGAAGGTGGTCACAGCAGCCTGGCGCCAGACATAGACTGTGTTGTCCGGTACAACAACAACCATGAAGGTGGTCACAGCAGCCTGGCGCCAGACATACACTGTGTTGTCCGGTACAACAACAACCATGAAGGTGGTCACAGCAGCCTGGCGCCAGACATAGACTGTGTTGTCCGGTACAACAACAACCATGAAGGTGGTCACAGCAGCCTGGCGCCAGACATAGACTGTGTTGTCCGGTACAACAACAACCATGAAGGTGGTCACAGCAGCCTGGCGCCAGACATAGACTGTGTTGTCCGGTACAACAACAACCATGAAGGTGGTCACAGCAGCCTGGCGCCAGACATAGACTGTGTTGTCCGGTACAACAACAACCATGAAGGTGGTCACAGCAGCCTGGCGCCAGACATAGACTGTGTTGTCCGGTACAACAACAACCATGAAGGTGGTCACAGCAGCCTGGCGCCAGACATAGACTGTGTTGTCCGGTACAACAACAACCATGAAGGTGGTCACAGCAGCCTGGCGCCAGACATAGACTGTGTTGTCCGGTACAACAACAACCATGAAGGTGGTCACAGCAGCCTGGCGCCAGACATACACTGTGTTGTCCGGTACAACAACAACCATGAAGGTGGTCACAGCAGCCTGGCGCCAGACATACACTGTGTTGTCCGGTACAACAACAACCATGAAGGTGGTCACAGCAGCCTGGCGCCAGACATAGACTGTGTTGTCCGGTACAACAACAACCATGAAGGTGGTCACAGCAGCCTGGCGCCAGACATAGACTGTGTTGTCCGGTACAACAACAACCATGAAGGTGGTCACAGCAGCCTGGCGCCAGACATAGACTGTGTTGTCCGGTACAACAACAACCATGAAGGTGGTCACAGCAGCCTGGCGCCAGACATAGACTGTGTTGTCCGGTACAACAACAACCATGAAGGTGGTCACAGCAGCCTGGCGCCAGACATAGACTGTGTTGTCCGGTACAACAACAACCATGAAGGTGGTCACAGCAGCCTGGCGCCAGACATAGACTGTGTTGTCCGGTACAACAACAACCATGAAGGTGGTCACAGCAGCCTGGCGCCAGACATAGACTGTGTTGTCCGGTACAACAACAACCATGAAGGTGGTCACAGCAGCCTGGCACCAGACATACACTGTGTTGTCCGGTACAACAACAACCATGAAGGTGGTCACAGCAGCCTGGCACCAGACATACACTGTGTTGTCCGGTACAACAACAACCATAAAGGTGGTCACAGCAGCCTGGCGCCAGACATACACTGTGTTGTCCGGTACAACAACAACCATGAAGGTGGTCACAGCAGCCTGGCGCCAGACATACACTGTGTTGTCCGGTACAACAACAACCATGAAGGTGGTCACAGCAGCCTGGCGCCAGACATACACTGTGTTGTCCGGTACAACAACAACCATGAAGGTGGTCACAGCAGCCTGGCGCCAGACATAGACTGTGTTGTCCGGTACAACAACAACCATGAAGGTGGTCACAGCAGCCTGGCGCCAGACATAGACTGTGTTGTCCGGTACAACAACAACCATGAAGGTGGTCACAGCAGCCTGGCGCCAGACATAGACTGTGTTGTCCGGTACAACAACAACCATGAAGGTGGTCACAGCAGCCTGGCGCCAGACATAGACTGTGTTGTCCGGTACAACAACAACCATGAAGGTGGTCACAGCAGCCTGGCACCAGACATAGACTGTGTTGTCCGGTACAACAACAACCATGAAGGTGGTCACAGCAGCCTGGCGCCAGACATAGACTGTGTTGTCCGGTACAACAACAACCATGAAGGTGGTCACAGCAGCCTGGCACCAGACATAGACTGTGTTGTCCGGTACAACAACAACCATGAAGGTGGTCACAGCAGCCTGGCGCCAGACATAGACTGTGTTGTCCGGTACAACAACAACCATGAAGGTGGTCACAGCAGCCTGGCGCCAGACATACACTGTGTTGTCCGGTACAACAACAACCATGAAGGTGGTCACAGCAGCCTGGCGCCAGACATAGACTGTGTTGTCCGGTACAACAACAACCATGAAGGTGGTCACAGCAGCCTGGCGCCAGACATACACTGTGTTGTCCGGTACAACAACAACCATGAAGGTGGTCACAGCAGCCTGGCGCCAGACATAGACTGTGTTGTCCGGTACAACAACAACCATGAAGGTGGTCACAGCAGCCTGGCGCCAGACATAGACTGTGTTGTCCGGTACAACAACAACCATGAAGGTGGTCACAGCAGCCTGGCGCCAGACATAGACTGTGTTGTCCGGTACAACAACAACCATGAAGGTGGTCACAGCAGCCTGGCGCCAGACATACACTGTGTTGTCCGGTACAACAACAACCATGAAGGTGGTCACAGCAGCCTGGCGCCAGACATAGACTGTGTTGTCCGGTACAACAACAACCATGAAGGTGGTCACAGCAGCCTGGCGCCAGACATAGACTGTGTTGTCCGGTACAACAACAACCATGAAGGTGGTCACAGCAGCCTGGCGCCAGACATACACTGTGTTGTCCGGTACAACAACAACCATGAAGGTGGTCACAGCAGCCTGGCGCCAGACATAGACTGTGTTGTCCGGTACAACAACAACCATGAAGGTGGTCACAGCAGCCTGGCGCCAGACATACACTGTGTTGTCCGGTACAACAACAACCATGAAGGTGGTCACAGCAGCCTGGCGCCAGACATACACTGTGTTGTCCGGTACAACAACAACCATGAAGGTGGTCACAGCAGCCTGGCGCCAGACATAGACTGTGTTGTCCGGTACAACAACAACCATGAAGGTGGTCACAGCAGCCTGGCGCCAGACATACACTGTGTTGTCCGGTACAACAACAACCATGAAGGTGGTCACAGCAGCCTGGCGCCAGACATAGACTGTGTTGTCCGGTACAACAACAACCATGAAGGTGGTCACAGCAGCCTGGCGCCAGACATAGACTGTGTTGTCCGGTACAACAACAACCATGAAGGTGGTCACAGCAGCCTGGCGCCAGACATAGACTGTGTTGTCCGGTACAACAACAACCATGAAGGTGGTCACAGCAGCCTGGCGCCAGACATAGACTGTGTTGTCCGGTACAACAACAACCATGAAGGTGGTCACAGCAGCCTGGCGCCAGACATAGACTGTGTTGTCCGGTACAACAACAACCATGAAGGTGGTCACAGCAGCCTGGCGCCAGACATAGACTGTGTTGTCCGGTACAACAACAACCATGAAGGTGGTCACAGCAGCCTGGCGCCAGACATACACTGTGTTGTCCGGTACAACAACAACCATGAAGGTGGTCACAGCAGCCTGGCGCCAGACATAGACTGTGTTGTCCGGTACAACAACAACCATGAAGGTGGTCACAGCAGCCTGGCGCCAGACATACACTGTGTTGTCCGGTACAACAACAACCATGAAGGTGGTCACAGCAGCCTGGCGCCAGACATAGACTGTGTTGTCCGGTACAACAACAACCATGAAGGTGGTCACAGCAGCCTGGCGCCAGACATAGACTGTGTTGTCCGGTACAACAACAACCATGAAGGTGGTCACAGCAGCCTGGCGCCAGACATACACTGTGTTGTCCGGTACAACAACAACCATGAAGGTGGTCACAGCAGCCTGGCGCCAGACATAGACTGTGTTGTCCGGTACAACAACAACCATGAAGGTGGTCACAGCAGCCTGGCGCCAGACATAGACTGTGTTGTCCGGTACAACAACAACCATGAAGGTGGTCACAGCAGCCTGGCGCCAGACATAGACTGTGTTGTCCGGTACAACAACAACCATGAAGGTGGTCACAGCAGCCTGGCGCCAGACATAGACTGTGTTGTCCGGTACAACAACAACCATGAAGGTGGTCACAGCAGCCTGGCGCCAGACATAGACTGTGTTGTCCGGTACAACAACAACCATGAAGGTGGTCACAGCAGCCTGGCGCCAGACATAGACTGTGTTGTCCGGTACAACAACAACCATGAAGGTGGTCACAGCAGCCTGGCGCCAGACATACACTGTGTTGTCCGGTACAACAACAACCATGAAGGTGGTCACAGCAGCCTGGCGCCAGACATAGACTGTGTTGTCCGGTACAACAACAACCATGAAGGTGGTCACAGCAGCCTGGCGCCAGACATAGACTGTGTTGTCCGGTACAACAACAACCATGAAGGTGGTCACAGCAGCCTGGCGCCAGACATAGACTGTGTTGTCCGGTACAACAACAACCATGAAGGTGGTCACAGCAGCCTGGCACCAGACATAGACTGTGTTGTCCGGTACAACAACAACCATGAAGGTGGTCACAGCAGCCTGGCACCAGACATAGACTGTGTTGTCCGGTACAACAACAACCATGAAGGTGGTCACAGCAGCCTGGCGCCAGACATAGACTGTGTTGTCCGGTACAACAACAACCATGAAGGTGGTCACAGCAGCCTGGCGCCAGACATAGACTGTGTTGTCCGGTACAACAACAACCATGAAGGTGGTCACAGCAGCCTGGCGCCAGACATAGACTGTGTTGTCCGGTACAACAACAACCATGAAGGTGGTCACAGCAGCCTGGCGCCAGACATAGACTGTGTTGTCCGGTACAACAACAACCATGAAGGTGGTCACAGCAGCCTGGCACCAGACATAGACTGTGTTGTCCGGTACAACAACAACCATGAAGGTGGTCACAGCAGCCTGGCGCCAGACATAGACTGTGTTGTCCGGTACAACAACAACCATGAAGGTGGTCACAGCAGCCTGGCGCCAGACATACACTGTGTTGTCCGGTACAACAACAACCATGAAGGTGGTCACAGCAGCCTGGCGCCAGACATAGACTGTGTTGTCCGGTACAACAACAACCATGAAGGTGGTCACAGCAGCCTGGCGCCAGACATAGACTGTGTTGTCCGGTACAACAACAACCATGAAGGTGGTCACAGCAGCCTGGCGCCAGACATAGACTGTGTTGTCCGGTACAACAACAACCATGAAGGTGGTCACAGCAGCCTGGCGCCAGACATAGACTGTGTTGTCCGGTACAACAACAACCATGAAGGTGGTCACAGCAGCCTGGCGCCAGACATACACTGTGTTGTCCGGTACAACAACAACCATGAAGGTGGTCACAGCAGCCTGGCGCCAGACATAGACTGTGTTGTCCGGTACAACAACAACCATGAAGGTGGTCACAGCAGCCTGGCGCCAGACATAGACTGTGTTGTCCGGTACAACAACAACCATGAAGGTGGTCACAGCAGCCTGGCGCCAGACATAGACTGTGTTGTCCGGTACAACAACAACCATGAAGGTGGTCACAGCAGCCTGGCGCCAGACATAGACTGTGTTGTCCGGTACAACAACAACCATGAAGGTGGTCACAGCAGCCTGGCGCCAGACATAGACTGTGTTGTCCGGTACAACAACAACCATGAAGGTGGTCACAGCAGCCTGGCGCCAGACATAGACTGTGTTGTCCGGTACAACAACAACCATGAAGGTGGTCACAGCAGCCTGGCGCCAGGACTGTGTTATCCGGTACAACAACAACCATGAAGGTGGTCACAGCAGCCTGGCGCCAGACATAGACTGTGTTGTCCGGTACAACAACAACCATGAAGGTGGTCACAGCAGCCTGGCGCCAGACATAGACTGTGTTGTCCGGTACAACAACAACCATGAAGGTGGTCACAGCAGCCTGGCGCCAGACATACACTGTGTTGTCCGGTACAACAACAACCATGAAGGTGGTCACAGCAGCCTGGCGCCAGCACTGTGTTGTCCGGTACAACAACAACCATAAAGGTGGTCACAGCAGCCTGGCGCCAGACATACACTGTGTTGTCCGGTACAACAACAACCATGAAGGTGGTCACAGCAGCCTGGCACCAGACATACACTGTGTTGTCCGGTACAACAACAACCATGAAGGTGGTCACAGCAGCCTGGCGCCAGACATAGACTGTGTTGTCCGGTACAACAACAACCATGAAGGTGGTCACAGCAGCCTGGCGCCAGACATACACTGTGTTGTCCGGTACAACAACAACCATGAAGGTGGTCACAGCAGCCTGGCACCAGACATAGACTGTGTTGTCCGGTACAACAACAACCATGAAGGTGGTCACAGCAGCCTGGCACCAGACATAGACTGTGTTGTCCGGTACAACAACGCCAGACATACACTGTGTTGTCCGGTACAACAACAACCATGAAGGTGGTCACAGCAGCCTGGCACCAGACATAGACTGTGTTGTCCGGTACAACAACAACCATGAAGGTGGTCACAGCAGCCTGGCGCCAGACATAGACTGTGTTGTCCGGTACAACAACAACCATGAAGGTGGTCACAGCAGCCTGGCGCCAGACATAGACTGTGTTGTCCGGTACAACAACAACCATGAAGGTGGTCACAGCAGCCTGGCGCCAGACATAGACTGTGTTGTCCGGTACAACAACAACCATGAAGGTGGTCACAGCAGCCTGGCGCCAGACATAGACTGTGTTGTCCGGTACAACAACAACCATGAAGGTGGTCACAGCAGCCTGGCGCCAGACATAGACTGTGTTGTCCGGTACAACAACAACCATGAAGGTGGTCACAGCAGCCTGGCGCCAGACATACACTGTGTTGTCCGGTACAACAACAACCATGAAGGTGGTCACAGCAGCCTGGCGCCAGACATAGACTGTGTTGTCCGGTACAACAACAACCATGAAGGTGGTCACAGCAGCCTGGCGCCAGACATACACTGTGTTGTCCGGTACAACAACAACCATGAAGGTGGTCACAGCAGCCTGGCACCAGCACTGTGTTGTCCGGTACAACAACAACCATGAAGGTGGTCACAGCAGCCTGGCGCCAGACATACACTGTGTTGTCCGGTACAACAACAACCATGAAGGTGGTCACAGCAGCCTGGCACCAGACATACACTGTGTTGTCCGGTACAACAACAACCATGAAGGTGGTCACAGCAGCCTGGCACCAGACATAGACTGTGTTGTCCGGTACAACAACAACCATGAAGGTGGTCACAGCAGCCTGGCGCCAGACATACACTGTGTTGTCCGGTACAACAACAACCATGAAGGTGGTCACAGCAGCCTGGCACCAGACATAGACTGTGTTGTCCGGTACAACAACAACCATGAAGGTGGTCACAGCAGCCTGGCACCAGACATAGACTGTGTTGTCCGGTACAACAACAACCATGAAGGTGGTCACAGCAGCCTGGCGCCAGACATAGACTGTGTTGTCCGGTACAACAACAACCATGAAGGTGGTCACAGCAGCCTGGCACCAGACATACACTGTGTTGTCCGGTACAACAACAACCATGAAGGTGGTCACAGCAGCCTGGCGCCAGACATAGACTGTGTTGTCCGGTACAACAACAACCATGAAGGTGGTCACAGCAGCCTGGCGCCAGACATACACTGTGTTGTCCGGTACAACAACAACCATGAAGGTGGTCACAGCAGCCTGGCACCAGACATAGACTGTGTTGTCCGGTACAACAACAACCATGAAGGTGGTCACAGCAGCCTGGCGCCAGACATACACTGTGTTGTCCGGTACAACAACAACCATGAAGGTGGTCACAGCAGCCTGGCACCAGACATAGACTGTGTTGTCCGGTACAACAACAACCATGAAGGTGGTCACAGCAGCCTGGCACCAGACATACACTGTGTTGTCCGGTACAACAACAACCATGAAGGTGGTCACAGCAGCCTGGCACCAGACATACACTGTGTTGTCCGGTACAACAACAACCATGAAGGTGGTCACAGCAGCCTGGCGCCAGACATACACTGTGTTGTCCGGTACAACAACAACCATGAAGGTGGTCACAGCAGCCTGGCACCAGACATAGACTGTGTTGTCCGGTACAACAACAACCATGAAGGTGGTCACAGCAGCCTGGCGCCAGACATAGACTGTGTTGTCCGGTACAACAACAACCATGAAGGTGGTCACAGCAGCCTGGCGCCAGACATACACTGTGTTGTCCGGTACAACAACAACCATGAAGGTGGTCACAGCAGCCTGGCACCAGACATAGACTGTGTTGTCCGGTACAACAACAACCATGAAGGTGGTCACAGCAGCCTGGCGCCAGACATAGACTGTGTTGTCCGGTACAACAACAACCATGAAGGTGGTCACAGCAGCCTGGCGCCAGACATACACTGTGTTGTCCGGTACAACAACAACCATGAAGGTGGTCACAGCAGCCTGGCACCAGACATAGACTGTGTTGTCCGGTACAACAACAACCATGAAGGTGGTCACAGCAGCCTGGCGCCAGACATAGACTGTGTTGTCCGGTACAACAACAACCATGAAGGTGGTCACAGCAGCCTGGCGCCAGACATAGACTGTGTTGTCCGGTACAACAACAACCATGAAGGTGGTCACAGCAGCCTGGCACCAGACATAGACTGTGTTGTCCGGTACAACAACAACCATGAAGGTGGTCACAGCAGCCTGGCGCCAGACATACACTGTGTTGTCCGGTACAACAACAACCATGAAGGTGGTCACAGCAGCCTGGCGCCAGACATACACTGTGTTGTCCGGTACAACAACAACCATGAAGGTGGTCACAGCAGCCTGGCGCCAGACATACACTGTGTTGTCCGGTACAACAACAACCATGAAGGTGGTCACAGCAGCCTGGCGCCAGACATAGACTGTGTTGTCCGGTACAACAACAACCATGAAGGTGGTCACAGCAGCCTGGCGCCAGACATAGACTGTGTTGTCCGGTACAACAACAACCATGAAGGTGGTCACAGCAGCCTGGCACCAGACATACACTGTGTTGTCCGGTACAACAACAACCATGAAGGTGGTCACAGCAGCCTGGCGCCAGACATACACTGTGTTGTCCGGTACAACAACAACCATGAAGGTGGTCACAGCAGCCTGGCACCAGACATACACTGTGTTGTCCGGTACAACAACAACCATGAAGGTGGTCACAGCAGCCTGGCGCCAGACATACACTGTGTTGTCCGGTACAACAACAACCATGAAGGTGGTCACAGCAGCCTGGCACCAGACATAGACTGTGTTGTCCGGTACAACAACAACCATGAAGGTGGTCACAGCAGCCTGGCACCAGACATAGACTGTGTTGTCCGGTACAACAACAACCATGAAGGTGGTCACAGCAGCCTGGCGCCAGACATACACTGTGTTGTCCGGTACAACAACAACCATGAAGGTGGTCACAGCAGCCTGGCGCCAGACATACACTGTGTTGTCCGGTACAACAACAACCATGAAGGTGGTCACAGCAGCCTGGCACCAGACATAGACTGTGTTGTCCGGTACAACAACAACCATGAAGGTGGTCACAGCAGCCTGGCGCCAGACATAGACTGTGTTGTCCGGTACAACAACAACCATGAAGGTGGTCACAGCAGCCTGGCGCCAGACATACACTGTGTTGTCCGGTACAACAACAACCATGAAGGTGGTCACAGCAGCCTGGCACCAGACATAGACTGTGTTGTCCGGTACAACAACAACCATGAAGGTGGTCACAGCAGCCTGGCGCCAGACATACACTGTGTTGTCCGGTACAACAACAACCATGAAGGTGGTCACAGCAGCCTGGCGCCAGACATACACTGTGTTGTCCGGTACAACAACAACCATGAAGGTGGTCACAGCAGCCTGGCACCAGACATAGACTGTGTTGTCCGGTACAACAACAACCATGAAGGTGGTCACAGCAGCCTGGCGCCAGACATAGACTGTGTTGTCCGGTACAACAACAACCATGAAGGTGGTCACAGCAGCCTGGCGCCAAACATACACTGTGTTGTCCGGTACAACAACAACCATGAAGGTGGTCACAGCAGCCTGGGGCCAGACATAGACTGTGTTGTCCGGTACAACAACAACCATGAAGGTGGTCACAGCAGCCTGGCGCCAGACATAGACTGTCTGGTCCGGTACAACAACAACCACGAAGGTGGTCGCAGCAGCCTGGCACCAGACATACACTGTGTTGTCCGGTACAACAACAACCATGAAGGTGGTCACAGCAGCCTGGCGCCAGACATAGACTGTGTTGTCCGGTACAACAACAACCATGAAGGTGGTCACAGCAGCCTGGCACCAGACATACACTGTGTTGTCCGGTACAACAACAACCATGAAGGTGGTCACAGCAGCCTGGCGCCAGACATAGACTGTGTTGTCCGGTACAACAACAACCATGAAGGTGGTCACAGCAGCCTGGCGCCAGACATAGACTGTGTTGTCCGGTACAACAACAACCATGAAGGTGGTCACAGCAGCCTGGCGCCAGACATAGACTGTGTTGTCCGGTACAACAACAACCATGAAGGTGGTCACAGCAGCCTGGCACCAGACATACACTGTGTTGTCCGGTACAACAACAACCATGAAGGTGGTCACAGCAGCCTGGCACCAGACATACACTGTGTTGTCCGGTACAACAACAACCATGAAGGTGGTCACAGCAGCCTGGCGCCAGACATAGACTGTGTTGTCCGGTACAACAACAACCATGAAGGTGGTCACAGCAGCCTGGCACCAGACATACACTGTGTTGTCCGGTACAACAACAACCATGAAGGTGGTCACAGCAGCCTGGCGCCAGACATAGACTGTGTTGTCCGGTACAACAACAACCATGAAGGTGGTCACAGCAGCCTGGCACCAGACATACACTGTGTTGTCCGGTACAACAACAACCATGAAGGTGGTCACAGCAGCCTGGCGCCAGACATACACTGTGTTGTCCGGTACAACAACAACCATGAAGGTGGTCACAGCAGCCTGGCGCCAGACATACACTGTGTTGTCCGGTACAACAACAACCATGAAGGTGGTCACAGCAGCCTGGCACCAGACATACACTGTGTTGTCCGGTACAACAACAACCATGAAGGTGGTCACAGCAGCCTGGCGCCAGACATACACTGTGTTGTCCGGTACAACAACAACCATGAAGGTGGTCACAGCAGCCTGGCACCAGACATAGACTGTGTTGTCCGGTACAACAACAACCATGAAGGTGGTCACAGCAGCCTGGCGCCAGACATACACTGTGTTGTCCGGTACAACAACAACCATGACATAAGGTGGTCACAGCAGCCTGGCACCAGACATAGACTGTGTTGTCCGGTACAACAACAACCATGAAGGTGGTCACAGCAGCCTGGCGCCAGACATACACTGTGTTGTCCGGTACAACAACAACCATGAAGGTGGTCACAGCAGCCTGGCGCCAGACATACACTGTGTTGTCCGGTACAACAACAACCATGAAGGTGGTCACAGCAGCCTGGCACCAGACATAGACTGTGTTGTCCGGTACAACAACAACCATGAAGGTGGTCACAGCAGCCTGGCGCCAGACATAGACTGTGTTGTCCGGTACAACAACAACCATGAAGGTGGTCACAGCAGCCTGGCACCAGACATACACTGTGTTGTCCGGTACAACAACAACCATGAAGGTGGTCACAGCAGCCTGGCGCCAGACATACACTGTGTTGTCCGGTACAACAACAACCATGAAGGTGGTCACAGCAGCCTGGCGCCAGACATACACTGTGTTGTCCGGTACAACAACAACCATGAAGGTGGTCACAGCAGCCTGGCACCAGACATACACTGTGTTGTCCGGTACAACAACAACCATGAAGGTGGTCACAGCAGCCTGGCGCCAGACATACACTGTGTTGTCCGGTACAACAACAACCATGAAGGTGGTCACAGCAGCCTGGCACCAGACATAGACTGTGTTGTCCGGTACAACAACAACCATGAAGGTGGTCACAGCAGCCTGGCGCCAGACATAGACTGTGTTGTCCGGTACAACAACAACCATGGTCGTGGTCACAGCAGCCTGGCACCAGACATAGACTGTGTTGTCCGGTACAACAACAACCATGAAGGTGGTCACAGCAGCCTGGCGCCAGACATAGACTGTGTTGTCCGGTACAACAACAACCATGAAGGTGGTCACAGCAGCCTGGCGCCAGACATACACTGTGTTGTCCGGTACAACAACAACCATGAAGGTGGTCACAGCAGCCTGGCGCCAGACATACACTCTGTTGTCCGGTACAACAACAACCATGAAGGTGGTCACAGCAGGAGAGAGAGGCGACTAAAATGGCGGTAGCAAGGGGGGGCTAGTAACTCCTCGTGTATAAATTACTAAATTTAAAAAGAGAAACATTTTAGGTCAAACTTCCTGGTGACATTGGTGACAGTGTTGTGGTGTAAGTAAAGTGGTGACAGTGTTGTGGTATAAGTATATTGGTGATAATGTTGGGGTGTAAGTATAGTGGTGACAGTGTTGTGGTGTAATTATAGTTGTGATAGTGTTGTGTTGTAAGTATAGTGATGACAGTGTTGTGTTGTAAGTATAGTGGTGACAGTGTTGTGGTGTAAGTATAGTGGTGACAGTGTTGTGGTGTAAGTATAGTGGTGACAGTGTTGTGGTGTAAGTATAGTGATGACAGTGTTGTGTTGTAAGTATAGTGGTGACAGTGTTGTGGTGTAAGTATAGTGGTGACAGTGTTGTGGTGTAAGTATAGTGGTGACAGTGTTGTGGTGTAAGTATAGTGGTGACAGTGTTGTGGTGTAAGTATAGTGGTGACAGTGTTGTGGTGTAAGTATAGTGGTGACAGTGTTGTGGTGTAAGTATAGTGGTGACAGTGTTGTGGTGTAAGTATAGTGGTGATAGTGTTGTGTTGTAAGTACAGTGGTGATAGTGTTGTGGTGTAAGTATAGTGGTGACAGTGTTGTGGTGTAAGTATAGTGGTGACAGTGTTTGGGTGTAAGTATAGTATTGACAGTGTTGTGGTGTAAGTATAGTGGTGATAGTGTTGTGGTGTAAGTATAGTGGTGACAATGTTGTGGTGTAAGTATAGTGGTGATAGTGTTGTGGAGTAAGCATAGTGATGACAGTGTTGTGGTGTAAGCATAGTGGTGACAGTGTTGTGGTGACAGCATGGTGCTGACAGTGTTGTGGTGTAAGCATGGTGCTGACAGTGTTGTGGTGTAAGCATAGTGGTGACAGTATTGTGGTGTAAGCATGGTGGTGACAGTGTTGTGGTGTAAGCATAGTGGTGACAGTGATATGCTGTATGCATGGTGGTGACAGTATTGTGGTGTAAGCATGGTAGTGACAGTGATATGCTGTAAGCATGGTGGTGACAGTGTTGTGGTGTAAGCATGGTAGTGACAGTGATATGCTGTAAGCATGGTAGTGACAGTGATATGCTGTAAGCATGGTGGTGACAGTGTTGTGGTGTAAGCATGGTAGTGACAGTGATATGCTGTAAGCATGGTAGTGACAGTGATATGCTGTAAGCATGGTAGTGACAGTGTTGTGGTGTAAGCATTATAGTGACAGTGTTCTGGTGTAAGCATTGTAGTGACAGTGATATGCTGTAAGCATGGTGGTGACAGGGTTGTGGTGTAAGCATGGGGGTGACAGTGTTGTTATGTAAGCATAGTGGTGACAGTGTTGTGATGTAAGCATGGTGGTGACAGGGTTGTGGTGTAAGCATGGGGGTGACAGTGTTGTGGTGTAAGCATAGTGGTGACAGTGTTGTGGTGTAAGCATGATAGTGACAGTGTTCTGGTGTAAGCATTGTAGTGACAGTGATATGCTGTAAGCATGGTGGTGACAGGGTTGTGGTGTAAGCATGGGGGTGACAGTGTTGTTATGTAAGCATAGTGGTGACAGTGTTGTGGTGTAAGCATGGTGGTGACAGGGTTGTGGTGTAAGCATGGGGGTGACAATGTTGTGGTGTAAGCATAGTGGTGACAGTGTTGTGGTGTAAGCATGGTGGTGACAGTGTTGTGGTGTAAGTATTATAGTGACAGTGTTCTGGTGTAAGCATTGTAGTGACAGTGATATGCTGTAAGCATGGTGGTGACAGGGTTGTGGTGTAAGCATGGGGGTGACAGTGTTGTGGTGTAAGCATAGTGGTGACAGTGTTGTGGTGTAAGCATGGTGGTGACAGGGTTGTGGTGTAAGCATGGTGGTGACAGGGTTGTGGTGTAAGCATAGGGGTGACAGTGTTGTGGTGTAAGCATAGTGGTGACAGTGTTGTGGTGTAAGCATGGTAGTGACAGTGATATGCTCTAAGCATGGTGGTGACAGTGTTGTGGTGTAAACATGGTGGTGATATTGACCCGCTCTGCCTCTCTGCTCTCTATCTTAAGACTCACGAATTGGGTCGTAGGGGTGAGTGGCATTCAAAACTTGCTATGGTCAGCAGCAACATGAATAACAGTCAGTGATTCACGTAGACGGTTGGTACTGAGTCATACTACTGGTAACTGGTTACTGGTAACTGGTACTACTGGGAACTGATAATACTGAGACCGTAAGCATGGTGGTGACAGTGTAGTGGTGTAAGCATTGTGGTGACAGTGATATGCTGCAAGCATGGTGGTGACAGTGTTGTGGTTTAAGAATGGTGGTGACAGGGTTGTGGTGTAAGCATGGTGGTGACAGTGTTTTGGTCTAAGCATGGTGGTGACAGTGATGTCGTGTAAACATCGGGGTGACAGTGATATGGTGTAAGCATTGTGGTGACAGTGTCGTGGTGTAAGCATGGTGGTGACAGCAATATGCTGTAAGTATAGTGGTGACAGTGATATGGTGTAAGCATGGTGAAAGCAGTGTTGTGGTATAAGCATAGTGGTGACAGTGATATGCTGTAAGCATCTTGGTGACAGTGTTGTAGTGTAAGCATGGTGGTGACAGTGGTGTGGCGCATGCTTGGTGGTGACACTAGAGTGCTGCATGCATGCTGGTGACAGTGGTGTGGTGCATGCATAGTGGTGACAGTGGAGTGGTGCATGCATGGTGGTGACAGTGTTGTGCTGCATGCACAGTGGTGACAGTGGTGTGGTGCATGCATGGTGGTGACAGTGGTGTGGTGCATGCATATTGGTGACAGTGGCGTGGTGCACACATGGTGGTGTGACGCACGCTTAGTGGTGACTTGTGGTGTGGTGCATGCATGGTGGTGACACTGCCGTGATGCATGCATATTAGTGACAGTAGAGTGGTGCATGTATGGTGGTGACAGTGTTGTGCTGCATGCATACTGGTGACAGTGGTGTGGTGCATTCATGGTTGTGACAGTGGTGTGGTGCATGCATGGTAGTGACTGGTGTTGTGGGGCATGCATGGTGGTGACAGTGGTGTGGTGCATGAATGGTGGTGACAGTGTTGTGGTGTAAGCATTGTGTTGATAGTGTTGCCATGTAAGCATATTGGTGACAGTGTTGTGGTGTAAGCATGGTGTTGATAGTGTTGTCGTGTAAGCATGGTGGTGAGAGTGTTGTGGAGTAAGCATGGTCGTGACAGTGTTGTGGTGCACTCGTGGTGATGAAAGTGGTGTGGTGCATGCATAGTGATGACAGTGGTGTGGTGCACTCGTGGTGATGAAAGTGGTGTGGTGCATGCATAGTGATGACAGTGGTGTCGTGCATGCATTGTGTGGACACTGGTGAGCTGCATGCATGGTGGTGACAGTGGAGTGGTGCATGCATAGTGGTGACAGTGGTGTGGTGCATGCATGATTATGACAGTGGTGTGGTGCATGCATGGTGGTGACTGGTGGAGTGCTGCATACATGGTGGTGACAGTGGTGTGGTACATGCATCATGGTGACGGTGCTGTGGTGTATGCATCGTGGTGACAGTGATGTAGTGCATGCATGTTGATGGCTGTTGATGTGGTGCATGCATGTTGGCCACAATGGTGTGGTGCATGCATTGTGGTGACAGTGGTTTGGTGCATGCATAGTGGTGACTGGTGGTGTGGTGCATGCATAGTGGTGACGGTGGTGTGGTGCATGCATAGTGGTGACGTTGGTGTGGTGCATGCATAGTGGTGATGGTGGTGTGGTGCACGAACGGTGGTGACAATGGTGTGGCCCATGCATGGTTGTGACAGTGGTGTGGTGCATGCATGTTGGCCACAATGGTGTGGTGCATTCAATGTGGTGACAGTGGTTTGGTGCATGCATAGTCGTGACTGGTGGTGTGGTGCATGCATAGTGGTGACGGTGCTGTGGTGCAGGCATGGTGGTGAAGATGGTGTGGTCCATGAATGGTTTTGACAGTGGTGTGGTGCATGCATGTTGGCCACAATGGTGTGGTGCATGCATTGTGGTGACAGTGGTTGGGTGCATGCGTAATGGTGACTGGTGGTGCGGTGCATGCATAGTGGTGACAGTGGTATGGTGCATGCGCGGTGGTGACAGTGGTGTGGTGCATGCATGGTGCTGACAGCGGTGTGGCGCATACATGGTGATGACAGTGGTATGGTGCATGCATGGTGGTCACAGTGTTGTGGTGTAAGCATTGTGGTGATAGTGTTGTCGTGTAAGCATATTGGTGACAGTGTTGTGGTGTAAGCATGGTGTTGACAGTTTTGTGGTGTAAGCATGGTGGTCACAGTGTTGTGGTGCACGCGTGTTGGTGACAGTGGTGGAGTGCATGCATAGTGGTGGCAGTTGTGTGGTGCATACAAGGTGGTGACACTGGTTTGCTGCATGAATTGTGGTGACAGTGGTGTGGTACATGCATGGTGGTGACGTTCGTGTGGTGCATGCATAGTGTTGACAGTGATGTGGTGCACACTTGGTGGTGGCAGTGGTGTGGTGCATGCCTGATGGTGACGGTTGTGTGGTGCATGCATACTGGTGACAGTGGTGTGGTGCATTCATGGTGATGACAGTGGTGTGGTGCAAGGTTAGTGGTGACAGTGGTGTGGTGCACACATGGTTCTAACATGGCTGTGGTGCATGAATGGTGGTGAGTGTTGTGGTGTAAGCATGGTGTTGACAGTGTTGTGGTGTAAGCATGGTGGTCACAGTGTTGTGGTGCACGCGTGTTGGTGACAGTGGTGGAGTGCATGCATAGTGGTGGCAGTTGTGTGGTGCATACAAGGTGGTGACACTGGTTTGCTGCATGAATTGTGGTGACAGTGGTGTGGTACATGCATGGTGGTGACGTTCGTGTGGTGCATGCATAGTGTTGACAGTGATGTGGTGCACACTTGGTGGTGGCAGTGGTGTGGTGCATGCCTTATGGTGACGGTTGTGTGGTGCATGCATACTGGTGACAGTGGTGTGGTGCATTCATGGTGATGACAGTGGTGTGGTGCAAGGTTAGTGGTGACAGTGGTGTGGTGCACACATGGTTCTAACATGGCTGTGGTGCATGAATGGTGGTGAGTGTTGTGGTGTAAGCATGGTGTTGACAGTGTTGTGGTGTAAGCATGGTGGTCACAGTGTTGTGGTGCACGCGTGGTGGTGACATTGGTGTGGTGCATGCATAGTGGTGACAGTTGTGTAGTGCATACAAGGTGGTGACACTGGTGAGCTGCATGAATGGTGGTGATAGTGGTGTGATGCATGCATAGAGGTGACAGTGCTGTCCTGTATGCATGGTGTTGACGGTGGTGTGGCGCATGCATGGTGGTGACTGTGGTGTGGTGCATGAATGGTGGTGAGTGTGATGTGCTGCATGCATAGTGGTGACATTGTTGTGGTGCATCAATAGTGGTGACGGTGGTGTGGTGCATGGATAGTGGTGACAGTGATGTGCTGCTTGCATTATGGTGACGGTTGTGTGGTGCATGGATACTGGTGAGAGTGGTGTGGTGAATGCATGGTGATGAGAGTGGTGTGGTGCATGCATAGTGGTGACAGTGGTGTGGTGCATGCATTGTGGTAATATTGGTGTGGTGCATGCCTGGTGGTGACAGTGATGTGGTGCATGCATGGTGGGGACAGTAGTGTGGTGAAAGCATGGTGACGACAGTGGTGTGGTGCATACATGGTGGTGGCAGTGAGGTGGTGCAAGCATGATGGTTACAGTGTTGTGGTGCATTCATGGTGGAGACAGAGATGTGGTGCATGCATGGTGGTTACAGTGGTGTGGTGCATGCATGGTGGTTACATTGGTGTGGTACATGCACGGTGGTGTCAGTGGTGTGATGCATGCACG
>NC_091297.1:63637270-63719770 GCF_038502225.1 Cherax quadricarinatus
TGAGGTCACCAACAATTATAATATGTTGACAGTTGTGCTGTAGCAGAAGGGAGTCAATATTTTCCATTAGGAAGTTGATAGGGTCTGCGTGTTGCCACTGAGGTCTGTACATTGCACATGCTAGTACAGAGGTACTAGTGTTTATACAGAGCTTGAAGAACATCATTTCAAGATGTGTAGGGGTGGCAACATCTATGTGCTGGGCATGAACACTTTTAGAGAAGCACACAGCAACACCACCTCCTTGCCCTTGCCTGTCTCTTCTCATCCATGAGGTGTAGCCAGCAATTCTTGCAAAATTTTCGGGAGTCCTGTCATCCAAAAATGTTTCAACAACAGCTATCATGTCGGGACGTCGAGTGTTCACAAAGCTATGTGAGAGCTCTCCAACATTAGTAATGAAACCTCTAATGTTGGCCGACAGGATGCTGATAGACTGGCTCCTCATGATGAAGTGGTCAGCTTGAGGTGGTGGGTGTGTAGGGAATGTAAGGTGCCTGCCCTTGAGAGAGGTAGGGTACTGAGGCAGCTACAGGGATGTAGGTCTGTGGTCTTGTATAAGGCCCAATCCCACCTGCTGGGCTGGGATAGGAGTAGCTAAGTGGGTGACGTGTGAGAGTGTTCACCAATTCAGAGATCCTGCTGGTTTGTTCTGAGAACAGGTCTCTAAACAGGTGGCCCTGTCTGTCAAGTTCCTTTTTCTTCCGACACTGGTCCTCCTTATGCCCTTTCTTGTAGCAGTAATTACACCTGGTATCTCGCAGGCAGTTGTTGGCAGAGTGCCCCTTCCGGTGACAGCGAGAGCACAGCCTAGGTGCCTGAGAGGGTGGACTAGGATTTGTTGCACCTCCTGTGTTTCGCAGATTTGTCCTCAGATTCTGCCGCTGGAACTGTGTTAGTGAAGGGTGAGACGGCTGTAGATGTCTTCCTCCTCCACGTCCTCCTCCACGTCCTCTAACCCGTCCTCTACCAGTTCTGACAGATGTGTCCCTGCTGTTCGTACTTCGGTGCAGTAGGTGATCAGGTGCAGTGATAGCTCCCTGATCACTAACTGCACCGTTCTCTGGTGGAGAAACTCCTGGCTCAGAACTTGCTATCGAAGCACTACTACCAGATTCTAGAATAGTATCGGCAGGTGTGCTGACAGGTGTAGGATCAGAGATGGTATGTGCACTGTCAAGTAGACTGGCAGTGGCTGAAGCAGAGATGTCAGGTGTAGGAGAATTAACAGATCCAAGGCTTCCCTCGTTGCTGGGAAGAGGATTTGTTCCCTCTCTGGTGGTCAGAGGAATTGTGTTAGAATTCCCAAAGGTAGTGTTTTGAACTCTGTCAGTCTGTGGGACCTTAGCGATGACAGAATTCCACCAGTTGTTTACCCCTGAGTTAAGCTCAGTGTGGGACTTCCAGTCTTTGTCAATAGTGTCACCATCAGCTGAGCAGCTTACGTCACTTGATGCAGGCTTGCACTGGCCTTCTACAATAGCTTGTAGGTTATCTAATGATTTGAGGAGCTCATGAAGTGCTTCCCTGTGATGGATTATCTTAGCTGCAACTTTACAACACAGCCCAAGAGGGCAGTCTTGATCTTTGGACAGGAGTCCCTGAGGTAGGACTTCTGAACCTTCCTCCTGTAGCTCCAGGCTTGTATCCACATATACCACAGGATTATGGATATCCTTAAATATTCTGAAATTTTCAACATGGCTGCAACAAAATTCTCCTTCTGGAATGCAATCTGTGTGGCAGTAGTTGGAACAAGTAGGCTCCTTACATCCAAGAAGAATTTTGTCCCTTGTAGTATACCCACAAACACTGCAGTATCTACTGGGACAATAGCCAGATAGCGTAGATAATCTTGCTATTTTGCGGTGTGAAGTCATCCCAGAGGAGGCTTGTAGGTTTGAAGTTCACAGGAGAGAGAGGGTGGGTGGTGATTTCGTGGGTGGGGGTGTTTATGGCCGGGTGGGTAGTGAGGGCGGGCGGCAGTAGCCGACTAGCTGGAAGTGTTGCCTTCTCACTATCACTTAATAAACACTGTTTATGCTTCCAGTTTTCCACTAAAGGAAGATGTTACACAAATCACTGTGTTGCATTGTACCAGCCACGTTGTTATAAAGCACCAGATACTAGTACATAGCACAAAACACATATAATATTAGATGTTCACTCTGAAGGCAGTAGCGAAGTCACTCCTAAGGCCTGCCCCTGTCCCCTCACTCACCATGTCTTCACCATACCACACTTAATATCACTGATATTGCTTATATTCACTTCAGTGGAGGAGTTGGCTTACTTGTACTAATGTGTTGTAAGTAGTACTACGTCACTGAACAGTTATTATCCACACCAACTCTCTCTCTCTCTCTCTCCATCTCTCTCTCTGTCTCTCTCTCTTTCTCTCTCTCTCTTTTTTTTACACAGGGTTTGACAAGGTTAAGGATCCCTAGTTTTATTGACAAGCTATTTACAGGTTAGGGATTCCTAACTTTATTGGCAAGCTAAGAGCTGTTACCTACATCAGCTCATTTGAAAGCATTTTTATTGTTATGAGACATACAAGTAGGGAACAGGATGAAGTTGGAGCCATCTGTGGGCCAGCATTTTCATTTGATCAACTGACTTTATCTCGTTGACATCATTATGCTGTACGAATGTGTTCCATACTCGAGTCATCCAGGGTATGTATGATCTCAGATGGAGTGATGTTCTGGAGAAGGGTACAGCCAGAGTGAAGTTGCTGCTTTCTGTCCGTCTTGTGGCATAAAAGCTTGTTTCACGCTGTCCTCGAAGTGGATCCAAGTGTGGTACTTTGACAATATTGGCCTTGTACATAACAGTAAGGTCACCCGCATCCCTCCTATGTTGAAGGCTCTGCTGAAATGACAGATCTATCTAGGATGGGTCCAGGCGAGAGATGAGACGTCTTGCTCTGTTCTCTACTCTGCCAAGCAGTCGCAGATGAGAGGGTTGGCAGGCAAACCAAGAAAGCGGAGTATACTCAAGGTGTGAGCGTACTTGTGCCTCGTACAGGATCTTGCAACCCCTACTCTCAAGCAGATGCGAAATACGGCGAAGTGCTGTAAGCTTCCTGGCTGCCTTGCTTGCAAGATTTACAACATGGTTCTTCATGGTTAGTTTGGAGTCAAATTTCACCCCAAGGATATCAACTTCCTCTCCAGGTGCCAACACCCTCCCATTCATCCTTACTACTGCACCAGCATTACCATCCTGGTGCCTAGAGACGATCATCATTTGCGTTTTCTCAGGTGCAAATGTTACTTGCCATCTATTTCCCCAAGTTGATATAGCTCTCAGCTGGTGATTGATGTAGCTTAAAGCAGCTGGCATTTCTTCTCTTGGATAAGTGAATGTCAGTGTACAGTCGTCTGCATATGCATGTGATTCTGGGATGAGATGAAGAAGGTCGTTGAAGTCCATAACAATGGACCCAGCACGCTTCCTTGTGGAACACTTGCCCCAATAGGATGTCTAGCTGATTCTGTTCCATTGAGAACTACACTTAGAGATCTACCATGAAGGTAATCACTGAGGAGACATAATGTAGGGCCTGCAATTCCCAGTGCTTGAAGTTTTGCTAAGAGGCCCTGGTATCACACCCGGTCGAAAGCGCCAGCAATATCCAGTGCTACCACACAACTGACTTTGGATTCATCCAGTGACTGGTGCCACTTAGTGGAGAGGTTTAACAACAGATCAGCAGCAGAGTAACCTTTCCTGAAGCCATATTGACGATCACAAAGTAGTGAGTGGTAGTCAAAAAACTCTGTCATTTGTCTTGAGATTATTGTCTCAAGGATCTTACCAGTGATTGACAGGAGTGACACTGGTCTGTAGTTGCTGATTTCTGCTCTGCTCTTCTTTTTGTGAACAGGGACTACATTTGCCTCTTTCCATAGAGAGGGCCATTTACACTGTACTAGGCAGTGCTGAAAGATGCGAGTTAGAGGTGCTGCTAGCTGGTCTGAACATCTTCTCAACAATCTTGGGCTCAACTTGTCTGGGCCCACAGCCTTTTCTTGGTCAAGCGATTTAAGAAGGAAATGCCCCTCCTCCTGCCTTATTGTCACCACTGACAGTTTTGACACAGTTCTTGCAGCTAGCCAAGGAGGGTCCCTTGCTGGATCAGGAACTTGCATTTTGGTAGCAAAGTGTTCAGCAAAGAGGTCCGCCTTCTCTAGACTACTAGTAGAGGTGGTCCCATCCTGTCGATTTAGAGGTGGAATGAGTTCATCAGGCAGATAACCTTGTCTGTCCTTGACCAGGGACCACCAGGTTTTGGAGCCTACCCTACCTGATGCTAGATTTCTTTTAGTGTCCACCTCCCATTTAGCAATGGCCCACTTTTGAACGTCACCCATATGCCTACAGGCTTGCCTGTGCAAGTTCCTGTTATAGGTGGTAGGATGTCTCTTATACCTTCACCATGCTTTGTACTTAGCAGTAGCAGCCTCTCTACAACGAAAGCCAAACCATGGCTGATCTGTAGGCTTCGTCACATATTGCCGGTGAGGAATGTGTTCTTGTTGTAGATTAAGGATGTTTCCAGTGAAGGCTTTCACTTGGTTGTCAACATCCCCTTGGAGAAGAGCATTCCAATCGGTGGTGGCGAGCTCAGAGCAAAGGGCTGGCCAATTACCTCTTTCCCATAGCCAGGTTGTGCGTGTGGACTCCTCACCTCGTTCTGTCGGATCTTAAGTGTCGTAAAAACAGCCTTGTGGTCAGACGATCCAACGTAACCAAGGGGTTGACAAGTGACTATGCCTTCTGCCAGATCACTCACTTCTGGGTCAAGGGAGGAGCCAGAGATATGAGTAGGGAAATCAACAAAGTTTCTCATGTCAAACACTGCAAGAAGGTCATCAAAGTCCCTCTGTATAAGGTGCTGGTTGAGGTCACCAACAATTATAATATGTTGACAGTTGTGTTGTAGCAGAAGGGAGTCAATATTTTCCATTAGGAAGTTGATGGGGTCTGCATGTTGCCACTGAGGTCTGTACATTGCACATGCTAGTACAGAGGTACTAGTGTTTATACACAGCTTGAAGAACATCATTTCAAGATGTGTAGGGGTGGCAACATCAATGTGCTGGGCATGAACGCTTTTAGAGAAGCACACAGCAACACCTCCTCCTTGCCCTTGCCTCTCTCTCTCTCTCTCTCTCTCTCTCTCTCTCTCTCTCTCTCTCTCTCTCTCTCTCTCTCTCTCTCTCTCTCTCTCTCTCTCTCTCTCTCTCCATCTCTCTCTCTCTTTTTTATAACGGGTTTTTGCAGTTCTAGATTGAGAATTCCTATCTTTATTTACAAACTACGAGTTATTACGTAACTTTAATCATTTGAACGTCTTATTTATTATGAAGTATTCAGATAAGGAGCAGCATGAAGTTACACCCGTGTGTTGACCAACAATTTCATTTGGTCTACTGACTTTATTTCGTCAATGTCGTTATGGTATACAAACATGTTACATACTCGAGTCATTCTAGGAATGAATGATTTCAGATGAAGTTAGTTGAGAAGAGTCCAGCTAGAGTGCATTTGCTGTTTGCTACTCGTCTTGTTGTGGAGAATCTGTTTTCTCGCTGTCCTCGACGCAAAATCCAGTGTGGTATCTTGAAAACATTGTCTTTGTAAGTAACAGTGGGACGATTCACATTTCTACTGAAATGATAGGTCTAAAAATTTAAGAAAAATGTGCTAAAATGTTATTCTATTGCATATTTCGACCATTAAGAAGGGTGTCCGGGGGAGAAATGAATCGTCTTCCTCTGTTCTTTATTCTGTCAAGAAGTCGTAGATGAGACAGGGGAAAGGTAGGGATTCCAAGAAAGTGAAGCATACTCAAGGAGTGAGTCCATCTGTGCCTCATACAGTCTTACAACCTCTACTGTCGAGCAGATGCGAGATTCGCCTGTAGTGTTGTGCTTGTGTGTGTGTTTGCATGTGCATTTGTGTACTCATATATGTGTGAGTGCTTGTACTCGTGTGTGTACATATACTCGTGTGTGTGTGTGTGTGTGTACTCACCTATTTGTGTGTGTGTGTGTGTGTGTGTGTGTGTGTGTGTGTGTGTGTTTGTGACCCAACAATCAATATTTGCACCAATAACTCATTACAGTTGTGACCGGGTGTGGACGTGTGAATTGCTCATTACTCTAAAAATTTTTCATGATTATAGCCATGTATAAACGTAAGCGAGTAACTATACTTACATGATTCATTACCTTTGTAACTTGTGAGTTCATTACCTTTGTACCTAGTTCAGCTATCAAAACTTTGGGGCCTAGTCCCTGGACCCATTATGTACCTCTCTAATCTCTTGACTACCGCCCACAGGATGGGTATAGGGTGCATGATAAACATATTAAACTAGTGTTGTTAGTTTCTTGGCTGCCATGTTGGCAAGATTACTGACAAGGTTCTTCATAGCCTGTCCGGAATCAAATTTCACCCTAGGATATGCACCATATCCCCGGGTTCCAACACTACCCATTCATTCTTACTACTGCTTCAGCGTTAGCATCATGGATGGTGCATGGAGACAATCATTATTTGTGTTTTCTCAAACAAATGCAATCTGCATCGTTTTCCCGAGGCTGATATACCTGCAAGCTGGTGATTGATGTAATTGAGAGCCGCTAGCATTTTCTCTCTTGGATAGGTAAATGTACAGTCATCTGCACATGCAGGACGGTCATTGAAGTAGATATTCCATAACAGAGGTCCAAGCACACTTCCCTGTGGAAAACTGGCAATGATTGTGTATCTTGTTGACTCTTCCCAGTTGAGAATTCCTTTTAGAGGTCCACCTTGAAGATAATCACTAAGGAGGCATACTGCTGAGCCAGAGACTCCTAGTGCTTGCAGTTTTGTCATGAGTCCCTGTTGCCATACTCGGTCGAAAACGTCATCAATGTGGCCCGGTGGCCTGGTGGCTAAAGCTCCCGCTTCACACACGGAGGGCCCGGGTTCGATTCCCGGCGGGTGGAAACATTTCGACACGTTTCCTTACACCTGTTGTCCTGTTCACCTAGCAGCAAATAGGTACCTGGGTGTTAGTCGACTGGTGTGGGTCGCATCCTGGGGGACAAGATTAAGGACCCCAATGGAAATAAGTTAGACAGTCCTCGATGACGCACTGACTTTCTTGGGTTATCCTGGGTGGCTAACCCTCCGGGGTTAAAAATCCGAACGAAATCTTATCTTATCTTAATGTTCAGTGCTACTACACAGATGATTTTAGATTCATCCAGCGACTGGTGCCATATAGAGTTGTTTAACAGCAGATCAGCAGAGTGACCTTTTCTGAAGCCATATTGAAGGTCACAAAGAAGCGAGTGCTAGTCTAAAAACACTGTCATTTGCCGTGAGATTACTATCTAAAGAATCTTGCCAGTGATTAGCAGAAGAGATGCTGATATGTAGTTGCTGATTTCAGCTCTGCCCTTCTTTCTGTGTAAAGTAACTACATTTGCCACTTTCCACAGAGAAGCCCATTTACTCTGTGGTAGGCAGTGTTGATAAGTGCGAGTTAGAGGTGATGCTATCTGATCTGCTCACCTTATCTGGACCCACAGCCTTTTCTTTGTCCAGGCATTTAAGAGGCAATATACTTCATCCTGCCTTATTGTCACCACTGACAACTTTGACACAGGTTTTACGGCTAGCAAAGGAGGTTTTCATACTGGATCAGGGACTTGCAACTTGGCAACAAAGTGCTCAGCAAAGAGGTCGGCTGACTCTTGATTACTAGTAGAAACGGTTCCATCCTGTAGATTTAGAGGTGGAATAATTTTATCGGGTGAATAGCCTTGTCGGTCCTAACCAAGAACCATCTGGTTTTGGAGCCCATTCTTTCTAATAGGTACCTGGGTGTGGGTCGCATCCTGGGGGACAAGATTAAGGACCCCAATGGAAATAAGTTAGACAGTCCTCGATGACGCACTGACTTTCTTGGGTTATCCTGGGTGGCTAACCCTCCGGGGTTAAAAATCCGAACGAAATCTTATCTTATCTTAACAAGATTTTGGGATATGAAATAGACAGGCTGCTCCACTCAACATCTCATGTAACTAAAAAGATCAACATAGCCAAAGCCGGTCTTAGCAGTCTCTTTCGATTCAATCAAGCAAGCCCCTCAACATGTCAAAAAACATCTGTATAAAATGATAATAAGACCAATACTCGAATACCCTTGTGTCCCAATGTCATTAACAACAAAGACCAACATGCTACGGCTACAAAGGGTCCAGAATAGAGCTCTTCGCTTCATTACCGATACCAGGAGGAGAGACAGAGTTAAAATGGCAGATTTACACATACAACAAGATATTACTGCCATAAATGTACGCCTCGACACTCTAAAAAAGAAACAACTCTATACAATGCAAGAACTATACATGCCAGATAGAGAACATCCTATACAAGTGGTAAATACCACGGATTATATCATCAATACTCCTCCTCACAGGACTCAAAGAATGACTCTCCCACAGAGGGTCCGTCGTTTTATATATAAAGATGATTACCATCGACCCATGATATTGAGCAACCTCCCTGATGAAGAAGATTGGGTAACACCAGAACCCTTCTATGTATACTGAGAAAATCATCGCCCCCAATTAGGGAGACATCTTACATAACTTTCTAATGTAAAAATTATGCTATTTACCATGGCTGGACACCACCTGTAAGAAGCCATTGTCACGAAATTCTATAAACTGGCCAGAAAATTATTGCCTTCCTTGTCGCATAAATATCCGTTGTGCAATCGCAAAAAAAAAAAAAAAAAAAAAAAATTGCAACTTGTATAATTACTACCAATTCAGAGTCATGTACTTATATATCTGTTATATCTATGTGACTCTGATGGGTTAGTCTTATACCCCTTAAATAATATCTTATCATTTCACGTACACTTTTTAAATTACACCAAAGTGGTTGGGCCACTTGCCTTTATATCCTACCTCTCACCCCCCTCCCACCCTTTTCCAATATTTCTATCCTTACCCATCCTTCTTCCTTATCCATCTCACCAAAGCTCTGGTCTGAACAAACAAAAAAAAAAACCCTTTCTAGGCAAGATGCTACATATGACTGGGATCCCTCCCTTAGACCTGACTACTTCTATGGCTGACCTGTACTTATCCAGCAGCTCCTGTCTCCTGCACTTCCCAATGTCATTACCCCCAGCACTAAGATAGATAATGGGCTTGTTCCCATTGCCTGACATATTATTATCCAACCTGCTGACTATGTCATCAACACCAGCTCCAGGAAGGCACACCCTCTGTCTGACCTTTCTGTCTCTTTTACAAAAACCACAGTCCTTATATCTTACCTGAGAATCTCCTACTATTAAAATATTCTTACCTTGATTAGCAGGGGAATCAGTGGTACCTTCAACCTTACTAACTACTGAAGTACACTCGTCTTGGAGAACAGAGAATCGATTTCCTACCTTCACATCTTCTCTGTTAACCCTCCTTATCTTCCTTCTTCATGAACTGTGAACCACTTGCCACTTAAAGCGGCTGCCACTATCACTGCTGGTGACCATTTTCTTCTTACCAGCTAGATCCTTCTTACACTCACTCCCAAACTCATCTAGGTGAAGCTTCAGCCTCCTATTTTCCTCCTGAACCTGAGATTCTAAAACACTACAACAAGCCATGGTGCTTGGTAACACCCCACGCTAACTCCCAGAGCTTAGGACCAGATGACCACTGACCTCAGCGTGAATCATAAACACGTCCATACATGGTTTCAATTATGAACAATTTACAGAGTAATGGGCAATTAACAAACATTCTAGGGAATGCCTCATTGCCTCAACAACAGATGTTGCTAGGTGCCTGTCCCTCCTCGGCAGGACAGCCAGAGAGCCATTACAAACAGCAGCAGGTTGTGCCAGGATCTACTGCTTGCAGGAGCATCAACGACCCTTCCCAAGAGGTCAGCGACTCCGCTAGCAGCCCGAGGGAGAGCCGCCCTGGGGACGTGTCAACGTCCTGGTGGACGCCAATTTGATTGCAGATCCCTGGTCCTCTGTAATGGTGAAGGCTCAGCAGCTGTCACCTATGTCTACTGGGAGGAGCTGTTGGTTGTTTCCACCTGGAGCCCTCCGGGTGCCCAGACATCCACCGTGCACACGGATGTTGAAACTTGAGGAACTGAGTAAAAATGTCAAACATAAGCCAATGTCAACGAACTCTGAATCAGTTTCTTTCAGAAAATCACGAAACTGGCGATGATTAAGACCTTGAGATCGAATGAAATTCACTGTCGAAACAACAGGTTTCAGGACGCAAGACATATCCACATATTTTTAACTCAGTGCTTGCTGATGGATATCGCAGTGTAGAAATATGGGCTTTGAGAATACACCATCCTCACAAACTTTTGTGGTTTGTCCAACCAAACCTTCTTCACCACAGATATGTTCTTTCCTCCAATTTTCACGCATTGCAGTTGATTCCTCTCCAGGTTGTCTTCTAATACAATTTTTTTTGCAATTCTTGGAAGATGTCTTCTCCGGTTCCCGTGCAGTGCAGTGATGCTAATTATTGTGTAACATTAAATTCATTTTCGAAGCGACTGATGAATACTAGAGTTGTGATGTGTCACTTACGTCTTTTGATTCATCAAGTACGAGAGAATAAAACAAAATTTCGTGCTACGTCTGCAGTTTGATGAAATATTTTGCTTTATATATCCTCAATGGAAATAAGTCACTCTGTCTGACTTTTTTGGGTTTTCCCAGGTTCTCTAATCCTCAATGGAAATAAGTCACTCTGTCTGACTTTTTTGGGTTATCCCAGGTTCTCTACACATATGCTGCTATGTATGATAATCTATATAACTGTATTTGTGTATACCTGAATAAACTTACTTATTTACTTACTTCTATGAGCAACAATATTTAGCGCAAGACTGAGGATTTCGAACAGATTTTCTACATCTAGACATATCTCTCGCACTGCTTCCATCATAGACTCTTTGATCAGATCTCCATCAATGAAAGGCTTTCCTCTTTTAATTAACGCACAAGCTACAGTGTCGCTGGTAATGGTTAAAGCTTCATTTCCAGCTCTTTTTTCTGCATAAAAAAACCGTGTTGAGAGTGAGAAACCTGCGTTATAATGACTCAGTTTTTTCCGAACGCTGAGTTCCTGTGAACTGGGAATAACTTGGTTTATGTTTGGTCTCATAGTGTCGACATATATTGTACAACTTGGTTTATGTTTGGTCTCATAGTGTCGACATATATTGTACAACTTGGTTTATGTTTGGTCTCATAGTGTCGACATATATTGTACAACTTGGTTTATGTTTGGTCTCATAGTGTCGACATATATTGTACAACTTGGTTTATGTTTGGTCTCATAGTGTCGACATATATTGTACAACTTGGTTTATGTTTGGTCTCATAGTGTCGACATATATTGTACTCCTTCAAAACTACAAAAGTTTCGTGTCATACTACACACAAGTGTTGATCACCTACTTGTACATACAAGTGCTTCCCTCCTCAGTCTTAGTTAAACACTCACTCTCCACTCTTCTTGTACATTTTCCTACCAGAACTGAAGGGTATATCTGAAAAATAAAAAGATTAGAACTAATATTTAAAGAAATTTTGACACAAAAATTGTCACCAGCAACAAAATCCTTAACTTTAAATAACTGAAAACGAGGGTTTATTACTTTTACTATTTATAAATATTTCAAGGTGCTGTTGGCAGCATAAAATTTTGTGACGCGGCGCAGTTGGGAGACCCCGAGACCCCGAGACCCCGAGACCCCGAGACCCCGAGACCCCGAGACCCCGAGACCCCGAGACCCCGAGACCCCGAGACCTCGACACCCCGGCCTTAGAGAGTTCCCACAGCACCCACTTGCCGAATATATGAATATATATATATATATATATATATATATATATATATATATATATATATATATATATATATATATATATATATATATATATATATATATATATATATATATATATATATATATATTTATATATATATATATATATATATATATATATATATATATATATACATATATATATATATATATATATATATATATATATATATATATATATATATACATACATATATATATATATATATATATATATATATATATATATATATATATATATATACATATATATGTTAGGTAAGACACATATGCAACAGTTAGGTATCTTTATTTCGAAACGTTTCGCCTACACAGTAGGCTTCTTCAGTCGAGTACAGAAAAGTTGATAGAAGCAGAAGATACTTGAAGACGATGTAATCAGTCCATCACCCTTAAAGTTTTGAGGTGGTCAGTCCCTCAGTCTGGAGAAGAGCATTGTTCCATAGTTTGAAACAATATGGAGAAGAAGTGGGAGGATGGAGCCTTATATAGCGCCAAGAAGTGAGACGTAGGTCACTAGAAGAGGTATATATATATATATATATATATATATATATATATATATATATATATATATATATATATATATATATATGTCGTGCCGAATAGGCAGAACTTGCGATCTTGGCTTAAATAGCAACGCTCATCCATCTTGCCATATAGGACAAACGAAAATTTGTGTATGCAATAATTTCTCCAAAATCATTCTAAACCTAACGAAAAAAATATATTTCGTTGTGTTTGTTTAGTATTAAATTATTGTAAACAAATCTAAAATATATATAGTTGGGTTAGGCTAAAATAAATTGTTCTTGTTATAATAGGGTTAGGTAAGTTTTCTAAGATTCTTTTGGTGCAAAATTAATTTTTTTTGACATTAACATTAATGAAAAAAATATATCTTTAAACATATAAGAGAAAATTTTAGAAAAGACTTAATTTTAAATGAGTTCTTGCTAATTGACCAGTTTTACATATTCGGCACGACATATATATATACAATATATATATATATATATATATATATATATATATATATATATATATATATATATATATATATATATATATATATATATATATATATATACATATATATATATATATATATATATATATATATATATATATATATATATATATATATATATATATATATATATATATATGAGATAATGATGAGATGAGGACAGGGTACAGCTTGACTGCAGCGATAGATATAACACTTCTCATGAATTCTATATCAATATTATATGAGGTGGACAAATGTTTAATTTTAATGGTGGTACTAATATGACTAGTGGAGTCGTGCGACTACTCAACTTCGTGTTGTGTGAAGCAGAGAGACGCTGCAGAAGAACCTTTGTTGGGACAATGTTTGGCTCTGTGACTGGAAATGCAGTGTTATGGAAATGACCACAAGATAGTGTAAATTATAATGAATTCAGTTAATACCTTTATTAATCACTGAGCCCACACCGTGGGCTTGATCATGTCAGCAGAGAATACAAGAAAAAGGGCATGTGTACCAGTACAAAGGTGAGGAAGCTTTATGTAGAGCTTTAATGAAGCTCTGCGCGGAGAGAAACGTTATCCCAAGAAAAGCTTGTTCTGCATTAAGCTTTATTTATTCACTACTGTCTGCAGTATGCTGTTTGCATCTAAAATGCCGCTCTCTTGCACATTGTTATGATCTACCGTTGCGTGAGAAGACTTCCCAGATGGTCTGCTTTTGTTCATTGCTTCACATATTAAGACAATACATTGCTTCACACATGAAGACAATACATTGCTTCACACATTAAGACAATACATTGCTTCACACATAAAGACAATACATTGCTTCACACATAAAGACAATACATTGCTTCACACATTAAGACAATACATTGCTTCACACATTAAGACAATACATTGCTTCACACATAAAGACAATACATTGCTTCACACATAAAGACAATACATTGCTTCACACATTAAGACAATACATTGCTTCACACATAAAGACAATACATTGCTTCACACATTAAGACAATACATTGCTTCACACATAAAGACAATACATTGCTTCACACATTAAGACAATACATTGCTTCACACATAAAGACAATACATTGCTTCACACATTAAGACAATACATTGCTTCACACATAAAGACAATACATTGCTTCACACATTAAGACAATACATTGCTTCACACATAAAGACAATACATTGCTTCACACATTAAGACAATACATTGCTTCACACATAAAGACAATACATTGCTTCACACATTAAGACAATACATTGCTTCACACATAAAGACAATACATTGCTTCACACATTAAGACAATACATTGCTTCACACATGAAGACAATACATTGCTTCAGACATAAAGACAATACATTGCTTCACACATAAAGACAATACATTGCTTCACACATAAAGACAATACATTGCTTCACACATTAAGACAATACATTGCTTCACACATGAAGACAATACATTGCTTCACACATGAAGACAATACATTGCTTCACACATGAAGACAATACATTGCTTCACACATGAAGACAATACATTGCTTCACACATGAAGACAATACATTGCTTCACACATAAAGACAATACATTGCTTCACACATAAAGACAATACATTGCTTCACACATTAAGACAATACATTGCTTCACACATGAAGACAATACATTGCTTCACACATGAAGACAATACATTGCTTCACACATGAAGACAATACATTGCACAATATAACACTGCGACTAAATATTCAAAACAATTGAAACATTTTTAATATTGTTCACGACTGAGATAGAGAAGCTGTGCCTGTGTGAGAGGCTAGACTTGCCCACTATTATATACAAAGACACAATGTACGGAAAGAAACTTTTTATAATGATCATTTGGCTTTAAATCAGAGCTTAACTCATGAGTAAGTCCAGCTCTGCTTTATACCAAGCACTGCCATGATTATTTAATAGTAAATATTAATTTGCTACTGTTCAGCCACTCCTAAATCAAAGTCAGCAAATTCACTCTAGCTAAAATAGTCGGATGCGTAATTTTTAGCACGAGACTTAAAAAAATGATTTGACTGTCTACTGTAGAGTCCTGATAATAATAATATTATACATCACAGAGAAGATAATTAAATAGACACACGTTCAACACCTGAATATTTTTATTAGAAGATGATTCACCAACCAGCAGCTTTGTTACTTTAATACAGAGAGGATATACAAAGTCGGTAGAATACGCGGAAGTAATGAGCTCCTCTCTCAGTCCTGCACAACTGTATACACAAGGTACGTTAGATAAGATTCGTCAGGAAAAAGGGCAAGTTTTACCTGATATCATATGATAACCAGCGACTGGAGCTTTGATCATCTGACCGAGGCCTTCCACTGGCTTACCCATCCATCCTTTAAAAAATAGGGTTATAATTATAACCATTTTTACTGAGTATATGTATAAAAGGCAATGGAAGACGAAGTAATCACTCAGCCTAGTAGCCAGTGTTCTAGGTTCTAGGATGAGGGACTGAATATTTTATTTTCTACTGTCTTCGTATATCACTTTTTTATGGAACTGGAAAAAACCACTGACTCTGGAAATGTCTTCAAATATATATACCCAGGTGTTGCACTTATGTATAATTCCTCGTAACGAAGACTGTTCTCGGTGGATGCCCCTTATCATGTTCGCCATCCAATACTTCTTATCGACTTAATGAATTAATACACTTCTTGATGTTTTCCTCTGGGTTTTAATTAGTTTTTTCTTTTTTTTCTAACATATGGCAATATACTTTAATCTCACCTAAATAACGTAAATCGAGAAATTTGCTTAGACCAGTATGTTAGAAATCGACGTAGGTTTCAGGAGAACGGGTTGTTATGCAATAATCCTCGTTTGTTCTGTGTGAACAATGGAGTGTGTTCCTAGGTCGCTGAGTGCTGTGTGAACACTGGAGTGTGTTCCTAGGTCGCTGAGTGCTGTGTGAACACTGGAGTGTGTTCCTAGGTCGCTGAGTGCTGTGTGAACACTGGAGTGTGTTCCTAGGTCGCTGAGTGCTGTGTGAACACTGGAGTGTGTTCCTAGGTCGCTGAGTGCTGTGTGAACACTGGAGTGTGTTCCTAGGTCGCTGAGTGCTGTGTGAACACTGGAGTGTGTTCCTAGGTCGCTGAGTGCTGTGTGAACACTGGAGTGTGTTCCTAGGTCGCTGAGTGCTGTGTGAACACTGGAGTGTGTTCCTAGGTCGCTGAGTGCTGTGTGAACACTGGAGTGTGTTCCTAGGTCGCTGAGTGCTGTGTGAACACTGGAGTGTGTTCCTAGGTCGCTGAGTGCTGTGTGAACACTGGAGTGTGTTCCTAGGTCGCTGAGTGCTGTGTGAACACTGGAGTGTGTTCCTAGGTCGCTGAGTGCTGTGTGAACACTGGAGTGTGTTCCTAGGTCGCTGAGTGCTGTGTGAACACTGGAGTGTGTTCCTAGGTCGCTGAGTGCTGTGTGAACACTGGAGTGTGTTCCTAGGTCGCTGAGTGCTGTGTGAACACTGGAGTGTGTTCCTAGGTCGCTGAGTGCTGTGTGAACACTGGAGTGTGTTCCTAGGTCGCTGAGTGCTGTGTGAACACTGGAGTGTGTTCCTAGGTCGCTGAGTGCTGTGTGAACACTGGAGTGTGTTCCTAGGTCGCTGAGTGCTGTGTGAACACTGGAGTGTGTTCCTAGGTCGCTGAGTGCTGTGTGAACACTGGAGTGTGTTCCTAGGTCGCTGAGTGCTGTGTGAACACTGGAGTGTGTTCCTAGGTCGCTGAGTGCTGTGTGAACACTGGAGTGTGTTCCTAGGTCGCTGAGTGCTGTGTGAACACTGGAGTGTGTTCCTAGGTCGCTGAGTGCTGTGTGAACACTGGAGTGTGTTCCTAGGTCGCTGAGTGCTGTGTGAACACTGGAGTGTGTTCCTAGGTCGCTGAGTGCTGTGTGAACACTGGAGTGTGTTCCTAGGTCGCTGAGTGCTGTGTGAACACTGGAGTGTGTTCCTAGGTCGCTGAGTGCTGTGTGAACACTGGAGTGTGTTCCTAGGTCGCTGAGTGCTGTGTGAACACTGGAGTGTGTTCCTAGGTCGCTGAGTGCTGTGTGAACACTGGAGTGTGTTCCTAGGTCGCTGAGTGCTGTGTGAACACTGGAGTGTGTTCCTAGGTCGCTGAGTGCTGTGTGAACACTGGAGTGTGTTCCTAGGTCGCTGAGTGCTGTGTGAACACTGGAGTGTGTTCCTAGGTCGCTGAGTGCTGTGTGAACACTGGAGTGTGTTCCTAGGTCGCTGAGTGCTGTGTGAACACTGGAGTGTGCTCCTAGGTCGCTGAGTGCTGTGTGAACACTGGAGTGTGCTCCTAGGTCGCTGAGTGCTGTGTGAACACTGGAGTGTGCTCCTAGGTCGCTGAGTGCTGTGTGAACACTGGAGTGTGCTCCTAGGTCGCTGAGTGCTGTGTGAACACTGGAGTGTGCTCCTAGGTCGCTGAGTGCTGTGTGAACACTGGAGTGTGCTCCTAGGTCGCTGAGTGCTGTGTGAACACTGGAGTGTGCTCCTAGGTCGCTGAGTGCTGTGTGAACACTGGAGTGTGCTCCTAGGTCGCTGAGTGCTGTGTGAACACTGGAGTGTGCTCCTAGGTCGCTGAGTGCTGTGTGAACACTGGAGTGTGCTCCTAGGTCGCTGAGTGCTGTGTGAACACTGGAGTGTGCTCCTAGGTCGCTGAGTGCTGTGTGAACACTGGAGTGTGCTCCTAGGTCGCTGAGTGCTGTGTGAACACTGGAGTGTGCTCCTAGGTCGCTGAGTGCTGTGTGAACACTGGAGTGTGCTCCTAGGTCGCTGAGTGCTGTGTGAACACTGGAGTGTGCTCCTAGGTCGCTGAGTGCTGTGTGAACACTGGAGTGTGCTCCTAGGTCGCTGAGTGCTGTGTGAACACTGGAGTGTGCTCCTAGGTCGCTGAGTGCTGTGTGAACACTGGAGTGTGCTCCTAGGTCGCTGAGTGCTGTGTGAACACTGGAGTGTGCTCCTAGGTCGCTGAGTGCTGTGTGAACACTGGAGTGTGCTCCTAGGTCGCTGAGTGCTGTGTGAACACTGGAGTGTGCTCCTAGGTCGCTGAGTGCTGTGTGAACACTGGAGTGTGCTCCTAGGTCGCTGAGTGCTGTGTGAACACTGGAGTGTGCTCCTAGGTCGCTGAGTGCTGTGTGAACACTGGAGTGTGCTCCTAGGTCGCTGAGTGCTGTGTGAACACTGGAGTGTGCTCCTAGGTCGCTGAGTGCTGTGTGAACACTGGAGTGTGCTCCTAGGTCGCTGAGTGCTGTGTGAACACTGGAGTGTGCTCCTAGGTCGCTGAGTGCTGTGTGAACACTGGAGTGTGCTCCTAGGTCGCTGAGTGCTGTGTGAACACTGGAGTGTGCTCCTAGGTCGCTGAGTGCTGTGTGAACACTGGAGTGTGCTCCTAGGTCGCTGAGTGCTGTGTGAACACTGGAGTGTGCTCCTAGGTCGCTGAGTGCTGTGTGAACACTGGAGTGTGCTCCTAGGTCGCTGAGTGCTGTGTGAACACTGGAGTGTGCTCCTAGGTCGCTGAGTGCTGTGTGAACACTGGAGTGTGCTCCTAGGTCGCTGAGTGCTGTGTGAACACTGGAGTGTGCTCCTAGGTCGCTGAGTGCTGTGTGAACACTGGAGTGTGCTCCTAGGTCGCTGAGTGCTGTGTGAACACTGGAGTGTGCTCCTAGGTCGCTGAGTGCTGTGTGAACACTGGAGTGTGCTCCTAGGTCGCTGAGTGCTGTGTGAACACTGGAGTGTGCTCCTAGGTCGCTGAGTGCTGTGTGAACACTGGAGTGTGCTCCTAGGTCGCTGAGTGCTGTGTGAACACTGGAGTGTGCTCCTAGGTCGCTGAGTGCTGTGTGAACACTGGAGTGTGCTCCTAGGTCGCTGAGTGCTGTGTGAACACTGGAGTGTGCTCCTAGGTCGCTGAGTGCTGTGTGAACACTGGAGTGTGCTCCTAGGTCGCTGAGTGCTGTGTGAACACTGGAGTGTGCTCCTAGGTCGCTGAGTGCTGTGTGAACACTGGAGTGTGCTCCTAGGTCGCTGAGTGCTGTGTGAACACTGGAGTGTGCTCCTAGGTCGCTGAGTGCTGTGTGAACACTGGAGTGTGCTCCTAGGTCGCTGAGTGCTGTGTGAACACTGGAGTGTGCTCCTAGGTCGCTGAGTGCTGTGTGAACACTGGAGTGTGCTCCTAGGTCGCTGAGTGCTGTGTGAACACTGGAGTGTGCTCCTAGGTCGCTGAGTGCTGTGTGAACACTGGAGTGTGCTCCTAGGTCGCTGAGTGCTGTGTGAACACTGGAGTGTGCTCCTAGGTCGCTGAGTGCTGTGTGAACACTGGAGTGTGCTCCTAGGTCGCTGAGTGCTGTGTGAACACTGGAGTGTGCTCCTAGGTCGCTGAGTGCTGTGTGAACACTGGAGTGTGCTCCTAGGTCGCTGAGTGCTGTGTGAACACTGGAGTGTGCTCCTAGGTCGCTGAGTGCTGTGTGAACACTGGAGTGTGCTCCTAGGTCGCTGAGTGCTGTGTGAACACTGGAGTGTGCTCCTAGGTCGCTGAGTGCTGTGTGAACACTGGAGTGTGCTCCTAGGTCGCTGAGTGCTGTGTGAACACTGGAGTGTGCTCCTAGGTCGCTGAGTGCTGTGTGAACACTGGAGTGTGCTCCTAGGTCGCTGAGTGCTGTGTGAACACTGGAGTGTGCTCCTAGGTCGCTGAGTGCTGTGTGAACACTGGAGTGTGCTCCTAGGTCGCTGAGTGCTGTGTGAACACTGGAGTGTGCTCCTAGGTCGCTGAGTGCTGTGTGAACACTGGAGTGTGCTCCTAGGTCGCTGAGTGCTGTGTGAACACTGGAGTGTGCTCCTAGGTCGCTGAGTGCTGTGTGAACACTGGAGTGTGCTCCTAGGTCGCTGAGTGCTGTGTGAACACTGGAGTGTGCTCCTAGGTCGCTGAGTGCTGTGTGAACACTGGAGTGTGCTCCTAGGTCGCTGAGTGCTGTGTGAACACTGGAGTGTGCTCCTAGGTCGCTGAGTGCTGTGTGAACACTGGAGTGTGCTCCTAGGTCGCTGAGTGCTGTGTGAACACTGGAGTGTGCTCCTAGGTCGCTGAGTGCTGTGTGAACACTGGAGTGTGCTCCTAGGTCGCTGAGTGCTGTGTGAACACTGGAGTGTGCTCCTAGGTCGCTGAGTGCTGTGTGAACACTGGAGTGTGCTCCTAGGTCGCTGAGTGCTGTGTGAACACTGGAGTGTGCTCCTAGGTCGCTGAGTGCTGTGTGAACACTGGAGTGTGCTCCTAGGTCGCTGAGTGCTGTGTGAACACTGGAGTGTGCTCCTAGGTCGCTGAGTGCTGTGTGAACACTGGAGTGTGCTCCTAGGTCGCTGAGTGCTGTGTGAACACTGGAGTGTGCTCCTAGGTCGCTGAGTGCTGTGTGAACACTGGAGTGTGCTCCTAGGTCGCTGAGTGCTGTGTGAACACTGGAGTGTGCTCCTAGGTCGCTGAGTGCTGTGTGAACACTGGAGTGTGCTCCTAGGTCGCTGAGTGCTGTGTGAACACTGGAGTGTGCTCCTAGGTCGCTGAGTGCTGTGTGAACACTGGAGTGTGCTCCTAGGTCGCTGAGTGCTGTGTGAACACTGGAGTGTGCTCCTAGGTCGCTGAGTGCTGTGTGAACACTGGAGTGTGCTCCTAGGTCGCTGAGTGCTGTGTGAACACTGGAGTGTGCTCCTAGGTCGCTGAGTGCTGTGTGAACACTGGAGTGTGCTCCTAGGTCGCTGAGTGCTGTGTGAACACTGGAGTGTGCTCCTAGGTCGCTGAGTGCTGTGTGAACACTGGAGTGTGCTCCTAGGTCGCTGAGTGCTGTGTGAACACTGGAGTGTGCTCCTAGGTCGCTGAGTGCTGTGTGAACACTGGAGTGTGCTCCTAGGTCGCTGAGTGCTGTGTGAACACTGGAGTGTGCTCCTAGGTCGCTGAGTGCTGTGTGAACACTGGAGTGTGCTCCTAGGTCGCTGAGTGCTGTGTGAACACTGGAGTGTGCTCCTAGGTCGCTGAGTGCTGTGTGAACACTGGAGTGTGCTCCTAGGTCGCTGAGTGCTGTGTGAACACTGGAGTGTGCTCCTAGGTCGCTGAGTGCTGTGTGAACACTGGAGTGTGCTCCTAGGTCGCTGAGTGCTGTGTGAACACTGGAGTGTGCTCCTAGGTCGCTGAGTGCTGTGTGAACACTGGAGTGTGCTCCTAGGTCGCTGAGTGCTGTGTGAACACTGGAGTGTGCTCCTAGGTCGCTGAGTGCTGTGTGAACACTGGAGTGTGCTCCTAGGTCGCTGAGTGCTGTGTGAACACTGGAGTGTGCTCCTAGGTCGCTGAGTGCTGTGTGAACACTGGAGTGTGCTCCTAGGTCGCTGAGTGCTGTGTGAACACTGGAGTGTGCTCCTAGGTCGCTGAGTGCTGTGTGAACACTGGAGTGTGCTCCTAGGTCGCTGAGTGCTGTGTGAACACTGGAGTGTGCTCCTAGGTCGCTGAGTGCTGTGTGAACACTGGAGTGTGCTCCTAGGTCGCTGAGTGCTGTGTGAACACTGGAGTGTGCTCCTAGGTCGCTGAGTGCTGTGTGAACACTGGAGTGTGCTCCTAGGTCGCTGAGTGCTGTGTGAACACTGGAGTGTGCTCCTAGGTCGCTGAGTGCTGTGTGAACACTGGAGTGTGCTCCTAGGTCGCTGAGTGCTGTGTGAACACTGGAGTGTGCTCCTAGGTCGCTGAGTGCTGTGTGAACACTGGAGTGTGCTCCTAGGTCGCTGAGTGCTGTGTGAACACTGGAGTGTGCTCCTAGGTCGCTGAGTGCTGTGTGAACACTGGAGTGTGCTCCTAGGTCGCTGAGTGCTGTGTGAACACTGGAGTGTGCTCCTAGGTCGCTGAGTGCTGTGTGAACACTGGAGTGTGCTCCTAGGTCGGTGTGTGAACACTGGAGTGTGTTCCTAGGTCGCTGAGTGCTGTGTGAACACTGGAGTGTGCTCCTAGGTCGCTGAGTGCTGTGTGAACACTGGAGTGTGCTCCTAGGTCGCTGAGTGCTGTGTGAACACTGGAGTGTGCTCCTAGGTCGCTGAGTGCTGTGTGAACACTGGAGTGTGTTCCTAGGTCGCTGAGTGCTGTGTGAACACTGGAGTGTGTTCCTAGGTCGCTGAGTGCTGTGTGAACACTGGAGTGTGTTCCTAGGTCGCTGAGTGCTGTGTGAACACTGGAGTGTGTTCCTAGGTCGCTGAGTGCTGTGTGAACACTGGAGTGTGTTCCTAGGTCGCTGAGTGCTGTGTGAACACTGGAGTGTGTTCCTAGGTCGCTGAGTGCTGTGTGAACACTGGAGTGTGTTCCTAGGTCGCCAACATGTACCCGACTGCTGCTTCAAGCTGATGAAAAAGTCTGTCTACTTTAAAGGTTTTAATTCACTATTTCTCAAGCTTACAAAATCACATATTCATATTTAGTTTTCGCCATATATGTTATTCATGTTAGTTATATTTGTTATTCGTTATATATATATATATATATATATATATATATATATATATATATATATATATATATATATATATATATATATATATATATATATATATATATATATATATATATATATATATATATATGTCGTGCCAAGTAGGCAGAACTTGCGATCTTGGCTTAAATAGCAACGCTCATCTTGCCATATAGGACAAGTGAAAATTTGTGTATGCAATAAATTCGCCAAAATCATTCTGAACCTAACGAAAAAAATATATTTGATTGTGCTTGTTTAGTACTAAATTATTGTAAACGTATTTAAAATATACTTAGTTGGGTTAGGCTAAAATAGATTGTTCTTGTTATAATAAGGTTAGATAAGCTTTCTAAGATTCTTTTGGTGCAAAATTAAAACTTTTTGCTAATTGACCAGTTTTATATATATATATATATATATATATATATATATATATATATATATATATATATATATATATATATATATATATATATATATATATATATATATATATATGTATGTATATATTAGTTTATATATGTATGTATATATTAGTTTAAACTGAGCTATAATAATAATAATAATAATAATAATAATAATAATAATAATAATAATAATAATAATATCTTTATTTCTACCAGTACATGTACAAGGTATACAGTCCTAGCTGACAACAGTGACATACTACTATATAATAAAGCCGCTGGTTATTACCTGGAGAGTTTACCTGGAGAGAGTTCCGGGGGTCAACGCCCCCGCGGCCCGGTCTGAGACCAGGTTATGTAGAGCATTTCTGGCAAAATAGGTCAGTTTTGTCCCAGGATGCGACCCACACCAGTCGACTAACACTCAGGTAACCATTTTACTGAAGGGCGACATAGACAACCTGTGTAAGGAAACACGCCCAATGTTTCAACCCTCGCCGGGAATCGAACTCGTACCTCACGGTGTGCAGCGAGAGCTTTAGCCACCAGGCTAAAACAATACTTTAAGTTAGGTTAGGGAAGGCTTCTAAGTTTGGTTTAGTTAAAAAAAATTACATTACTGTCATGAAAACACTGTGTTTACCAATCCGTAAAAATGTTTTTGGGATAAGTTCAGTTTTTACGGGAGTTCGACAAGTGCGTTTTGCTGACTAATTTACGTACATGCAGAATTAGAAAACATATGCAGTGAAAGTTCTCTGTATATTCTCTAGGCGAAATTGCAGACCTGGAGAATGTACAGAGAACTTTCACGACACGCATAAATACGATAAAACACCTATACTACTGGGAACAGTTGAAGTATCTTGATTTGTATTCCCTGGAACACAGATGGGAAAGATACATGATAATATATTCTTGGATAATCCTAGTGACTGGTCCCAAATTTGAACACGAAAATCACTCACTATGAAAATAGAAGACTGGGCAGTAGATGCAACATCCCCCCAGTGAAAAGCAGGGGCACCATTAGTACTCTAAGAGACAACACAGTAAGTGTCAGGGGCCCAAGACTGTTCAACTGCCTTCCAGCATATATAAGGGGGATTACCAATAGACCCTTGGCTGTGTTTATGAAGGCACCTAAAATCAGTACCTGGTCAACTGGGCTGTGGTTCGTATGTCAGTTTGCGTGCAGCCAACAGTAGCAGTCAGATTGATCAGACCCTGTTCCACCTGGAGGCCTGGTCACAGACTGAGACGTGTGGGCATTGATCCTCGAAACCCTCTCCAGGTATGCTCCAGGTACATGGAAATTTACTTTAAATCGTGGAACTTTTTGAGCTCCTGGGACGCCGTTCCTGAACCAAAGATGCAGTAAGCATATCCTCTCTGGATCTACGCTCTGAGACGCTGCAAGAAAAAGATGATATACCTCTGATCACGTCGTCGTCAGCTTCTCTCTTTTATGTGCGGGTTATTTGTGTATCACTGTGGTTTTGATGAGCCTGGAACCCAGCATGCTATTCACTGGCGTCACAGGCTTCTGATCTTCTTGGAATGAAGTGGTACTAAATGGGCAATTTCCTATACTTGAACCTGTGTCCTTCCCTGTGATATGCAGCACAACCTTCCTGAGCAACACTAAACAGGATGTTGGTATCGGCCTGGGTAAAACACCAATACTCTACCATTTTTCCAGAAATATTTTGTAATCCCATCGAGGAGGCTGGGAGGTATATCTGGGTTAGTTGGTAACGAAGGTCAAGGGTCTCTCTTGGCTGGTTACTGGGCTATAACAAGGCTTTTCTTGGGAATCTCACTGATTTTAATGTGTCTAACATACCATCCTTAGGAATTCAAGTAGTTCATACCATGCGGACCGTATTGGGTCAACAACTATGTTGCCGCAAATACACTAATATCAAGAGTAATAGGGAAAGGAAGGCGGAGAGCCACTGCAGTGCGAAGGGTCTGCAGGTCAAGATATGTGCCAGTTGCAGAGATGAGAAATGTTAAGATAAAATCGCCTGAGAAATGTGGTCTTAAATAAGCTAAAACGTGAGCTCTCTCATTTTCAGAACTTGGGCCCCTATAAAATGGCTGCAGAAGCCTTTTCCAAGATGGGACTGACAAAATTGGATTTTGTGAGCCAAATTATTCATATATTTAAGGGGAAGCGTTAAATGCATAGAGGTCATACAATACTTGTGGAATGGAAGTCAATCACAGTGCCCCGTGGCCTGGTAACTAAAGCTCTCGCTTCATACGGCGAGGGTCTGCGTTCGACTATCAGCGCGGGTAGAAACATTGGGCGTGTTTCTTTACACCGGTTGTCTATGTTCACCCATCAGTAAAATGGGTACCTAGGAGTTAGTCGACTGGTGTGGGTCCCATCTTGGGACAAGGACCTAATTTGCCCGAAATGCTCTGCATAACAAGGGACTTTCTATATAGTAGTATGTCACTGATGTCAGCTAGGACTGTATACCTTGTACATGTACTTGTAGTAAATAAAGATATTATTATTATTATTATTATTATTATTATTATTATTATTATTATTATTATTATTATTATTATTATTATTATTATTATTATATTATATTAATCAGGTTCTAAGCAGAGGACAAATTCGATCTGCTGAATCAAGAGCCTTCACAAGTAGGAGTTGTGAAGCAAAGTTTCAGCTGGCTTTGATATTTGTATAGAAAGAGTATCGCATATGCTGGTGTCACTAGTTTAACTAAGGTTATCCACTCCTGACAAATCACAAACCCGCTCTTGTATAATCTCTCTAATCCGTTCTTTGAATCCAGTGAAGAAGGATAAGAAGGCTGGGAAGGCAATCTGAAAACCTGTACTTATGCTATGATAACATGAACGTAGATAAGTATGTTTATGGAGCAACTTGCAATGTGAACAGACTGACTGATGTTGTGGTGGCCAGGCTTAGGCTTCGTTACAAGTACTTCGGGCAGTTTGGGAGACACACAGATGATGATCAAACTAAATGTAAATTATGTGATCAGGCATATGGTCATTCTCTTGAACACTATGTGCTTAATTGTCCACTTATTGAGGAATACAGAGACAGACAGTATAATAACCTATGTGACATGTCAAGATATCTTATTAATGAAAATAAGATACAAGATATACTAAGCAAATTTCCTAAATTTGCTTGTAACAGATAAGTGAACTATAGATATGTAGATATAAATCCATATGTATTCCTGTTAACCCTTTGGGGCCTAGTTCCTAGGCCTTTTGTGTATCCACATGCTCTCGCGCTACCATCCACAGGATGGATATGGGGTGCACAATAAACTAGCCACTTCGGTGGCAAAATGTCAAAAAAAAAAAAAATTAGCCTTTCTGGAAATGAGTCTTGTTCTCACTGTGATTCAACTAGGAAAATGTTTAGAACGTTTCCTAGCAAAGACTTTAAAAGAATGACATAGTGTCTCAGTTAAGGGACTGGTAAAGGATGAACATCATAGTATAAAAACATCTTAGGAACGATAGACATCTTGTGAGGAAATAAAAAAACGTTATGGATTCTCAGTGTATTTGTAGTCTAATTTGGTCAGATATTTCTGGCACGTGATGTTAGCGATATATGTGCATGTTGCAAACGTTGCTGCCTCACAGCCTGGTGGAATCTCCAACCCCAGCCGAATTGGTCTCAGTTAGTTTAGTTAGTTTAATATCTTTATTATGCACCCCATACCCATCCTGTGGGCGGTAGTCTGCCCATACCCATCCTGTGGGTGGTAGTCTCCCCATACCCATCCTGTGGGCGGTAGTCTCCCCATACCCATCCTGTGGGCGGTAGACACCCCATACCCATCCTGTGGGCGGTAGTCTCCCCATACCCATCCTGTGGGCGGTAAACACCCCATACCCATCCTGTGGGCGGTAGTCTCCCCATACCCATCCTGTGGGCGGTAGTCTCCCCATACCCATCCTGTGGGTGGTAGTCTCCCCATACCCATCCTGTGGACGGTAGTCTCCCCATACCCATCCTGTGGGCGGTAGACACCCCATACCCATCCTGTGGGCGGTAGTCTCCCCATACCCATCCTGTGGGCGGTAGACACCCCATACCCATCCTGTGGGCGGTAGTCTCCCCATACCCATCCTGTGGGCGGTAGACACCCCATACCCATCCTGTGAGCGGTAGTCTCCCCATACCCATCCTGTGGGCGGTAGACTTCCCATACCCATCCTGTGGGCGGTAGACACCCCATACCCATCCTGTGGGCGGTAGTCTCCCCATACCCATCCTGTGGGCGGAAGTCACCCCATACCCATCCTATGGGCGGTAGTCACCCCATACCCATCCTGTGGGCGGTAGTCACCCCATACCCATCCTATGGGCGGTAGACACCCCATACCCATCCTGTGGGCGGTAGTCTCCCCATACCCATCCTGTGGGCGGTAGACACCCCATACCCATCCTGTGGGCGGTAGTCTCCCCATACCCATCCTGTGGGCGGTAGTCTCCCCATACCCATCCTGTGGGCGGTAGACACCCCATACCTATCCTGTGAGCGGTAGTCTCCCCATACCCATCCTGTGGGCGGTAGATTTCCCATACCCATCCTGTGGGCGGTAGACACCCCATACCCATCCTGTGGGCGGTAGTCTCCCCATACCCATCCTGTGGGCGGTAGTCACCCCATACCCATCCTGTGGGCGGTAGACACCCCATACCCATCCTGTGGGCGGTAGTCTGCCCATACCCATCCTGTGGGCGGTAGACACCCCATACCCATCCTGTGAGCGGTAGTCTCCCCATACCCATCCTGTGGGCGGTAGTCTCCCCATACCCATCCTGTGGGCGGTAGTCTCCCCATACCCATCCTGTGGGCGGTAGACACCCCATACCCATCCTGTGGGCGGTAGTCTCCCCATACCCATCCTGTGGGCGGTAGTCTCCCCATATCCATCCTGTGGGCGGTAGACACCCCATACCCATCCTGTGGGCGGTAGTCTCTCCATACCCATCCTGTGGGCGGTAAACACCCCATACCCATCCTGTGGGCGGTAGTCTCCCCATACCCATCCTGTGGGTGGTAGTCTCTCCATACCCATCCTGTGGGCGGTAGTCTCCCCATACCCATCCTGTGGGCGGTAGACACCCCATACCCATCCTGTGGGCGGTAGTCTCCCCATACCCATCCTGTGGGCGGTAAACACCTCATACCCATCCTGTGGGCGGTAGTCTCCCCATACCCATCCTGTGGGCGGTAGTCTCCCCATACCCATCCTGTGGGTGGTAGTCTCCCCATACCCATCCTGTGGGCGGTAGTCTCCCCAAACCCATCCTGTGGGCGGTAGACACCCCATACCCATCCTGTGGGCGGTAGTCTCCCCATACCCATCCTGTGGGCGGTAGACACCCCATACCCATCCTGTGAGCGGTAGTCTCCCCATACCCATCCTGTGGGCGGTAGTCACCCCATATCCATCCTATGGGCGGTAGACACCCCATACCCATCCTGTGGGCGGTAGTCTCCCCATACCCATCCTGTGGGCGGTAGACACCCCATACCCATCCTGTGAGCGGTAGTCTCCCCATACCCATCCTGTGGGCGGTAGACTTCTCATACCCATCCTGTGGGCGGTAGTCTCCCCATACCCATCCTGTGGGCGGTAGTCTCCCCATACCCATCCTGTGGGCGGTAGACACCCCATACCCATCCTGTGAGCGGTAGTCTCCCCATACCCATCCTGTGGGCGGTAGACTTCTCATACCCATCCTGTGGGCGGTAGTCTCCCCATACCCATCCTGTGGGCGGTAGACACCCCATACCCATCCTGTGAGCGGTAGTCACCCCATACCCATCCTGTGGGCGGTAGTCACCCCATATCCATCCTCTGGGCGGTAGACACCCCATACCCATCCTGTGGGCGGTAGTCTCCCCATACCCATCCTGTGGGCGGTAGACACCCCATACCCATCCTGTGAGCGGTAGTCTCCCCATACCCATCCTGTGGGCGGTAGACTTCTCATACCCATCCTGTGGGCGGTAGTCTCCCCATACCCATCCTGTGGGCGGTAGTCTCCCCATACCCATCCTGTGGGCGGTAGACTTCCCATACCCATCCTGTGGGCGGTAGACAGCCCATACCCATCCTGTGGGCGGTAGTCTCCCCATACCCATCCTGTGGGCGGTAGTCACCCCATACCCATCCTATGGGCGGTAGTCACCCCATACCCATCCTGTGGGCGGTAGTCACCCCATACCCATCCTATGGGCGGTAGACACCCCATACCCATCCTGTGGGCGGTAGTCTCCCCATACCCATCCTGTGGGCGGTAGACACCCCATACCCATCCTGTGAGCGGTAGTCTCCCCATACCCATCCTGTGGGCGGTAGACTTCTCATACCCATCCTGTGGGCGGTAGTCTCCCCATACCCATCCTGTGGGCGGTAGTCTCCCCATACCCATCCTGTGGGCGGTAGTCTCCCCATACCCATCCTGTGGGCGGTAGACACCCCATACCCATCCTGTGGGCGGTAGTCTCCCCATACCCATCCTGTGGGCGGTAGTCTCCCCATACCCATCCTGTGGGCGGTAGACACCCCATACCCATCCTGTGGGCGGTAGTCTCTCCATACCCATCCTGTGGGCGGTAAACACCCCATACCCATCCTGTGGGCGGTAGTCTCCCCATACCCATCCTGTGGGTGGTAGTCTCCCCATACCCATCCTGTGGGCGGTAGTCTCCCCATACCCATCCTGTGGGCGGTAGACATGCAACAGTTAGGTATCTTTATTATGAAACGTTTCGCCTACACAGTAGGCTTCTTCAGTCAAGTACAGAAAAGTTGATAGAAGCAGAAGATACTTGAAGACGATGTAATCAGTCCATAACCCTTAAAGTTTTGAGGTGGTCAGTCCCTCAGTCTGGAGAAGAGCATTGTTCCATAGTATGAAACAATATGGAGAAGAAGTGACAGGATGGAGCTTATTTATAGCGCCAAGAGGTGAGACGTAGGCCACTAGGAGAGGTAAGAACTCAGATCTTGAAAGGTCAGGTCCCTCTCAAATCCAGCCCCTCTCACTAGGTACAGACCTGCAATCAACTTCGACAACTTCCACTAGTGAGAGGGGCTGGATTTGAGAGGGACCTGACCTTTCAACATCTGAGTTCTTACCTCTCCTAGTGGCCTACGTCTCACCTCTTGGCGCTATAAATAAGCTCCATCCTGTCACTTTTTCTCCATATTGTTTCATACTATGGAACAATGCTCTTCTCCAGACTGAGGGACTGACCACCTCAAAACTTTAAGGGTGATGGACTGATTACATCGTCTTCAAGTATCTTCTGCTTCTATCAACTTTTCTGTACTTGACTGAAGAAGCCTACTGTGTAGGCGAAACGTTTCATAATAAAGATACCTAACTGTTGCATATGTGTTTTACCTAACAACCTGTCGGTATTTTATACCATTTTAATGTTCAATCTGTCAGACACTGCAACAGAAGGGTATCTTGGTACAGACCTGCAATCAACTTCGACAACTTCCACTAGTGAGAGGGGCTGGATTTGAGAGGGACCTGACCTTTCAACATCTGAGTTCTTACCTCTCCTAGTGGCCTACGTCTCACCTCTTGGCGCTATAAATAAGCTCCATCCTGTCACTTTTTCTCCATATTGTTTCATACTATGGAACAATGCTCTTCTCCAGACTGAGGGACTGACCACCTCAAAACTTTAAGGGTGATGGACTGATTACATCGTCTTCAAGTATCTTCTGCTTCTATCAACTTTTCTGTACTTGACTGAAGAAGCCTACTGTGTAGGCGAAACGTTTCATAATAAAGATACCTAACTGTTGCATATGTGTCTTACCTAACAACGGGCGGTAGACACCCCATACCCATCCTGTGGGCGGTAGTCTCCCCGTACCCATCCTGTGGGCGGTAAACACCCCATACCCATCCTGTGGGCGGTAGTCTCCCCATACCCATCCTGTGGGTGGTAGTCTCCCCATACCCATCCTGTGGGCGGTAGTCTCCCCATACCCATCCTGTGGGCGGTAGACACCCCATACCCATCCTGTGGGCGGTAGTCTCCCCATACCCATCCTGTGGGCGGTAGACACCCCATACCCATCCTGTGGGCGGTAGTCTCCCCATACCCATCCTGTGGGCGGTAGACACCCCATACCCATCCTGTGAGCGGTAGTCTCCCCATACCCATCTTGTGGGCGGTAGACTTCCCATACCCATCCTGTGGGCGGTAGACACCCCATACCCATCCTGTGGGCGGTAGTCTCCCCATACCCATCCTGTGGGCGGTAGTCACCCCATACCCATCCTATGGGCGGTAGTCACCCCATACCCATCCTGTGGGCGGTAGTCACCCCATACCCATGCTATGGGCTGTAGACACCCCATACCCATCCTGTGGGAGGTAGTCTCCCCATACCCATCCTGTGGGCGGTAGTCTCCCCATACCCATCCTGTGGGCGGTAGACACCCCATACCTATCCTGTGAGCGGTAGTCTCCCCATACCCATCCTGTGGGCGGTAGACTTCCCATACCCATCCTGTGGGCGGTAGACACCCCATACCCATCCTGTGGGCGGTAGTCTCCCCATACCCATCCTGTGGGCGGTAGTCACCCCATACCCATCCTGTGGGCGGTAGACACCCCATACCCATCCTGTGGGCGGTAGTCTCCCCATACCCATCCTGTGGGCGGTAGACACCCCATACCCATCCTGTGGGCGGTAGTCTCCCCATACCCATCCTGTGGGCGGTAGACACCCCATACCCATCCTGTGAGCGGTAGTCTCCCCATACCCATCCTGTGGGCGGTAGTCTCCCCATACCCATCCTGTGGGCGATAGTCTCCCCATATCCATCCTGTGGGCGGTAGACACCCCATACCCATCCTGTGGGCGGTAGTCTCTCCATACCCATCCTGTGGGCGGTAAACACCCCATACCCATCCTGTGGGCGGTAGTCTCCCCATACCCATCCTGTGGGTGGTAGACACCCCATACCCATCCTGTGGGCGGTAGTCTCCCCATACCCATCCTGTGGGCGATAGTCTCCCCATATCCATCCTGTGGGCGGTAGACACCCCATACCCATCCTGTGGGCGGTAGTCTCCCCATACCCATCCTGTGGGCGGTAAACACCCCATACCCATCCTGTGGGCGGTAGTCTCCCCATACCCATCCTGTGGGTGGTAGTCTCCCCATACCCATCCTGTGGGCGGTAGTCTCCCCATACCCATCCTGTGGGCGGTAGACACCCCATACCCATCCTGTGGGCGGTAGTCTCCCCATACCCATCCTGTGGGCGGTAAACACCCCATACCCATCCTGTGGGCGGTAGTCTCCCCATACCCATCCTGTGGGCGGTAGTCTCCCCATACCCATCCTGTGAGCGGTAGTCTCCCCATACCCATCCTGTGGGCGGTAGACTTCCCATACCCATCCTGTGGGCGGTAGACACCCCATACCCATCCTGTGGGCGGTAGTCTCCCCATACCCATCCTGTGGGCGGTAGTCTCCCCATACCCATCCTGTGGGCGGTAGTCTCCCCATACCCATCCTGTGGGCGGTAGACACCCCATACCCATCCTGTGGGCGGTAGTCTCCCCATACCCATCCTGTGGGCGGTAGACACCCCATACCCATCCTGTGGGCGGTAGTCTCCCCATACCCATCCTGTGGGCGGTAGACACCCCATACCCATCCTGTGGGCGGTAGTCTCCCCATACCCTTCCTGTGGGCGGTAGACACCCCATACCCATCCTGTGAGCGGTAGTCTCCCCATACCCATCCTGTGGGCGGTAGACTTCCCATACCCATCCTGTGGGCGGTAGACACCCCATACCCATCCTGTGGGCGGTAGTCTCCCCATACCCATCCTGTGGGCGGTAGTCACCCCATACCCATCCTATGGGCGGTAGTCACCCCATACCCATCCTGTGGGTGGTAGTCACAACATTACAGAGGTACATAATTGGTCCAGGGACTGGACCCCAAAGTTTTGATAGCTTAGCAAGTTACAAAGGTAATGAACTAGATCTGGTCACAATTATGACAAGTTACAAAGGTAATGAATGATAAACACGCCCATACATGGTTACAGTCATGAACAAATTACAGAGTAATGGGCAATTAACAAACATTCTAGGGAATGCATCATTGCCCCAACAATAGATGTTGCTAGGTGCCTGTCCCTCCTCGGCAGGACAGCCAGAGAGCCATTGCAAACAGCAGCAGGTTGTGCCAGGATCTGTTGCTTGCAGGAGCATCAACGACCCTTCCCAAGAGGTCAGCGACTCCGCTAGCAGCCCGAGGGAGAGCCGCCCTGGGGACGTGTCAACGTCCTGGTGGACGCCAATTTGATTGCAGATCTCAGGCCCTCTGTAATGGTGAAGGCGCAGCAGCTGTCACCTATGTCTACTGGGTGGAGCTGTTGGTTGTTCCCACCTGGAGCCCTCCGGGTGCCCAGACATCCACCGTGCACACGAATGTTGAAGCTTGAGGAACTGGGTGCACACTGCCTGTGGCACACCTGACAGCTGCCTCGCGGTCGAACTCTACGGCGCTGTCCCTGTAGTGGAAGTTTCCCTGAGGCCGGCACACCCTGAACCATTGCTGACATCGTGGGCTGGGAGGAGAAAAGTACCCTCTATAGTTGGGGTGGGCTGGGTGAGGCGGGGGAGTTGTATGGTTGAGGAGCAGGGGTGAGGGGTTACCAGAGGGTCAATGTTTACTACACTCGGGGCAAGCCCTGGGGAGGGGGAAGGGGCAGTTCCCTACACACTGATTGTGCACTGTTGTTCACACTGTCCTGCCTACAACAATCAACATTTATTTGTTTCCCATGCACATCATGAAAGATATGGGCATGTGACTCCCCAAAACCAGTGTTCCCTTCATCTTCACCCACACACCCTTCCCGGCGGCGTGGGGGAGGAGGCACTGACTGGTCCCGACCTGGACACTCTCAACATCAACCCAGCTCTCATGCACTGGGATGTCTTCTTGCTGCTCTGGAATCTTCCCAAAAACATTCACACTGAGTCCTGTTCAGTCGTGAAACCTGTGACCCTATCACACTATGTTTTTAATTGTACTGCTACAAATTTGTACAACTAAAATGCTTCATAATTGAAATGTTCAAATTTCAATGTTTAAAATACTCAATTGTACTTAATATTGTAAATTGTTTATAAATTGTGCACAAGGAATTATAGTAGTTGGGTGTACATGCCAAAAGCCTCTTGTATGCAGAGCATTATGGGCAGCCTTAAAATTAACTTAAAATTAACAAGCGATGAAAGGTTCAGTGTTAAAAGTTACAGTAAACAATTTACAATATGAAGTACAATTGAGTATTTGAAACAATGAAATTTGAACATTTCAATTATGAAGAATTATAGTTGTACAAATTTGTAGTATTTCAATTAAAAACATAGTTTGATAGGGTCACAGGTTATACATTTATGAAATACAGTTATTCAATATTTATCTAGTTTCGGGTGAATAAGTGTTTTTTAAGAAATCTTGAATTGATAAAGTGTTTTTTTTTGTATTCACAACTAATGAATTCCAATTTCTGGGGGCCTTTTATATGCATTGAGTTTTTACATAGTGTGAGATAGACACAGGGAACATCAAAGAGTGATCTGTGCCTTGTGTTATGGTCATGTGTTCTGCTGAGGTTAGTAAGGAGAAGTTTGAGGGGAGAGTTTACATCTGCATTTAGTGTTCTACGTATGTAGTAGGCACAATAATAAGTATGGATGTTTTGTACGGTAAGTTTAGAGTTCAGAGTACGCTGAGGTCAGTGGTCACCTGCGGTCATACCTGCCTAAGGTCTTGGGAGTTAGCGTGGGCTGTTACCAAGCACCATGGCTTGTTGTAGTGTTTTAGAATCTCAGGTTCAAGTGTTGAAGAAGGAGATTCTACTTCTTCATGAGGAAAATAGGAAGCTGAAGCTTTGCATATATGAGTTTGGGAGTGAGTGTGAGAAGGATTTAGCTGGTAAGGAGGAAATGGTCACCAGCAGTGATAGTGGCAGCCGCTTTAAGTGGCAAGTGATTCACAGATCAGGAAGAAGGAAGATGAGGAGAGTTAATAGAGAAGATGTGAAGGTAGGAAATCGATTCTCTGTTCTCCAAGACGAGTGTACTTCAGTGGTTAGTGAGGTTGAAGGTACCACTGATTCCCCTGCTAATCAAGGTAAGAATATTTTAGTAGTAGACGATTCTCAGGTAAGATATATGGACCGTGCATTTTGCAACAGAGACAGAAAGGTTAGACAGAGGGTGTGCCTTCCTGGAGCTGGTGTTGGTGACATAGTCAGCAGGTTGGATAATATTATGCCAGGTAATGGGAACAAGCCCATTATCTGTCTTAGTGCTGGGGGTAATGACACTGGGAAGGGCAGGACAGACGAGCTGCTGGATAAGTACAGGTCAGCCATAGAAGTAGTTAGGTCTAAGGGAGGGATCCCACTCATATGTAGCATCTTGCCTACAAAGGGAGTGGGCAATGAATGGATGTCTAGGGCAATTGGTATAAATTGCTGGCTAGACAGGTACTGCAAGGAACTTGCAATCCCATTCATTGATAACTGGGACATATTCTATGGCAAACGTGATATGTATGCAAGAGATGGGGTTCATCTCTCTGGGGATTGAGTGGTTGCATTAGCCAATTCAGTTGAGAGGGTAATTGATGACTTGTCTAGGAATTTAAACTGCTAGATTATAGAGGTATGGGTGTTTGTGGGAAACAATCAGGCCGCAGCATTAGGGTTAAAAACAGCAGTTATTACGGGGATACCTCAGGGATATGTTTAAAAGACAATATTCAAAATAAAGTTGCTAGTAATGGCAAATCAATTGATCAACAAACGAAGAAAGATGGTAGAGAGCAACGAGTGACTAGCTCCCTTAAGGTTTACTACACAAATAGTAAGAGTCTAAGAAATAAGATAGATGAGCTAAGATTACTTGCAAGTGCAGGTAATGTAGATATTATTGGTATAACAGAGACCTGGTTCAACCTGAAAGATAGAGAAATGCCTTCTGAATACAACATACAGAGTTATAAACTATTCCACACTGATAAGGTCAACAGGAAGGGTGGTGGAGTGGCGATGTAGGTCAGATAAAATTTAAATTGCTGTCTTAGACATGATATAAGGTTAGAAACATCGAACACAGAATCTGTTTGGCTACCGTTTCTTGAGGGATGTGACAAATTAATTTTGGATGTGATTTAGAGGCCCCCAAACCTTAATAGGGAGTGCAGTAAGCTGTTATGGGACGAAATTCATTAGGCATCTACATATGAAAATGTTGTGATAATGGGAGATTTTAACTTTAGACAAACTGATTGGAACATTATGACAGGAAATCTTGAGTCTAATGACTTTCTTGATACAGTTCAGGATTGCTTTTTAGAACAGGTTGTGACAGAACCAACTAGAGGAAACAGTCTGCTTGACTTGGTTCTTGCCAATTTTTAGAACAGGTTGTGACAGAACCAACTAGAGGAAACAGTCTGCTTGACTTGGTTCTTGCCAACAAAGAGTCACTAATTAATAAGGTTAATGATGAGCTTGGGGAAAGTGATCACAAATCACTTAGTTTCAATATATCATGGAATTACCCAGATAACTGCAATCAAATCTCTGTCCAAGATTTTCGTTTGGCCGATTTCATGGGACTGAAAAATTACCTGGGTGGGCTAAATTGGGATGTCCTGGCTATGGGTCAGGTTGCCAATATGACTTTTTCAGAGCATAGTTCTAGCTGCCCAGACAACTTTTGTTCCGAGTAGGGAAATTAGATCTAACAAAAATTATCCCAGATGGATGAACAATAGATTAAGACATCTCATTGGTTAAAGGAGAGGCATATATAGGCGTATCAAAAGAGGGAATGGGCAGTTAAGAAATCAATATATTCACATAAAGAGAGAAATAAAGAAAGGAATAAGAAAAGCAAAAAGGGATTATGAGGCTAATCCAAAAGGGTTCTTTCAGGTATACAGAAGCAAGATTAGGGACAAGATTGGCCCACTTAAGAGTAACTCTGGTCAGATCACTGACAGTGATAAGGATATGTGTGAAATTCTCAGTACCTACTTCTTCTCAGTTTTCACCCAGGAAAATACTTGCGATATTCCTGAAATAATAGATTATGTAGAACAGGATGATAATAAGCTACGCACGATTGCGGTAACTAGTGACATGATCCTCAGACAAATAGAGAAACTAAAACCTAACAAATCCCCAGGTCCTGATGAACTGTTTGCAAGGGTGTTAAAGGAATGTAAAGAGGAACTTAGCATACCTTTGGCTAATCTTTTTAACATATCACTAAAAACCGGCATAGTGCCTGATAAGTGGAAAATGGCAAATGTAATACCTATTTACAAGGCAGGTGACAGGTCCTTAGCTTCGAACTATAGATCAATAAGCCTTACCTCCGTAGTGGAAAAATTTTTGGAATCAATAATTGCCGAAGCAATTCGTAACCATCTTGATAGGCATGGTTTGATTAATGAATCTTAACACGGTTTTACAAAGGGGCGTTCCTGTCTTACGAATTTACTGGCTTTTTTCACTAAGGTGTTTGAGGAGGTAGATCATGGTAATGAATATGCTATTGTGTATATGGACTTCAGTAAGGCTTTTGATAGAGTTCCACATCAGAGGCTATTGAGGAAACTTAAGGCACTCGGAATAGGAGGAGAAATTTTTTCCTGGGTAGAGGCATGGCTGACAAATAGGCAGCAGAGAGTTTGCATAAATGGGGAGAAATCAGAATGGGGGCACGTCACAAGTGGTGTTCCTCAGGGGTCAGTGTTGGGCCCCTTGTTGTTCACAATTTACATAAACGACATAGATGGGGGAGTAAATAGCGACATAAGCAAATTTGCTGATTACACCAAAATAAGCCGTCCAATTCATTCTAATGAGGACACTAGAGCACACCAGGATGATTTGAATAGACTGATGCAATGGTCGAAAAAGTGGCAGATGCATTTTAATATTGACAAATGCAAAGTTCTAAATGTTGGACAGTTAAATAACCATGCCACATTTAAACTAAATAATGTAGATCTTAATACTACTGATTGCAAAAAGGATTTAGGAGTTCTAGTTAGCAGTAATCTAAAACCAAGACAACAGTGCATTAGTGTTCGCAATAAAGCTAACAGAATTCTTGGCTTCATATCTAGAAGTATAAATAACAGAAGTCCTCAGGTTGTTCTTCAACTCTATATATCCTTGGTTAGGCCTCATTTAGACTATGCTGCTCAGTTCTGGTCACCGTATTACAGAATGGATATAAATGCTCTGGAAAACGTACAGAGGAGGATGACAAAGATGATCCCATGTATCAGAAATCTTCCCTATGAGGATAGACTGAGTGCCATGAATCTGCACTCTCTCGAAAGGCATAGAATTAGGGGGGATATGATCGAGGTGTATAAATGGAAAACAGGAATAAATAAAGGGGATGTAAATAGCGTGCTGAAAATTTCCAGCCAAGACAGGACTCGCAGCAATGGTTTCAAGCTGGGAAAATTCAGATTCAGGAAGGATATAGGAAAGCACTGGTTTGGTAATAGAGTCGTGGATGTGTGGAACAAACTCCCGAGTACAGTTATTCAGGATAAAATGCTGTGTAGTTTTAAAAATAGGTTAGATGAGTGGGTGTGGGTGGGTGTGAGTTCGACCTGACTAGCTTGTGCTGCTGGGTTTGGTGCCGTGCTACATCCCTGAGTGGAGGTGACCAGACTGGGTGGGTCATTGGGCTAATCCGGGGGGGGGGGCACATGGGCCTGCTCTGCATGGGTCAGTAGGCCTGTTGCAGTGTTCCTTCTTTCTTATGTTCTTATGTTATCATTCTGACTGCAGCCTTTTGCTGGGTCTGAGATGATTTATTGTTGTTGAGCCCCATGCACAGATTCCATAGGTGAGACGGGTAAATGAGTGAGTGATATAGGGCCAGGAGAGCTGATTGTGGAACATAGTATCATATCTTCAATAGTATGCCTACGGTCTTGGAGATTTTCTTGGAAATTTGTTGTACATGTGTCTGGAATTTGAGTCTATTATCAAGGTGGATTCCTAAGAATTTACCCTCTGTGAGCTTTGTGATAGGTGAACCGTTTATCATTATGTTAAGTGGAACATCTGTAGCTCTGTACCCAAACTGAATGAAGTAGGTTTTGTCAATATTGAGAGTAAGCTTGTTAATCATCACCCAGGTAGATATTTTCTGTAGTCAGTATTTACAGTATTGGCTAGTATGACTGGGCTTGGGTGAGAGGAGACGTATGTAGTGTCATCTGCAAATAGTATGGGTTTGAGTAGTTGAGATGCATGTGGTAGGTCGTTTATGTAAATGAGAAAGAGAAGAGGGCCTAGGACACTTCCCTGTGGGACACCAACTGTGATTGGTTGCGTGGAGGAGTTTGCTCCATTTGTGTACACGTATTGGCTTCTGTTGCTAATGTATGACTTTAGGTAGTTGAGGGAGTGCCCTCTTATACAATAGTGTGATAATTTTATGTGTAACAAATCATGGTCAACTGTATCAAAAGCTTTACTTAAATCAATGAAGATTCCCAATGGGACTTTTTTTTCTTAAGTGCAGTGTATATTAGTTCTAGCATGTGTATAATAGCATCATTCGTATTTTTATTAGGCCTGAACCCAAACTGACAGGGGTTGAGTATGTTGTGGGAGATGAGGTAGGAATAGATTCGCTTATGAATTAATTTTTCAAAGATTTTAGATAGAAGGGGTAAGTTGGATATTGGCCTATAGTTATTCAGGTCTGCTTGATCTCCTCCTTCATGTATCGGAGTGACCCTCGCTATTTTGAGAATTGTGGGGAAGGTAGGTGATTCGATGGATTTGTTAAAGAGTGTTGCAATAATTGGTGACAGTACTTGTGAGGCTTTTTTGTAAATAAAGGGTGGTAAGGTATTTAAATCTCCTGCCTTGTTCTTTAGTGTATTGATAATAAGTGAAACTTCTGTTGGGTTAGTCGGAGCTAGGAATAGTGTATTCGGGTAGGTATCAGTGAGGTAGTCATTATATGGGGTGTTTGAGCTTGGGATTTTACCCGCAAGGTTTTTTCCAATGGTGGAGAAGAAGACGTTGAGTCTGTTTGTTGTGGGAGTAGGGGCTCATCTGGTTTTGTTAGTTTGATTGTTCTGTTTCCTGATATCTTTTATGTTTCTAGAATTTCAGATAGGGTTTTCCAGGTCTTTTTTATATCACCTTTTAAGTTGGATAACCTGTTCTCATAATACAATTTTTTTGCCCTTCTTTTGCTTGGTCTCTGGTTATTTGACCCATTCTGTACTGTTTTTCATATAGGTACTTTATATTTATGGATTTGAGGATGTTGGGTATTAGCCAGGGACTGTTCAGTCTCTTAGCTGTGATCTGTTTACTTTTTTTAGGGCAGTGCTTGTTATAGAGGCATTGGGTCTTTTTTTTAGAAAATTACTAATACATTCGTCAGTATCTGTATAGATTTCTAGCTCAGTTTGCCAGTCGATGCTTGTCATTGCTGTTGTGAAGTTATTAGTTATTAATGGCTGTCTCAATATGAAGTCTGAAGGTAACTTTAGTAGTGTCTTGGAGTAATTTACCTAGATTGGTTATGAGAAAGGTAGGGTAGAGGTCTGTAGTGTTATCTGTGATTATGCCTGATTTTAAACGGGATATGGTGTTGGTCCAGATGTGGTCTAATAGTGAAACACTAGTCTCAGAGATTCTTGTATGTTTTGTGACTGTTGGAAGCAGCAAGCAGTTGCTCATAGTGTTTGTGAATTCAGTTATATGTGGGTCCTTTGTCTTGCAGGAGATTTATATTGAAGTCACCTGAGAGTAGTAAGTGATCTTTATTCATGCGTGCATCAGTTATCATACTTCCTAGGTTTTCACTAAAACAGCTAATGTTTGACTGTGGTACTCTGTAGATGTTTATCACTGTGAGAGGTTTTTGTAGGTATTTGGATTTGAATTTAGCTATTATATATTCCCCATGTTCATCCCTTGTGCAAGTATTAGTGATACATTCTAGTTGGTCTGAGTAGAATATAGCTGTGCCACCCCCTTGTTGGTCTGGCCTACAGTTGTGTACGGCTGTGTAACCAGGAATGGCATAGACATATGTAGTATCTGGCTTTAGCCAGGTTTCGGTGAGAGTAATGATGGACATACTGGCATGCAAGGAATTTAGTAATGTTATGTGGTCATCGTAATGTTTGCTTAAAGATCTGATATTGTAAATAACAAAAAGGCACAATACCGTGACTGGAACGATACACAAATAACCCGCACATAAAAGACAGAAGCTTACGACGACGTTTCGGTCCGACTTGGACCATTGACAAAGTCACACTAACAGAGGAGGAGCAGGACGGCTATATATAGGCAGGAAGAGGTGGAGGTAGTAGTAGTGGTAGTAGTAGTAGGACAAGAATTGTATATAATACCGACAGGATGAAATGACACATGCACAACACCCGGGCATCCCCACCGTAGACGTTTCGCCATCCAGCCAGCCACTGGATGGCGAAACGTCCACAACAAAGACAACCAGACGCCGCACATGTGTCTAATTTCATCAGTAGATGTAGTAGAAGAAGAAGAGGTAGTAGTAGTGGTAGTGGTAGAAGTGGGAAATAAGGAAGACGAGCTCGTCTTCCTTATTTCCCACTTCTACCACTACCACTACTACTACTACATCTACTGATGAAATTAGACACATGTGCGGCGTCTGGTTGTCTTTGTTGTGGACGTTTCGCCATCCAGTGGCTGGCTGGATGGCGAAACGTCTACGGTGGGGATGCCCGGGTGTTGTGCATGTGTCATTTCATCCTGTCGGTATTATATACAATTCTTGTCCTACTACTACTACTACTACTACCACTACTACTACCTCCACCTCTTCCTGCCTATATATAGCCGTCCTGCTCCTCCTCTGTTAGTGTGACTTTGTCAATGGTCCAAGTCGGACCGAAACGTCGTCGTAAGCTTCTGTCTTTTATGTGCGGGTTATTTGTGTATCTGATATTGTAGTTAAAGACAGTTATGTTGTTGTTGGCTCTGAAAAGTGCCTTTGCTTGTTCTTTTGTGTAGTAATTACAGTGCTGTTGGATTCATTTAAGTCATTCAATAAGAGGTTGGTATCATGATCAATGCTTGTAATCATAAGATTTATAGTGAATCTATAATTAGACTTAAGTATAGGACACTAAATATTCTAAAGCTACAAAAATAAAGGAGCTAGGGAATATAATAATAAAACAATGAAATTATTACACTTTAGCACCAGAATTAGCACCTTGCTGTTCTCTCCGGCTGAAGCAGTTATACATACATACATATATGTATGATTATGTGGATTAAAGTAAAGGTTGGATGCGAAAAGTGGGTCATAATAAGCGTGTACACACCTGGAGAAGAGAGGAATGTCGAGGAGAGAGAGAGATTTTGGGAGATGTTAAGTGAATGTATAGGAACCTTTGAACTAAGTGAGAGAGTAATTGTGGTAGGGGACCTGAATGGTAAAGTAGGAGAAACTTTTAGAGAGGGTGTGATAGGTAAGTTTCGGGTGCCAGGTGTAAATGATAATGGGAGCCCTTTGATTGAACTTTGTGTAGAAATGGGTTTAGTTATAGGTAATACATATTTTAAGAAAAAGAGGATAAATAAGTATACAAGATATGATGTAGGGCGAAATGACAGTAGTTTGTTGGATTATGTATTGGTAGATAGAAGACTGTTGAGTAGACTTCAGGATGTACATGTTTATAGAGGGGCCACAGATATATCAGATCACTTTCTAGTTGTAGCTACACTGAGAGTAAAAGGTAGATGGGATACAAGGAGAATAGAAGTATCAGGGAAGAGAGAGGTGAAGGTTTATAAACTAAAAGAGGAGGCAGTTAGGGTAAGATATAAACAGCTATTGGAGGATAGATGGGCTAATGAGAGCATAGGCAATGGGGTCGAAGAGGTATGGGGTAGTTTAAAAAATGTAGTGCTAGAGTGTTCAGCAGAAGTTTGTGGTTACAGGAAAGTGGGTGCGGGAGGGAAGAGGAGCGATTGGTGGAATAATGATGTAAAGAGAGTAGTAAGGGAGAAAAAGTTAGCATATGAGAAGTTTTTACAAAGTAGAAGTGATGCAAGGAGAGAAGAGTATATGGAGAAAAAGAGAGAGGTCAAGAGAGTGGTGAAGCAATGTAAAAAGAGAGCAAATGAGAGAGTGGGTAAGATGTTATCAACAAATTTTGTTGAAAATAAGAAAAAGTTTTGGAGTGAGATTAACAAGTTCAGGAAGCCTAGAGAACAAATGGATTTGTCAGTTAAAATTAGGAGAGGAGAGTTATTAAATGGAGAGTTAGAGGTATTGGGAAGATGGAGGGAATATTTTGAGGAATTGTTAAATGTTGATGAAGATAGGGAAGATGTGATTTCGTGTATAGGGCAAGGAGGAATAACAATATGTAGGAGTGATGAAGAGCCAGTTGTGAGTATGGGGGAAGTTCATGAGGCAGTAGGTAAAATGAAAGGGGATAAAGCAGCTGGGATTGATGGGATAAAGATAGAAATGTTAAAAGCAGGTGGGGATGTAGTTTTGGAGTGGTTGGTGCTATTATTTAATAAATGTCTGGAAGAGGGTAAGGTACCTGAGGACTGGCAGAGAGCATGCATAGTTCCTTTGTATAAAGGCAAAGGGGACAAAAGAGAGTGCAAAAATTATAGGGGGATAAGTCTGTTGAGTATACCTGGTAAAGTGTATGGTAGAGTTTTTATTGAAAGAATTAAGAGTAAGATGGAGAATAAGATAGCAGTTGAACAAGGAGGCTTTAGGAAAGGTAGGGGTGAGTGTGTGGACCAGGTGTTTACAGTGAAACATATAAGTGAACAGTATTTAGATAAGGCTAAAGAGGTTTTTGTGGCATTTATGGATTTGGAAAAGGCGTATGACAGGGTGGATAGGGGGGCAATGTGGCAGATGTTGCAGGTGTATGGTATAGGAGGTAGGTTACTGAAAGCAGTGAAGAGTTTTTACGAGGAGAGTGAGGCTCAAGTTAGAGTATGTAGGAAAGAGGAAGATTATTTCCCAGTAAAAGTAGGCCTTAGACAAGGATGTGTGATGTCACCGTGGTTGTTTAATATATTTATAGATGGGGTTGTATGAGAAGTAAATGCGAGGGTCTTGGCAAGAGGCGTGGAGTTAAAAGATAAAGAATCACACATAAATTGGGAGTTGTCACAGTTGCTCTTTGCTGATGACACTGTGCTCTTGGGAGATTCTGAAGAGAAGTTGCAGAGGTTGGTGGATGAATTTGGTAGGGTATGTAAAAGAGAAAAATAAAAGCGAATACAGGAAAGAGTAAGGTTATGGGGATAACAAAAAGATTAGGTGATGAAAGATTGGATATCAGATTGGATATCAGTATGGAGGAGGTGAATGCATTTAGATATTTTGGAGTGGACGTGTCAGTGGATGGATCTATGAAAGATGAGGTGAATCATAGAATTGATGAGGGGAAAAGGGTGAGTGGTGCACTTAGGAGTCTGTGGAGACAAAGAACTTTGTTCTTGGAGGCAAAGAGGGGAATGTATGAGAGTATAGTTTTACCAACGCTCTTATATGGGTGTGAAGCATGGATGATGAATGTTGCAGCAAGGAGAAGGCTGGAGGCAGTGGAGATGTCATATCTGAGGGCAATGTGTGGTGTGAATATAATGCAGAGAATTCGTAGTTTGGAAGTTAGGAGGAGGTGCGGGATTGCCAAAATTGTTGTCCAGAGGGCTGAGGAAGGGTTATTGAGGCGGTTCGGACATGTGGAGAGAATGGAGCGAAACAGAATGACTTCAAGAGTGTATCAGTCTGTAGCGGAAGGGATTCAGGGAAACCGGCAAGCCGGACTTGAGTCATGGAGATAAGTACAGTGTCTGCACTCTGAAGGAGGGGTGTTAATGTTGCTGTTTAAAAACTTGGGATCTTGGCTTAAATAGCAACGCTCATCTTCCCATATAAGTCAAGCGAAAAATTGCGTATGCAATAACTTGGCAAAAATCATTCTGAACCTAATGAAAAAAAAAAATATATTTCATTGTGTTTGTTTAGTATTAATTATTGTAAAGGTATCTAAAAAATAATTAGTTCGATTAGGCTAAAATAAATTGTGCTTGTTATAATAAGGTTAGGTAAGTTTTCTAAGATTCCTTTGGTGCAAAATAATAATTTTTTACATTAACATTAATGAAAAAAGTATATCTTAAAACGTATAAGAGAAGATTTTAGAAAGGACTTAATTTTAAAGGAGTTCTTGCTAACTGACCAGTTTTACCTAATATATATATACATAGAAAGAGGTTTGGTAATAAGTAATACATATTTTATGAAAAGAGGATAAATAAATATACAAGTTATGATATAGCACATAATGAAAGTAGTTTGTTAGATTATGTATTGGTGGATAAAAGGTTGATGGGTAGGCTCCAGGATGTACATGTTTATAGAGGGGCAACTGATATATCGGATCATTATTTAGTTGTAGCTACAGTTAGAGTAAGAGGTAGATGGGATAAGAGGAAAATGGTAGCAACAAGTAAGAGGGAGGTGAAAGTGTATAAACTAAGGGAGGAGGAAGTTCGGGTGAGATATAAGCAACTATTGGCAGAAAGCTGGGCTGGTGCAAGTATGAGTAGTGGGAGGGTTGAAGAGGGTTGGAATAGTTTTAAAAATATAGTATTAAAATGTGGGGCAGAAGTTTGTGGTTATAGGAGGGTGGGTGCAGGAGGAAAGAGGAGTGATTGGTGGAATGATGAAGTAAAGGGTGTGATAATAGAGAAAAAGTTAGCTTATGAGAGGTTTTTACAAAGCAGAAGTGTTATAAGAAGAGTAGAGTATGTGGAGAGTAAAAGAAAGGTGAAGAGAGTGGTGAGAGAGTGCAAAAGGAGAGCAGATGATAGAGTGGGAGAGGCACTGTCAAGAGATTTTAATGAAAATAAGAAAAAAATTTGGAGTGAGTTCAACAAGTTAAGAAAGCCTAGGGAACGAATGGATTTGTCAGTAGGGGAGTTAGTAAATGGGGAGATGGAGGTATTGGGTAGATGGCGAGAATATTTTGAGGAACTTTTAAATGTCGACGAAGAAAGGGAGGCGGTAATTTCATGCACTGGCCAGGGAGGTATACCATTATTTAGGAGTGAAGAAGAACAGGATGTAAGTGTGAGGGAGGTGCATGAGGCATTATGTAGAATGAAAGGGGGTAAAGCAGTTGGAACTGACGGGATCATGACAGAAATGTTAAAAACAGGGGGATATATAGTGTTGGAGTGGTTGGTATTTTTGTTTAATAAATGTATGAAAGAAGGGAAGGTACCTAGAGATTGGCAGAGAGCATGTATAGTCCCTTTATATAAAGGGAGGGGGGACAAAAGAGATTGTAAAAATTATAGAGGAATAAGTTTACTGAGTATACCAGGAAAAGTGTATGGCAGGGTTATTACTGAAAAAAATTAGAGGTAAGACAGAATGTAGGATTGCGGATGAGCAAGGAGGTTTTAGAGTGGGTAGGGGATGTGTAGATCAAGTGTTTACATTGAAGCATATATATGAACAGTATTTAGATAAAGGTAGGGAAGTTTTTATTGCATTTATGGATTTAGAAAAGGCATATGATAGAGTGGATAGGGGAGCAATGTGGCAGATGTTGCAAGTATATGGAATAGGTGGTAAGTTACTAAATGCTGTAAAGAGTTTTTATGAGGATAGTGAGGCTCAGGTTAGGGTGTGTAGAAGAGAGGGAGACTACTTCCCGGTAAAAGTAGGTCTTAGACAGGGATGTGTAATGTCACCATGGTTGTTTAATATATTTATAGATGGGGTTGTAAAAGAAGTAAATTCTAGGGTGTTCGGGAGAGGGGTGGGATTAAATTATGGGGAATCAAATACAAAATGGGAATTGACACAGTTACTTTTTACTGATGATACTGTGCTTATGGGAGATTCTGAAGAAAAATTGCAAAGGTTAGTAGACGAGTTTGGGAGTGTGTGTAAAGGTAGAAAGTTGAAAGTGAACATAGAAAAGAGTAAGGTGATGAGGGTATCAAATGATTTAGATAAAGAAAAATTGGATATCAAATTGGGGAGGAGGAGTATTTAAGAAGTGAAAGTTTTCAGATATATGGGAGTTGATGTGTCAGTGGATGGATTTATGAAGGATGAGGTTAATCATAGAATTGATGAAGGAAAAAGGGCGACTGGTGTCTTGAGGTATATGTGGAGACAAAAAACATTATCTATGGAGTCAAAGAAGGGAATGTAAGAAAGTATAGTAGTACCAACACTCTTATATGGGTGTGAAGCTTGGGTTGTGAATGCAGCAGCGAGGAGGCGGTTGGAGGCAGTGGAGATGTCCTGTCTAAGGGCAATGTGTGGTGTAAATATTATGCAGAAAATTCGGAGTGTGGAAATTAGGAGAAGGTGTGGAGTTAATAAAAGTATTAGTCAGAGGGCTGAAGAGGGGTTGTTGAGGTGGTTTGGTCATTTAGAGAAAATGGATCAAAGTAGAATGACATGGAGAGCGTATAAATCTGTAGGGGAAGGAAGGCGGGGTAGGAGTCATCCTGGAAAAGGTTGGAGGGAGGGGGTAAAGGAGGTTTTGTGGGCGAGGGGTTTGGACTTCCAGGAAACGTGTGTGAGCATGTTAGATAGGAGTGAATGGGGACGAATGGTATTTGGGACCTGACAGTCTGTTGGAGTGTGAGCAGGGTAATATTTAGTGAAGGGATTCACGGAAACTGGCTATTTTTATAGCCGGACTTGAGTCCTGGAAATGGGAAGTACAATGCCTGCACTTTAAAGGAGGGGTTTGGGATATTGGCAGTTTGGTGGGATATGTTGTGTATCTTTAGCCACCAGGCCACCAGTGGCCCGGTGGCCTGGTGGCTAAAGCTCTCGATTCACACACGGAGGGCCCGGGTTCGATTCCCGGTGGGTGGAAACATTTCGACACGTTTCCTTCCACCTGTCCTGTTCATCTAGCAGCAAATAGGTACCTGAGTGTTAGTCTACTGGTGTGGGTCGCATTATGGGGGACAATATTGGGGACCCCAATGGAAATAAGTTAGACAGTCCACGATGACACACTGACTTTCTTGGATTATCCTGGGTGACTAACCCTCCGGGGTTAAAAATCCGAACGAAATCTTATCTTATCTTAACTGTTGCATTCTGAGCACCTCTGCAAAAACAGTGATTATATGTGAGTGAGGTGAAAATGTTGAATGATGATGAAAGTATTTTCTTTTGGGGGATTTTCTTTTTTGGGTCACCCTGCGTCGGTGGGAGATGGCCGACTTGTTAATATATATATATATATTATATATATATATATATGGAACAGAATTCTTCCTCCGTAAGCCATGCGTGTTGTAAGAGGCGACTAAAATGCCGGGAGCAAGGGGCTAGTAACCTCTTCTGTATATATTACTAAATGTAAAAGGAGAAACTTTCGTTTTTCCTTTTGGGCCACCCCGCCTCGGTGGGATACGGCCGGTGTGTTGAAAGAAAGAATATATATATATATATATATATATATATATATATATATATATATATATATATATATATATATATATATATATATATTGATCAATAACAACACTGTGACTAGCCAAGGACTCGAACCCATGTCGTTTGGGCCCACCTTATGGGGTTAGTGAAAATCACATGACGCTCTAACGCACAGGACCACCGAATCCTACAAAGAATCAAACACCAAACAGGCAACAGAATGAAATTAGCTCAGAGGTATCCACACCACCGTATGTCCTCGGATAAAGATAAAGCACCTAGCTCTGCTGGGTGCTTGATTCATTGTAGGATTTGGTGATCCTGTGGGTTAGAGTGTCATGTGATTTTCGCTCACCATGAGGCGGGCCAAAACGACATGGGTTCGAGTCCTTGCCTAGTTGTAGTGTGTTATTGGTTAATACCACGCGTTCGTGGTTACAATAATATATATATATATATATATATATATATATATATATATATATATAATATATATATATATATATATATATATATATATATATATATATATATATATATATATATATATATATATATATATATATATATATTTATTATCACACTGGCCGATTCCCACCAAGGCAGGGTGGCCCGAAAAAGAAAAACTTTCACCATCATTCACTCCATCACTGTCTTGCCAGTATATATATATATATACATTTAACAAGTCGGCCGTCTCCCACCGAGGGCACGGTAACCAAAAAAAAAAGAAAATCCCCAAAATGCAAATACAACACTTTCACCACACTCACACATAATCACTGTTTTTGCGGTGGTGCTCAGAACACAACAGTTTAGAAGCATATACATATAAAGATACACAACATATCCCTCCAAACTGCTAATATCCCGAACCCCTCCTTTAGAGTGCAGACATTGTACTTCCCATTTCCCGGACTTAAGTCCGACTATATGAAAATAACCGGTTTCCCTGAAAGCCTTCACTAAATATTACCCTGCTCACATTCCAACAGATCGTCAGGTCCCAAATACCATTCGTCTCCATTCACTCCTATCGAACACACTCACGCATGCCTGCTGGAAGTCCAAGCCCCTCGCCCACAAAACCTCCCTTACCCCTCCCTTCCAACCTTTTCGAGGACGACCCCTATGCCGCCTTCCTTCCCCTACAGATTTAAATGCTCTCCATCTCATTCTACTTTGATCCATTTTCTCTAAATGACCAAACCACCTCAACAACCCCTCTTCAGCCCTCTGACTAATACTTTTATTAACTCCACACCTTCTCCTAATTTCCACACTCCGAATTTTCTGCATAATATTTACACCACACATTGCCCTCAGACAGGACATCTCCACTGCCTCCAACCGCCTCCTCGCTGCTGCATTCACAACCCAAGCTTCACAGCCATATAAGAGTGCTGGTGCTACTATACTTTCATACATTCCTTTCTTTGCCTCCATAGATAACGTTTTTTGTCTCCACATATACCTCAATGCACCACTCATCTTTTTTCCCTCATCAATTCTATGATTAACCTCATCCTTCATAAATCCATCCACCGACACGTCAATTCCCAAGTATCTGAAAACATTCACTTCTTCCATAATCCTCCTCCCCAATTTGATATCCATTTTTTTATATCTAAATCATTTGATACCCTCATCATCTTACTCTTTTCTATGTTAACTTTGAACTTTCTACCTTTACACACACTCCCAAACTCGTCTACTAACCTTTGCAATTTTTCTTTAGAATCTCCCATAAGCACAGTATCATCAGCAAAAAGCAACTGTGTCAATTCCCATTTTGTATTTGATTCCATATTATTTAATCCCACCCCTCTCCCGAACACCCTAAGTTTAATATGTTTATTATGCACCCCATACCCATCCTGTGGGCGGTAGTCAAAAGATTACAGAGGTACATAATGGGTCCAGGGACTGGGCCTCAAAGTTTTGATGGCTGAGCAAGTTACAGAGGTAATGAATTCGCAATTTACAAAGGTAATGAACTCACAATTTACAAAGGTAATGAACTCCAGGTAGGTCTAGTCACAATCATGACAAGTTACAAAGGTATTAACAGATTATAGAGGTACACAATGGGTCCAGGGACTGGGCCCCAAAGTTCTGATGGCTGAACTAGGTACAAGGTAACCATCTATAAATATATTAAACAACCATGGTGACATTACACATCCCTGTCTAAGACCTACTTTTACTGGGAAGTAGTCTCCCTCTCTTCTACACACCCTAACCTGAGCCTCACTATCCTCATAAAAACTCTTTACAGCATTTAGTAACTTACAACCTATTCCATATACTTGCAACATCTGCCACATTGCTCCCCTATCCACTCTATCATATGCCTTTTCTAAATCCATAAATGCAATAAAAACTTCCCTACCTTTATCTAAATACTGTTCATATATATGCTTCAATGTAAACACTTGATCTACACATTCCCTACCCACTCTAAAACCTCCTTGCTCATCCGCAATCCTACATTCTGTCTTACCTCTAATTCTTTCAATTATAACCCTAACCCTACTGTACACTTTTCCTGGTATACTCGGTAAACTTATTCCTCTATAATTTTTACAATCTCTTTTGTCCCCCTTCCCTTTATATAAAGGGACTATATATGCTCTCTGCCAATCTCTAGGTACCTTCCTTTCTTTCATACATTTATTAAACAAAAATACCAACCACTCCAACACTATATATCCCCCTGTTTTTAACATTTCTCTCATGATCCCGTCAGTTCCAGCTGCTTTACCCCCTTTTATTCTATATAATGCCTCACACACCTCCCCCACACTCACATTCTGTTCTTCTTCACTCCTAAAAGATGGTATACCTCGCTGGCTAGTGCATGAAATTACCGCCTCCCTTTCTTTGTCGACATTTAAAAGTTCCTCAAAATATTCTCATCTACCCAAAACCTCCATCTCCCCATCTACTAACTCCCCTACTCTGATTTTAACTGACAAATCCATTCATTCCCTAGGCTTTCTTTACTTGTTGAACTCACTCCAAAATTTTTTCTTATTTTCATTAAAATTTCTTGACAGTGCCTCTCTAACTTGTTGAACTCACTCCAAAATTTTTTCTTATTTTCATTAAAGTTTCTTGACAGTGCCTCTCCCACTCTATCATCTGCTCTCCTTTTGCACTCTCTCACCACTCTCTTCACCTTTCTTTACTCTCCATATACTTTACTCTTCTTATAACACTTCTGCTTCGCAAAAACCTCTCATAAGCTAACTTTTTTCTCTTTTATCACACCCTTTACTTCATCATTCCACCAATCACTCCTCTTTCCTCCTGCACCCACCCTCCTATAACCACAAACTTCTGCCCCACATTCTAATACTACATTTTTAAAACTATTCCAACCCTCTTCAACCCTCCCACTACTCATACTTGCACCAGCCCAGCTTTCTGCCAAGTTGCTTATATCTCACCCGAACTTCCTCCTCCCTTAGTTTATACACTTTCACCTCCCTCTTACTTGTTGTTGCCATTTTCCTCTTATCCAATCTACCTCTAACTCTAACTGCAGCTACAACTAAATAATGATCCGATATATCGGTTGCCCCTCTATAAACATGTACATCCTGGAGCCTACCCATCAACCTTTTATACACCAATACATAATCTAACAAACTATTTTCGTTATGTGCTATGTCATATCTTGTATATTTATTTATCCTCTTCTTCATAAAATATGTATTACTTATTACCAAACCTCTTTCTACACATAGCTCAATTAAAGGCTCCCCACTTACATTTACTCCTGGCACCCCAAATTTGCCTACAACTCCCTCCACAACATTTATACCCACTTTAGCATTGAAATCCCCAACCACCATTACTCTCACACTTGGTTTAAATCTCCCCATGCATTCACTCAACATTTCCCAAAATCTCTCTCTCCTCTACACTTCTCTCTTCTCCAGGTGCATATATGCTTACTATAACCCACTTTTCACAGCCAACCTTTATTTTACTCCACATAATCCTTGAATTAATACATTAATTGTCCCTCATTTTCTGCCATAACTTATCCTTCAACATTATTGCTACTCCTTTTTTAGCTCTAACTCTGTTTGAAACCCCTGACCTAATCCCATTTATTCCTCTCCACTGAAACTCTCCCACCCCCTTCAGCTCTGTTTCACTTAAAGCCAGGACATCCAGTTTCTTCTCATTCATAACATCCACAATCATCTCTTTCTTATCATTCGCACAACATCCATGCACATTCAGACTTCCCACTTCGACAATTTTCTTATTATTATTCTTTTTAGTAACCTTTACAGGAAAAGGGGTTACTAGCCCATTGTTCCCGGCATTTTAGTTGACTTTTACAACACGCATGGCTTACGGAGGAAAGATTCTTATTCCACTTCCCCATGGATATAAAAGGAAAAGTAATTAGAACAAGAACTAAGATAAAATCAAAGAAAACTCAGATGAGTGTGTATAAATAAACGTGTACATGTATGTTTAGTGTGACCTAAGTGTAAGTAGAAGTAGCAAGACGCACCTGTAATCTTGCATATTTATGAGACAGACAAAAGACACCAGCAATCCTACCGTCATGTAAAACAATTACAGGCTTTCGTTTTACACTCAATTGGCAGGATTGTAGTACCGATATATATATATATATATATTTATATATATATATATATATTTATATATATATATATATATATATATATATATATATTTATTATCACACTGGCCGATTCTCACCAAGGCAGGGTGGCCCGAAAAGAAAAACTTTCACCATCATTCACTCCATCACTGTCTTGCCAGAAGGGTGCTTTACACTACAGTTTTTAAACTGCAACATTTACACCCCTCCTTCAGAGTGCAGGCACTGTACTTCCCATCTCCAGGACTCAAGTCCGGCTTGCCGGTTTCCCTGAACCCCTTCATAAATGTTACTTTGTTCACACTCCAACAGCACGTCGAGTATTAAAAACCATTTGTCTCCATTCACTCCTATCAAACACGCTCACGCATGCCTGCTGGAAGTCCAAGCCCCTCGCACACAAAACCTCCTTTACCCCCTCCCTCCAACATTTCCTAGGCCGACCCCTACCCCGCCTTCCTTCCACTACAGACTGATACACTCTTGAAGTCATTCTGTTTCGCTCCATTCTCTCTACATGACCGATCCACCTCAACAACCCTTCCTCAGCCCTCTGGACAACAGTTTTGGTAATCCCGCACCTCCTCCTAACTTCCAAACTACGAATTCTCTGCATTATATTCACACCACACATTGCCCTCAGACATGACATCTCCACTGTCTCCAGCCTTCTCCTCGCTGCAACATTCATCACCCATGCTTCACACCCACATAAGAGCGTTGGTAAAACTATACTCTCATACATTCCCCTCTTTGCCTCCAAGGACAAGTTCTTTGTCTCCACAGACTCCTAAGTGCACCACTCACCCTTTTCCCCTCATCAATTCTATGATTCACTTCATCTTTCATAGACCCATCCGCTGACACGTCCACTCCCAAATATCTGAATACATTCACCTCCTCCATACTCTCTCCCTCCAATCTGATATCCAATCTTTCATCACCTAATCTTTTTGTTATCCTCATAACCTTACTCTTTCCTGTATTCACCTTTAATTTTCTTCTTTTGCACACCCTACCAAATTCATCCACCAATCTCTGCAACTTCTCTTCAGAATCTCCCAAGAGCACAGTGTCATCAGCAAAAAGCAACTGTGACAACTCCCACTTTGTGTGTGATTCTTTATCTTTTAACTCCACGCCTCTTGCCATGACCCTCGCATTCACTTCTCTTACAACCCCATCTATAAATATATTAAACAACCACGGTGACATCACACATCCTTGTCTAAGGCCTACTTTCACTGGGAAATAATTTCCCTCTTTCCTACATACTCTAACTTGAGCCTCACTATCCTCGTAAAAACTCTTCACTGCTTTCAGTAACCTACCTCCTATACCATACACCTGCAACATCTGCCACATTGCCCCCCTATCCACCCTGTCATACGCCTTTTCCAAATCCATAAATGCCACAAAGACCTCTTTAGCCTTATCTAAATACTGTTCACTTATATGTTTCACTGTAAACACCTGGTCCACACACCCCCTACCTTTCCTAAAGCCTCCTTGTTCATCTGCTATCCTATTCTCCATCTTACTCTTAATTCTTTCAATAATAACTCTACCATACACTTTATCAGGTATACTCAACAGACTTATCCCCCTATAATTTTTGCACTCTCTTTTATCCCCTTTGCCTTTATACAAAGGAACTATGCATGCTCTCTGCCAATCCCTAGGTACCTTACCCTCTTCCATACATTTATTAAATAATTGCACCAACCACTCCAAAACTACATCCCCACCTGCTTTTAACATTTCTATCTTTATCCCATTAATCCCGGCTGCCATACCCCCTTTCATTTTACCTACTGCCTCACGAACTTCCTCCACACTCACAACTGGCTCTTCCTCACTCCTGCAAGATGTTATTCCTCCTTGCCCTATACACGAAATCACAGCTTCCCTATCTTCATCAACATTTAACAATTCCTCAAAATATTCCCTCCATCTTCCCAATACCTCTAACTCTCCATTTAATAACTCTCCTCTCCTATTTTTAACTGACAAATCCATTTGTTCTCTAGGCTTCCTTAACTTGTTAATCTCACTCCAAAACTTTTTCTTATTTTCAACAAAATTTATTGATAACATCTCACCCTCTCTCTCCTTTGCTCTCTTTTTACATTGCTTCACCACTCTCTTAACCTCTCTCTTTTTCTCCATATACTCTTCCCTCCTTGCATCACTTCTACTTTGTAAAAACTTCTCATATGCTAACTTTTTCTCACTTACTACTCTCTTTACATCATCATTCCACCAATCGCTCCTCTTCCCTCCCGCATCCACTTTCCTGTAACCACAAACTTCTGCTGAACACTCTAACACTACATTTTTAAACCTACCCCATACATCTTCGACCCCATTGCCTATGCTCTCATTTGCCCATCTATCCTCCAATAGCTGTTTATATCTTACCCTAACTGCCTCCTCTTTTAGTTTATAAACCTTCACCTCTCTCTTCCCTGATGCTTCTATTCTCCTTGTATCCCATCTACCTTTTACTCTCAGTGTAGCTACAACTAGAAAGTGATCTGATATATCTGTGGCCCCTCTATAAACATGTACATCCTGAAGTCTACTCAACAGTCTTTTATCTACCAATACATAATCCAACAAACTACTGTCATTTCGCCCTACATCATATCTTGTATACTTATTTATCCTCTTTTTCTTAAAATATGTATTACCTATAACTAAACCCCTTTCTATACAAAGTTCAATCAAAGGGCTCCCATTATCATTTACACCTTGCACCCCAAACTTACCTACCACACCCTCTCTAAAAGTTTCTCCTACTTTAGCATTCAGGTCCCCTACCACAATTACTCTCTCACTTGGTTCAAAGGCTCCTATACATTCATTTAACATCTCCCAAAATCTCTCTCTCTCCTCTACATTCCTCTCTTCTCCAGGTGCATACACGCTTATTATGACCCACTTTTCGCATCCAACCTTTACTTTAATCCACATAATTCTTGAATTTACACATTCATATTCTCTTTTCTCCTTCCATAACTGATCATTTAACATTACTGCTACCCCTTTCTTTGCTCTAACTCTCTCAGATACTCCAGATTTAATCCCATTTATTTCCCCCCACTGAAACTCCCCTACCCCCTTCAGCTTTGTTTTGCTTAGGGCCAGGACATCCAACTTCTTTTCATTCATAACATCAGCAATCATCTGTTTCTTGTCATCCGCACTACAATCATGCACATTTAAGCATCCCAGTTTTATAAAGTTTTTCTTCTTCTCTTTTTTAGTAAATGTCTACAGGAGAAGGGGTTACTAGCCCATTGCTCCCGGCATTTTAGTCGCCTCATACGACACGCATGGCTTATGGAGGAAAGATTCTTTTCCACTTCCCCATGGACAATAGAAGAAATAAAAAAGAACAAGAGCTATTTAGAAAAAGGAGAAAAACCTAGATGTATGTATATATATATGCATGTGCGTGTCTGTGAAGTGTGACCAAAGTGTAAGTAGGAGTAGCAAGATATCCCTGTTATCTAGCGTGTTTATGAGACAGAAAAAGAAACCAGCAATCCTACCATCATGCAAAACAGTTACAGGTTTCTGTTTCACAGTCATCTGGCAGGACGGTAGTACTTCCCTGGGTGGTTGCTGTCTACCAACCTACTACCTATATATATACATATATATATATATATATAAATATATATATATATATATATATATATATATATATATATATATATATACATATATATATATATGTCGTGCCGAATAGGCAGAACTTGCGATCTTGGCTTAAATAGCAACGCTCATCTTGCCATATAGGACAAGTGAAAATTTGTGTATGCAATAATTTCGCCAAAATCATTCTAAACCTAACGAAAAAAATGTATTTCACTGTGTTTGTTTAGTATTAAATTATTGTAAACAAATCTAAAATATATTTAGTTGGGTTAGGCTAAAATAAATTGCTCTTGTTATAACAAGGTTAGGTAAGTTTTGTAAGTTTCTTTTGGTGCAAAATTAAAAAAATTACATTAACATTAATGAAAAATATATCTTTAAACGTATAAGAGAAAATTTTGGAAAGGACTTAATTTTAAATGAGTTCTTGCTAATTGACCAGTTTTACATATTCGGCACGACATTATATATATATATATATATATATATATATATATATATATATATATATATATATATATATATATTATAAATAATATATATATATATATATATATATATATATTATATATATATATATATAATACACACACACACGCATGCATACACATGCTGGGATTGAACTCCGAAGCTCAGAATAGACGCGTCTCGTACACTGCAGCCAGAATATTACAGGGTAATGAAGTAAACAGTGAACACGTATACTGTAGCACCCAGGAATACTACGACACAAACACTGGATATTTCATGTACACCGGAGTATTGATGACACACACACATGACACATCCTGTGACAAGCTTTTATTTTATTATAAAACTTTGAATATAACATATTACATCGCTTGCTTGTGTATTTACTCCCATGTATGTTGCTAAAAGTGGAACACCGGGCTTGTGTATATATGAATATATGTGTTCCTAGATCCAGTGAACCACCTTCCCTATATGTGTTGGTGTAGTAGATGTTGCGGATGTTTCTATATTTAGTAGAACATCCATCTTATATGTGAGTGGGGAGGCGAGGGTATGGACAAAAGGATAATACTAATATATAATCCGACAAATACAACATGTTTATTTGGAAAACACATGGAAATTTTCAACAGTCATAGTATTTAGTCTTCCACTGTTAAAGTGCAAAAATAATGTCTGTTCACAAAAGAATCTTCAACAATCGCGTGTTGTAGCCCAGAATCTTCAACAATCGCGTGTTGTAGCCCAGAATCTTCAACAATCGCGTGTTGTAGCCCAGAATCTTCAACACTCGCGTGTTGTAGCCCAGAATCTTCAACACTCGCGTGTTGTAGCCCAGAATCTTCAACAATCGCGAGTTGTAGCCCAGAATCTTCAACAATCGTGTGTTGTAGCCCAGAATCAAGGAAGAAAAATATTCTTAATACATACTTGAATGCTACTATAAAAACATTTCGATAATTCTTAAGTTTTTAGTTGGTACTGATAATAACTCCTAGAGACATATATACCATAAAAGGTGTATTTCTGTCAGTATATATACCATAAATGCTTCATTCCTCTCTTGACGACTAAAGTATTCATGATGTTAGTGTCTGGGTGAACTGTAGCCTTAATGAAATTGGTCAAATCCATGCACAGATTAAAATTAACAAATTAATAGAGGAAGCAAACCATCCTTATATCCGACACCTCATCCTTATATCCGACAAAGACAAGGATGTCAGCCCCAGCACCTCATCCTTATATCCGACATAGACAAGGATGTCAGCCACAGCACCGTGTCTTCCTTTGCAGATGACACCCGAATCTGCATGACAGTGTCTTCCATTGCAGACACTGCAAAGCTCCAGGCAGACATCAACCAAATCTTTCAGTGGGCTGCAGAAAACAATATGAAGTTCAACGATGAGAAATTTCAATTACTCAGATATGGTAAACATGAGGAAATTAAATCTTCATCAGAGTACAAAACAAATTCTGGCCACAAAATAGAGCGAAACACCAACGTCAAAGACCTGGGAGTGATCATGTCGGAGGATCTCACCTTCAAGGACCATAACATTGTATCAATCGCATCTGCTAGAAAAATGACAGGATGGATAATGAGAACCTTCAAAACTAGGGAGGCCAAGCCCATGATGACACTCTTCAGGTCACTTGTTCTATCTAGGCTGGAATATTGCTGCACACTAACAGCACCTTTCAAGGCAGGTGAAATTGCCGACCTAGAAAATGTACAGAGAACTTTCACGGCGCGCATAACGGAGATAAAACACCTCAATTATTGGGAGAGCTTGAGGTTCCTAAACCTGTATTCCCTGGAACGCAGGAGGGAGAGATACATGATTATATACACCTGGAAAATCCTAGAGGGACTAGTACCGAACTTGCACACGAAAATCACTCATTACGAAAGCAAAAGACTTGGCAGACGATGCACCATCCCCCCAATGAAAAGCAGGGGTGTCACTAGCACGTTAAGAGACCATACAATAAGTGTCAGGGGCCCGAGACTGTTCAACTGCCTCCCAGCACACATAAGGGGGATTACCAACAGACCCCTGGCAGTCTTCAAGCTGGCACTGGACAAGCACCTAAAGTCAGTTCCGGATCAGCCGGGCTGTGGCTCGTATGTTGGTTTGCGTGCAGCCAGCAGCAACAGCCTGGTTGATCAGGCTCTGATCCACCAGGAGGCCTGGTCTCAGACCGGATCAAAAGAGGATTCAAACCTATGCACTTCGCACACAGGCAGAACTAACTGCACAGTGCTTAAACAGCTTAGCCAATACCTCACATAATTATACTTGTGTCGCAGATTGTTAAGCATGGCTCACGAAATCGTGATGACACGATTGCAAACAAACCATACCACGGACGGGGATAGAACCCGCGATCAGAGAGTCGCAAAACTCCAGACCGTCGCGTTAGCCACTGGACCAGCTAGCCACAATACGATTCGTTAAACTAGGTATATTTCTACACCATAGGAAGGTTAGCATAGGCACCACTGTGACCACAAATGCAAGTTTTTACAGACAAATCTCCAGCTAGCATGGCCGTGACGAACTCTAGTTCAAGTCCCCTCAAACCGTGGTATGGTTTGTTTGTAATCGTGTCATTACGATTTCGTCAGTCATGTTGACGACTTTGAGGGGACTTGAACTAGAGTTCGTCACGGCCACGCTAGCTGGAGATTCGTCTGTAAAAACTTGCATTTGTGGTCACAGTGGTGCCTATGCTAACCTTCCTATGGTGTAGAAATATATCTAGTTGGATGAATACACAGTTGGATGAATCTTATTGTGGCTAGCTGGTCCAGCGGCTAATGCGACGGTCTGGAGTTTTGAGACTCTCTGATCGCGGGTTCTATCCCCGTCGGTGGTATGGATTGTTAAGCATTTTTAACTGTCTGTTATGGGTCAGTATACAAAAGAGACAAGATGACACTAAGGGTCTCCATTCGTATAGCCATGTTGCTCCCAGGTTTGGAAAACAATGCTCTGTTACGGCTGGCCACCCATGCTTGTGCAGGGACTTTGCTGCTTAAGGAAAGCTCTCAACCTACATGGCGAACGAAATGCAGAGGTTTAGCCCTCTGCTGGTCCGAGATAAAATGTTTGTGTATAATTATGCTCGTGTTTCGGATTGAGCAAATGTGTATGGAACCCAGATCGATAGCTCTCCGCGATGTAGTTAAGCTCTCTAACTGACGCCTCCTAATGAATTGACTCCATTGGATTTTGCATGCCAACCTTTGGAATCTGTAGTTTGAATTATGCAGGCCACATTGGTCAACTTCCACCTTGCAACATAAAACATTGGTATTTATTGTGAATACGGGCAGCAAGGTAGACAGCCACAACAATAGGAATGTCCATGGGACTAGACGTGTGACCACTGCCAAAATAGGAACTATTAAGAAGTATCCTGAGTGAGGTACTCTCGTAACTGTAAGACGGGCACTCTCCATGATGGAGATTGTGGCCAAGAGTATATCTCAATACAACTTTTCTGCAATGGGACTGTCTCAGATGAATCGTTTGTACGCCCACACTCCAAGTGGTTCTGGTGCTGAAACTTGGCCAGTTAACATAATGAAATCTGTGAAGTTTATAATTAAGAATTAATGCAACTAGCTTATAAAGTCCTGGATTTATCATCAGTTTAAAAAGAGTGTTATTTTTCATAGGACTTCGAGGAGCCACTGAACGGGTCGGAATCACACTAAGATAAACGTTAGGGAACCTTTTCTTGGCGAAGAATGTACACACATACAACTGATATATCCGGCTCACACCACTGAGTTCAGCACAGGTGAATAATGGTCGCTGATCCCGTGATTCACAGTAAGTTCAAGGGCTATCCCTCCAGTCTGCATAACTATAAGCTTTCTGCATGAACAACTAAATGTCACACATTTGTGTACAAACAATGAATCATGCTGAAATAAAAGTTGTTATTATTATTACACTAGTACACACACACACACACACACCAGGGGCCATGAGCTGAGTCTCAACCCTTGCAACTACAATCAGGTGAGTCCACAGCACCGTCTTAGCACATCCTCCGACACAGTGGCCACCACACAATGGCTCATCTAAAACATACAAGAGGCTACTGACGAGTGATGAAGAAAACACAGGTTTTACAACAAGATTTTACTGGAACAAACTTTCCTTGTAAAGAACTTTATCAAGTAATTATTTGATGTAACTATGAACTTTATCAAGTAATTATTTGATGTAACTATGAACTTTATCAAGTAATTACTTGATGTAACTATGAACTTTATCAAGTAATTACTTGATGTAACTATGAACTTTATCAAGTAATTATTTGATGTAACTATGAACTTTATCAAGTAATTACTTGATGTAACTATGAACTTTATCAAGTAATTATTTGATGTAACTATGAACTTTATCAAGTAATTACTTGATGTAACTATGAACTTTATCAAGTAATTACTTGATGTAACTATGAACTTTATCAAGTAGTTACTTGATGTAACTATGAACTTTATCAAGTAGTTACTTGATGTAACTATGAACTTTATCAAGTAGTTACTTGATGTAACTATGAACTTTATCAAGTAGTTACTTGATGTAACTATGAACTTTATCAAGTAGTTACTTGATGTAACTATGAACTTTATCAAGTAGTTACTTGATGTAACTATGAACTTTATCAAGTAGTTACTTGATGTAACTATGAACTTTATCAAGTAGTTACTTGATGTAACTATGAACTTTATCAAGTAGTTACTTGATGTAACTATGAACTTTATCAAGTAATTACTTGATGTAACTATGAACTTTATCAAGTAATTACTTGATGTAACTATGAACTTTATCAAGTAATTACTTGATGTAACTATGAACTTTATCAAGTAGTTACTTGATGTAACTATGAACTTTATCAAGTAGTTACTTGATGTAACTATGAACTTTATCAAGTAGTTACTTGATGTAACTATGAACTTTATCAAGTAGTTACTTGATGTAACTATGAACTTTATCAAGTAGTTACTTGATGTAACTATGAACTTTATCAAGTAGTTACTTGATGTAACTATGAACTTTATCAAGTAGTTACTTGATGTAACTATGAACTTTATCAAGTAGTTACTTGATGTAACTATGAACTTTATCAAGTAGTTACTTGATGTAACTATGAACTTTATCAAGTAGTTACTTGATGTAACTATGAACTTTATCAAGTAATTACTTGATGTAACTATGAACTTTATCAAGTAATTACTTGATGTAACTATGAACTTTATCAAGTAATTACTTCATGTAACTATGAACTTTATCAAGTAATTACTTGATGTAACTATGAACTTTATCAAGTAATTACTTGATGTAACTATGAACTTTATCAAGTAGTTACTTGATGTAACTATGAACTTTATCAAGTAGTTACTTGATGTAACTATGAACTTTATCAAGTAGTTACTTGATGTAACTATGAACTTTATCAAGTAGTTACTTGATGTAACTATGAACTTTATCAAGTAATTACTTGATGTAACTATGAACTTTATCAAGTAATTACTTGATGTAACTATGAACTTTATCAAGTAATTACTTGATGTAACTATGAACTTTATCAAGTAGTTACTTGATGTAACTATGAACTTTATCAGGTAGTTACTTGATGTAACTATGAACTTTATCAAGTAGTTACTTGATGTAACTATGAACTTTATCAAGTAGTTACTTGATGTAACTATGAACTTTATCAAGTAGTTACTTGATGTAACTATGAACTTTATCAAGTAGTTACTTGATGTAACTATGAACTTTATCAAGTAGTTACTTGATGTAACTATGAACTTTATCAAGTAGTTACTTGATGTAACTATGAACTTTATCAGGTAGTTACTTGATGTAACTATGAACTTTATCAGGTAGTTACTTGATGTAACTATGAACTTTATCAAGTAGTTACTTGATGTAACTATGAACTTTATCAAGTAGTTACTTGATGTAACTATGCACAGCGACACATTCTCCCATTCAAGTTTTGCTCCCTGTGTATGTGTGTGTGTGTGTGTGTGTGTGTGTGTGTGTGTGTGTGTGTGTGTGTGTGTGTGTGTGTGTGTGTGTATGTGTGTGTGTATGTGTGTGTGTGTGTGTGTGTGTGACTAGTACTGCTACTTGGAGAACCAGTTGGCGAGGTTCTTGTAGAACTCCTGCCTACCCGAGTTGATTTCAAATACACAGAGATAGTGGAAGAGGAGAGGACAGTCGCTGAAGACTTCTTGTTGCACCAGTGTTCCTTCCTGCCCGTCTCTGTTGCTGCGTCGGAAGTGAGTCTTCCCGTAGTTCTTCACTGTGGAACTCAAAACATTACTAAATGGAAAAATATATTTATGATAAAATTTATCAGATAATTAACTAACAATATTTTAACAGATTATCTTACATTCATAACAGAACTCTCTCTCTCTCTCTCTCTCTCTCTCTCTCTCTCTCTCTCTCTCTCTCTCTCTCTCTCTGGTCCTTCTAACAACATTTCTTGACCTTTCAGTAAACTGAAGGTTACACCGTGACCTTCGTATCAAGGCAGAATAGGTTCAATAGTTGAAGAATTACCATTATACATAAATAACCATCTTGACCTTCATGAAGGAACTGCTCAGATAACCAAGCCTTGACCCAACCTGACCTATGACCTGTGACGTCAAAGCCCTCGCACGTAACGTCATCCACTTACTCATCTCATAAAATGCTGAAGAAACAGTGTGTTAGTGCTGTTGGAGTGATTGTTAGTGTTGGAGCAATTGTTTGTGCTGGAGGCAGTGCTGAAGGAGATATTTTGGAGGAGGTGCTGGAGGGAGTGTTGGTGGAGGAGTACAATCTTATTACCTCCCGGTTTTTATGAAGGTAGATACTAGCAAAATTCCAGAAATAAAAATTACATAGTTATGGACGAAAATAAGTTATGAAAACTCAAAGTCACTGGTGGCATGAATCTCAGACAAATAAATTAAAACTTAACATATTCCCGGGCCCCGATGAACTGTTTTCAAGGTTATAAAGGAATGAAAGGAGGAACTTAGCAAACCATTAACTAGTCTTTCAGTAAATTATTTAACACTGGTATAGCGCCCGATGAGTGGAAAAACGTGATACTAATCTATATGGAGGAAGATAAGGTCCTTAGCTTCGCTATATACCAGTTAGCCTAGCCTCTACTGTGCGGAAAATTAATGTAATCAATAATTGCCAAAACAACATGAAGCCTCCTTGAAAAACATAAACTGATAAATGAATCTCAGTACCAATTTACCAACTTTCTTCACTAAGATGTTTGAGGTGGTAGATCATGATAATGAATTCGATATTGTATATATTGACTTCAGTACGGCTTTTAATGGAGTTCCACACAGGGGATTACTCAAAAATGAAGAAGCACCTTGAACAGAAGTGAATTTTTTTCCTAGTCACAAGTGGTGTTGTACAAGTGTCAGTGTTGGAACGTTTGTTGTTCACAGTAGCCATAAATGACACAGGTCAGGGAATTAATAGCGATATAAGTAAGCTTGCCGATGACACTAAAATAGAACGTTACACAAATTCTAATGAAGACACTTGAGCGCTATAGGAAGATCTGGATAGATTGATGTGGTCAGAGATGAGACAGATGCAGTTTAACGGAGACAAATGTAAGGTTCTAAGCCTTGGAAAGATGATAATCATGGCACTTATAAATTAAATAATGTAGATGTCATTTACTCTGAACGCAAAAATAATGTAGAAGCTCTTGTTAGGAGTGATCTCAAGCCAAGACAACAGTACCTAAGTGTTCACAACAAAGATAATAGAATTTTCTTTTTGGGTTCATATCAACAATTATCAATAATAGGAGATCCCGGGATATTCTTCAGCATAATATATTATAGGTAAGGCCTCATTTACATTATGCTGCATGTTGCGAATAAGAAATTTTTTTAAAGAACTTCAGAATGTGGCCTGTTACCATTTATCTCTTATGCAACAAGATTTTTGGATCCGAGTTATAGGTATTTTAGAGTCTAGGGGAAATAATTTCAACTTGGAAACTCCATAGAATAATATTCAAATTTATTAAAGTATTTAAATACAATACTTTATCTTCTCTTTGTAGTTAATTTAACTTAATACTTTGTACAATAAAATTACCATATACATTTAGTTCCAAATCATGGAAATGTCATATTAATAAGGAAGTTTAATTATTCTTCCTGTATCTAAGTCCTCATTAATATTTACGTCTCTTTCTTAACAAGACTGTAAACTCAAAATACAAAAGGTACAAGATTTAACAAGACCTTTGAATCTGGCCGTAAAGTATCTATGGATTACTGAACTGACCAAGAATATAAATATCAAAAGAGTCTTTCAAAGTAATGAGGAACAAATTGAGTCAGCTCTAGAGTCCAATTCTCAAAACCAATCAACTGTACACCGTAAGAGCCAATATACGATCAGTTGTCAGGGCTAGAGCAGTGAGCAGACTGACTACTTGCCAGTCTGTTGACGTGTCGTCAGGTTGGATCAGCTGAGCCACGTCAGCCAGCCGGACATAAACAACTGAACAATTCACCGGATGGTTCCGAGACTTAAACTCTATATACACAAGAAATCCTACCTAACCATAATAATAAAATAATAGTGATAATTACAAAATAGTGATAATAACGATAATAGTGATAATAACAATAATAGTGATAATAACAATAATAGTGATAATAACGATAATAGCGATAATACCATGGTATTTTTCATATATTAACAGATAATAATAATATAATGCCGAAAGTCTCTATTTTAGCTATAAACGGGGACTTTCGCGCTATAATATTAAGTGATGAACATATGCTCTTACAATATTTAAATAACACAGGATGACCAATTTCGAAGATATAACACTGCACAGTTCTGGTCTCCATATTACAGAATGGAAATCAGTGAGTTAGAACACATACAGAGAAGGATGACGAAGTTGACCCCATGTATCAGAAATCTTTCCAAGCAGAACAGACTGAGGGCACTGAATCTACGCTCTCTGGAAAGCCGTTAAATTAGGGGTATATGACTGAAGTGTACAAATAGAATAAATAAGGGGATATAAACAGTGTGTTGAAAAGTTGGGAAAAATTAAATTTAGAAAGAATGTAGGAAGACACTGGTTTGGTAATACAATTATGGATGAACGGAACAAACTCCTGAGAAGCCTATCCTATAGAAGTATAACTGACATAGACAGAGATGTCAGCCATGCACCTTGTCTTCCATTGCGGATGACACGCCGAATTTGCATGACGGTGTTATCCATCAAGGACACTACAAAACTCCTGGCGGACATCAACCAAATTTTGAAATGGGCCGCGGAAAATAATGTGAAGTTCAATGAAGAGAAATTTCAATAACTCCGATATGGAAAACTCGAGGAAATTCAAACTGTATCGGAGTATAAAACAAATTCCAGTCAGACAGTAGAGCGAAAAACTAATGTGAAGAATCTGGGAGTGATAATGTCAGAGGATCTCACTTTCAAAGATCACAACAATGTATTTAACATATCTGCTAGGAAAATTATAGGATGGATAATGAGAACTTTCAGAACTAGGGATGCCAAGCCCATGATTCTCTTCAAAACGCTTGTTCTCTCTAGGCTGGAATATTGCTGTACACTAACGGCCCTTTTCAAGGCAGGCAAAACCGCAGCTTTGGAAAATGTACAGAGAACTTTCACGGCACGCATATGTACGATAAAACATGTAAATTACTGGGAACGGTTGAAGTCCCTTGATTTGTATTCCCTGGAATGCAGGCGAGAAAGATACATGATAAAATACACTTGGAAAATCCTAGAGGGACTAGTCCAAAATTTACACACAAAAATAACTCCTTACGAAAGCAAAAGACTTGGCAGGAGATGCTACATCCCTCCAATGAAAAGCAGGGGCACCATGAGTACACTGAGAGACAACACAGTAAGTGTCAGGGGCTCAAGACTGTTCAACTGCCTCCCAGCATACAATAGACCAATAGACCAATAGACCCAATAGACCCTTGGCTGTCTTCAAGAAGGTGCTGGACAGGCACCTGGAGTTTACCTGGAGAGGGTTTAGGGGGTCAACACCCCCGTGGCCCGGTCTGAGACCAGGCCTCATGGTGAATCAGGGTCTGATCAACAAGGCTGTTACTGCTGGCCGCATGCAAGCTGACGTACGAACCACAGCCCAGTTGGTCAGGTACTGACTTTAGGTACCTGTCCAGTGCCTTCTTGAAGACAGCAAGGGGTCTATTAGTAATCCCCCTTACGTATGCTGGGAGGCAATTGAACAGTCTTGGGCCCCTGACACTTATTGTGTTGCCTCTCAGTGTACTCATGGCGCCCTTGCTTTTCGTCGGGGAATGTTGTATCTCTTGCCGAGTCTTTTGCTTTCATAGGGAGTGATTTTCGTGTGCAGGTTTGGTACCAATCCCTCCAGGACCTTCCAAATTTATATTAACATGTATCTCTCTCGCCTGCATTTAAGGGAATACAGATCAAGGACCTTCAACAGTTCCCAGTAGTTTAGGTGCCTTATCATATTTATATGTGCTGTGAAAGTTCTTTGTACACTCTCCAGGTCTACAATGTCGCCAGCCTTAAAGGGGGCCATTAGTGTACAGCAGTATTCCAGCCTAGAGAGCACAAGTGATTTGAAGAGAATCATCACGGATTTGGCGTCCCTAGTTTTGAAGGTTCTCATTATCCATCCTATCCTTTTCTTAGCAGATGAGGTAGACACATTGTTGTGGTCTTTGAAGGCGAGAGCCTCTGACATTATCACTCCCAAGTCCTTCAGATTACTTTTCCTCTCTGTTGTTCGGTTAGAATTTATCGTATACTCTGACACATTTTTAATTTCTTCAAGTTTACCGTATCTGAACTTCTTATTGTTTTTGGGTGGCCCATTCGAAGATTTGGTTAATGTCCACTTGGAGTGTCGCGGTGTCTTCGATGGAGGTCACTGCCATAGTAATCCAGGTGTCATCCGCAAACGAAGACACGGAGCTATGGCTTACATCTCTATGCCAGAAATGAGGATGAAGAATAGAATGGGAGCGAGTACAGTGTCTTGTGGAACAGAGCTTTTTACCTAAAGTGAGTACCTGATTAGCTGGGCTATGGTTCGTACGTCGGTTTGCGTGCGGCCAGCAGCAATAGCCTGGTTGATCAGGTCCTGGTCCACCAGGAGGCCTGGTCACAGACCTGGCCACAGGGGTGTTGATCCCCAAAACCCTCTCCAGGTATTCTCCAGGTATTCTCCAGGTGTTCTCCAGGTATTCTCCAGGTAAGCCTCATTGAAACAAGAACAAGTAAATGAATGAGTGTAGGTGGCTGTGAGTTTGACCTGCCTAGCATGGTCCAGCAGGCGCTTGCTGTAGGGCTCCTTTCTTGATGAGTGTGTCACTTTTGTGTCACTTTTGTGTCACTTTTGTGTCACTTTTGCAACATTACCTGGAGGTTACCTGGAGGTTATTCCGGGGATCAACGCCCCCGCGGCCCGGTCCATGACCAGGCCTCCCGATGGATCAGGGCCTGATCAACTAGGCTGTTACTGCTGGCCGCACGCAGTCCAACGTACGAGCCACAGCCCGGCTGATCCGGCACTGACTTTAGGTATCTGTCCAGCTCTCTCTTGAAGGCAGCCAGGGGTTTATTGGCAATTCCCCTAATGCTTGATGGGAGGCTGTTGAACAGTTTTGGGCCCCGGACACTTATGGTGTTTTCCCTTAGTGTACCAATGGTGCCCCTACTTTTTATTGGCGGCATTTTGCATCGCCTGCCCAGTCTTTTACTTTCGTAGGGAGTGATTTCTGTGTGCAGATTTGGGACCATTCCTTCCAAGATTTTCCAAGTGTAGATTATGATATATCTCTCCCTCCTGCGTTCCAACGAGTACAAGTCAAGTGCTTCCAAGCGTTCCCAGTAGTTAAGGTGCTTGACAGAACTTATACGTGCAGTAAAGGATCTCTGTACACTCTCTAGATCTGCGATTTCACCTGTTTTGAATGGAGATGTTAATGTACAGCAGTATTCCAGCCTAGAGAGAACAAGTGATTTGAAAAGGATCATCATGGGCTTGGCATCTCTCATTTTGAAAGTTCTCATTATCCATCCTATCATTTTCTTTGCACGTGCAATCGTGGCACTGTTGTGATCCTTGAAAGTGAGATCCTCAGACATTACTACTCCCAGGTCCCTTACATTATTTTTCCGCTCTATTGTATGGCCGGAGTCAGTAGTATACTCTGTTCTAGTTATTATCTCCTCCAGTTTTCCATAACGGAATAGTTGGAATTTGTCCTCATTGAACATCATATTGTTTACCGTTGCCCACTGGAAAACTTTGTTTATATCTTCTTGGAGGTTAACCGCGTCCTCAGCAGATGACAGCCTCATGCAGATCCTAGTATCATCCGCAAAGGATGATACGGTGCTGTGGTGTATATCTCTGTTTATGTCTGATATGAGGATGAGGAATAAGATGGGGGCGAGTACTGTGCCTTGTGGAACAAAGCTCTTCACTATGGCAGCCTCCGATTTAACTCTGGTGACCACTACTCTTTGTGTTTGATTTGTTAGGAAGTTGAAGATCCATCTCCCCACTTTCCCAGTTATTCCTTTAGCACGTATTTTATGGGCTATTACGCCATGATCGCATTTGTCAAATGCTTTTGCAAAGTCTGTGTATATTACATCTGCATTCTGATTTTCTTCCAGTGCATCCAAGGCCATGTCATAGTGATCCAGTAGTTGTGAGAGGCAGGAGCGACCTGCCCTGAACCCATGTTGCCCTGGATTGTGCAGATTTTGGGAATCCAGGTGATTTGCAATCCTGCTTCTTAGCACTTTTTCAAAGATTTTTATGATGTGGGACGTCAGAGCTATTGGTCTATAGTTCTTAGCTAATGCTTTGCTGCCACCTTTATGGAGTGGGGCTATATCCGTTGTTTTAAGTGACTGTGGAATTTCACCCATGTCCAAGCTCCTCCTCCATAGTGTACTTAGGGCACGCGAGAGGGGTTTCTTGCAGTTCTTAATGAAAACAGAGTTCCACGAGTCTGGGCCCGGGGCTGAGTGCATAGGCATGTTGTCAATGGCAGGTGTGGGTTTTCTTGCTAACTCAGTTGAGGGGGTTGTTAGGACTTTAAACTAGGATTAGTTAGAGGTATGGGTTTAGAGATGATTAATAATGAGTATAGATATATTGACTTATGCTCTGATATTAAGAATCTTAATAGTAACTGTCATGGAGTAACTCTGGGTAATGATAATTTCAGAAATTGTGTAAAAACAAAGATGAATAGGAAAAATGTGCAGAAGAAAAAACATATGATGGTATTTTATGCTAACAGTCGAAGTGCAAGAAATAAAATTAATGAACTACGTTTGGTAGCATGTGCTGGGAACTTTGATATCATTGCATTAACTGAAACGTGGTATGATTTAAAGAGTCGGGATATGACTGCTGAGTGTAATATTCAGGGATTTAAGTTGTTCAATGTGGATAGATGTAATGGGAAGGGGGGAGGAGTTGCATTGTATGTTCGAGAAAATATTAATTGTTGCATAAAAACAGGTATAAAAATAGACGGAGCAGTAACAGAGGCTGTTTGGGTAGAGTTCGTGGAGGGTCAAGAAAAACTAATTCTAGGTGTAATATACCGACCTCCAGGCTTGGATCACGATAGAGGGAGACTTCTTTGGGACGAAATTGTTAGGGCTTCTGGACACAGTAACATAGTCATAGTAGGGGACTTTAACTTTAGCCAAATTGACTGGAATTCTTTGACAGGTAATCTAGAGTCCAGTGACTTCATGGAAACAGTTCAGGACTGTTTTCTGAAACAGAGTGTAACTGAGCCTACCAGGGGTAATAATTTGCTAGACCTAGTCTTGTCAAATAAGGAAACACTCGTGAATAATCTGGAGATCACTGAAGAGCTTGGCGCAAGTGATCACAAATCCATCACTTTTAGCATTAATTGGGAATGCAAGAATAATGATAATACAGTAAAAATCCCTGATTTTCGTTCTGCCGATTATAATGGACTTAGGGAACATCTGTCTAATCTTGATTGGGGTTATCTAGCTAATGATTTTATTGACGATAATCATACTTATGAATATGAAGGGATCTGCTTTTATGATTGTTTTCTTAATAATGTACACAGTGCCCAGAGTATATACATTCCCCAGAGAGAAATTAGGTCTAATAATAACGATCCCAAATGGGTTAACAGGAGGCTAAAGCATCTATTAGGGGAGAAAAGGGGAATTTATAGGCTCATCAGAAGAGGACAGGCTAACCTTACTGACCAATATGTTCAGCTTAAAAGAGAAGTAAAAAAGGCGATTAGAAAGGCTAAACGTGACTATGAAATTAGAGTTGCTAATGAATCAAAGACTAATCCAAAGGGGTTCTTTCAAGTGTATAGGACGAAGGTGAAGGAAAAAGTAGGACCTCTGAAATCCGGGAATGGACAGCTGACGGATAATGAACTGGAAATGTGTTCCTTATTTAATGACTATTTTTTGTCAGTTTTTACACAGGAAGATGTAAATGAGATTCCAGTAATTAACAATTATTTAATTCCTGATGAATTTAAGTTAACTAATATTACTGTCACGAGGGACATGGTTATTAAACAGATAGACAAACTGAAACAAAATAAGTCCCCGGGACCCGATGAGTTGTTTTCAAGGGTACTTAAGGAATGCAAGATGGAGCTTAGTCAGCCATTAACGAGTGTATTCAATGCGTCCATCCTTACCAGTGTTGTGTGTGTGGAAAAAGACACTTATGTACAGTTCAGGACATTTATTAAAGGAAACGTTTCGCCACGAGTGGCTTCTTCAGTCCTAATACAGAGAAAACTAAGAAAACACACATATATATGTTAGGTAAGACACATATGCAACAGTTAGGTATCTTTATTTTGAAACGTTTCGCCTACACAGTAGGCTTCTTCAGTCGAGCACAGAAAAGTTGATAGAAGCAGAAGATACTTGAAGACGATGTAATCAGTCCATCACCCTTAAAGTTTTGAGGTGGTCAGTCCCTCAGTCTGGAGAAGAGCACTGTTCCGTTGTCTGAAACGATATTGTTTCAGACAACGGAACAATGCTCTTCTCCAGACTGAGGGACCGACCACCTCAAAACTCCAAGGGTGATGGACTGATTACATCGTCTTCAAGCATCTTCTGCTTCTATCAACTCTTCTGCACTCGACTGAAGAAGCCTACTGTGTAGGCGAAACGTTTCAAAATAAAGACACCCAACTGTTGCATATGTGTCTTACCTAACAATCTGTCGGTATTTTATACCATTTTAATGTTCACACATATATATAGTGGTGGGAGTCAGGTGAGGTGAAGCGTGGGTAGAAGTGGTAATAGTAGTAGTAGTAGTAATGGAACTAAGGAGGTGAGGTTAGAGAGGGACCTGCTGGCATCAAGTAACACCAGTTCCCAGGATGGGTAATATCCTCTTGCTTAGTAATTTTGAAATACTGTAACTACCGGATTTTTGCTTTATAGTGTTACTGACAGAAATTAGTGCAGCTTCAATGCATTTTCTCCGTCTTAAGTCGTCTTCTTTAATAACTAGTTTAGCTTCATTGAATTTCATGAGGTGTCCAACATCGTCTCTATGTTGAACACATGCGTTTTTGCGGTCATCATTTCTGCAAGCATTTTTGTGTTCTGCTATTCTAATGTCCAGAGTTCTGGCTGTTTCCCCTACATATACTTTGTCACACCCCCCACATGGTATAGTGTAGATTCCTGCACTTGTGCCAGAATCATGCTTGGGTTTTTGTATCAGGTTCCTAATAGTAGTTGAAGAGCTGGTAGATATTTTAGCCAGTTTTCTGTCAAACATTTTTGAAACATTAGTGGCAACGTTGCTGACCGGTAAAACGATGTAACTTGGAGGCTTTTCTTCAATTTGATAGGTGTTGGTCTTGCTGAGGATACGTGTTGCACGTTTCCTGCAGTCACGTATGAAGTGTAGGGGAAAGTGTAGTGAACTAAAAGATTTGGTGATGTATGTACATTCTTCTTCGAGGAACTGCGGACTGGAAATTCTGTAGGCTCTCAGAAAGAAGCCAATAACTACCCCTCTTTTAGTTCTTGTGTCATGGTGAGATCTCTCACCATGACACAAGAACTAAAAGAGGGGTAGTTATTGGCTTCTTTCTGAGAGCCTACAGAATTTCCAGTCCGCAGTTCCTCGAAGAAGAATGTACATACATCACCAAATCTTTTAGTTCACTACACTTTCCCCTACACTTCATACGTGACTGTAGGAAACGTGCAACACGTATCCTCAGCAAGACCAACACCTATCAAATTGAAGAAAAGCCTCCAAGTTACATCGTTTTACCGGTCAGCAACGTTGCCACTAATGTTTCAAAAATGTTTGACAGAAAACTGGCTAAAATATCTACCAGCTCTTCAACTACTATTAGGAACCTGATACAAAAACCCAAGCATGATTCTGGCACAAGTGCAGGAATCTACACTATACCATGTGGGGGGTGTGACAAAGTATATGTAGGGGAAACAGCCAGAACTCTGGACATTAGAATAGCAGAACACAAAAATGCTTGCAGAAATGATGACCGCAAAAACGCATGTGTTCAACATAGAGACGATGTTGGACACCTCATGAAATTCATTGAAGCTAAACTAGTTATTAAAGAAGACGACTTAAGACGGAGAAAATGCATTGAAGCTGCACTAATTTCTGTCAGTAACACTATAAAGCAAAAATCCGGTAGTTACAGTATTTCAAAATTACTAAGCAAGAGGATATTACCCATCCTGGGAACTGGTGTTACTTGATGCCAGCAGGTCCCTCTCTAACCTCACCTCCTTAGTTCCATTACTACTACTACTACTATTACCACTTCTACCCACGCTTCACCTCACCTGACTCCCACCACTATATATATGTGTGAACATTAAAATGGTATAAAATACCGACAGATTGTTAGGTAAGACACATATGCAACAGTTGGGTGTCTTTATTTTGAAACGTTTCGCCTACACAGTAGGCTTCTTCAGTCGAGTGCAGAAGAGTTGATAGAAGCAGAAGATGCTTGAAGACGATGTAATCAGTCCATCACCCTTGGAGTTTTGAGGTGGTCGGTCCCTCAGTCTGGAGAAGAGCATTGTTCCGTTGTCTGAAACAATATCGTTTCAGACAACGGAACAGTGCTCTTCTCCAGACTGAGGGACTGACCACCTCAAAACTTTAAGGGTGATGGACTGATTACATCGTCTTCAAGTATCTTCTGCTTCTATCAACTTTTCTGTGCTCGACTGAAGAAGCCTACTGTGTAGGCGAAACGTTTCAAAATAAAGATACCTAACTGTTGCATATGTGTCTTACCTAACATATATATGTGTGTTTTCTTAGTTTTCTCTGTATTAGGACTGAAGAAGCCACTCGTGGCGAAACGTTTCCTTTAATAAATGTCCTGAACTGTACATAAGTGTCTTTTTCCACATCTTGTCGGTATCACCATACCATTTCCCTTACCAGTGTTGTGCCAGAGTTGTGGAAGATGGCTAATGTGGTTCCTATATTCAAATCAGGGGATAAGTCCACTCCTTCAAATTACCGTCCAATAAGCCTGACATCTGTAAACCCTGCCATCACATAGTCAAGCCTGACATCTATAGTGGGCAAGTTATTAGAATCAATTATAGCTGACATTATCAGAAGTCACCTTGAAGAGCATAACTTGATAAATGAATCTCAGCATGGATTCACGAGAGGTCGTTCCTGCCTGACAAACTTACTGACGTTCTTCAATAGAACATTTGAGGCAGTTGACAGTGATAAGGAATATGATATTGTTTATTTGGATTTTAGTAAAGCCTTCGACAGAGTACCTCACAAGAGACTCTTGAGAAAAGTGGCAGCTCATGGTATAGGAGGTAAAGTTCTAGCATGGATTGAGGCATGGCTTACCAATAGAAAGCAGAGGGTTACCATTAATGGAGTGAAATCTGAATGGGGATTAGTCACTAGTGGCGTTCCACAAGGATCAGTTTTAGGCCCTCTCCTGTTCATAATTTACATTAATGACCTTGATGAAGGGATTACTAGTGACATGAGTAAGTTTGCTGATGATACAAAGATAGGCCGTATAATTCACTCTGAGGAGGATATCAATGAACTCCAGGACGATTTGAACAAATTAATGTCTTGGTCTGAAAAATGGCAGATGAAGTTTAATGTGGATAAGTGTAAGGTACTTGCCCTTGGTAATGAAAATAACCCTCGAAGCTATAATCTAGGTGAAGTAGAGCTTGGTCATACAGAATGTGAAAAAGACTTGGGAGTCATGGTAAGCAGAAATCTAAAGCCAAGACAGCAGTGCCTTAGTGTGCGCAACAAGGCCAACAGATTACTTGGATTTATCTCAAGAAGTATAAGTAACAGAAGTCCAAAAGTTATTTTACAGCTCTATACATCACTAGTGAGGCCTCATTTAGATTATGCTGCTCAGTTTTGGTCCCCTTACTACAGGATGGACATAGACTCATTAGAGAACATACAGAGAAGAATGACTAAAATGATTTACTGTGTAAGGAACCTCCCGTATGAAGATAGACTTAAAGCCTTAAATCTCCACTCTCTGGAGAGGCGTAGAATGAGGGGAGATATCATTGAAGTGTATAAGTGGATGACGGGCATAAACAAGGGAGACATTAATAAAGTACTGAGGGTGTCGAAACAGGTAAGAACCAGGAATAATGGATTTAAGTTGGATAAATTTAGATTTAGAAAGGACATAGGTAAGTACTGGTTTTCTAACAGAGTTGTAGATGCGTGGAACAGTCTTCCCAGTGGGGTGATAGAGGCTAGGACCTTGGGTAGCTTTAAGAAGAGACTGGACAAATATATGAGTGGGAGGGGCTGGGTTTGATTGGTGTCAAGGGGTACGGGAGTTATTTCTTGAGTAGCTTTAGGTAGATGTCGTTTTGATAAGGACCTGCCTCGTATGGGCCAGTAGGCTTTCTGCAGTGTTCCTACATTCTTATGTTCTTATGTTCTTTTTCGAAATCTATCGGAGTTAGGGTAATGTCGGAAATCTGGCATACATTTATGGAGTTTTGAGGCTCATTCATGAAGAAATCATTTGGGTCGTCGATCCTCAGACCGATTAGTGGTTCACTAAACACAGAGTCGTACTGGGATTTCAATATTTCACTCATTTCCTTGTTGTCATCTGTGTAAGTCCAATCCTGTCTGAGTAAGGGCCCGATACTAGATGTGGTATTTGCCTTGTTTTTGGCATATGAAAAGAAATATTTTGAATTTCTTTCAATTTCACTAATAGCTTTAAGCTCCTCCTGCCTCTCCTGGTTCCTGTGAGAGTCATTTAGCTTAAGTTCGATAGTTTCCACTTCCCTGGTCAGTGCCTCCTTTCGTGTATCAGATATTCTAGCACTCCTGAGGAGCTCAGTGACTCTTCGTCGTCTTCTGTAGAGGGAGCGTCTTTTTCTCTCTAGTTTACTCCTGCTCTTCTTCTTTCTTAGGGGAATATGCCTAGAACATGCTTCGGCTACCAGGAAGTTGATCCTTTCAAGGCACTGGTTTGGATCCATGTCATTTAAGACATCTTCCCAACATGTTTCGTTTAGGACATGATTTACCTGGTCCCAGTTGATGTTCTTGTTGTTGAAATTGTATTTCGTGAAGACACCTTCACGGGTACATGCATTCTGCTGTTCAGGACCCCTATGCATGTACGTCTGGACTTCGATTAGATTGTGATCGGAATTAGTTGTTTTTGATATTCTTATGTCTCTTATCAGGTCCTCATTATTTGTGAAGATAAGGTCAAGTGTGTTTTCTAGTCTTGTTGGCTCCACTATCTGCTGGCTTAAGGTGTGTTTTTCGCAGACTTAGTAGCTCATGTGTGTGTGACCTTTCATCTGCGCTACCTCCAGGGATTGTTTCAGCTATAACATTATTTGCTACATTCTTCCATTTTGTATGCCTTAGGTTGAAATCACCAAGCAGTAAGATGTTTGGGGATGGAGCTGGAAGGTTTTCCAAACAGTAATCGATTTTCAGTAGCTGTTCCTTGAACTGTTGTGAGGTTGCATCTGGTGGCTTGTATACAACCACAATAACTAGGTTTTGGTTCTCGATCTTTATTGATAGAACTTCAACTACCTCATTTGTGGTGTTCAGCAACTCCGTGCAGATAAGGGACTCTTTGACATACAGGCCAACCCCCCCTTGTTGCCTGTTTTTTGTCGCATCTAAAAAGGTTGTAACCACTTATCCATATTTCACTGTCAAAGTGATCTTTTGTGTGAGTCTCTGTGAAGGCTGCAAACATTGCATTAGACTCCACTAGAAGTCCACTGATAAAAGGTATTTTGTTGTTGGTGGATGGCTTAAGGCCCTGTATATTAGCAAATATGAACGAGGTTGTATTCTGTGTTTGTTGGGGGGATTTTGTTATTGGCATCAGTAGTTGTAATTCTGGAGGGCCATGGGTGGCCACTGGCTGCGCCTCCAGTCCAAGAAGGCTCCAAGGTGGTGGACTATTTTTGTTATTTCCTTCCATTTTCTTTTTTCGTTTCCTGCCACTAAAAAATCACCTGGAGTTGGGTTGTCGTAGCTACTATTGTTTGTCTTGTGGGGGTCTGTGCCTCCTGGTCCCTTTTAGATGGTATGCAGGGCACTCGATGTTGTAACACTGCTTCTGGAGGACCGAGGAGTGGCACATTTTTGGGTGAAAGAAAGTACAGGAAGAAGAACGACACACTCCTTTAGACAGGAGGTCGCTACATTTTTTGGGATGGTCAAAGTTGCATGTCCCATTTTTTTCCCCTGTTATTCCATGCTTACAGATGCCCCAAGCATAATATTTGCACAAATTCACCTTTGGTTGAGAATTGTTGGGAGGTGTGTTGTCAATTTCTGCAGGTTCTGGGACTGCACTATAATCCTCAGTATCCAAGCCAGGGCCACCCCGTCCTGGATTCCATCTACTTTCCCCAGTAGAGGAAGAAGGAGGAGACTCCTCTCCAACATCTGTACTGTGGGCCACGGTCTTGTGCAATGATGCTTGTATATTTACGGTTTTAGATGGTTGTATATTTACTGTTTTTGTGGTGGTTTGGGTAGTGTCCCTAGGAGAGTCTGGGCTGGCAGTAAGGCTGGGGGCTGGGTCTGGGTCAGCACTGGGGCTGGGGGCTGGGCCTGGGTCTGGGTCAGCGGCTGGGCCTGGGCCAGCACCAGCACTGTGGGTATTAGTGCTATGACTGGGGGAGCCTGGGCCAGCACCAGCACTGTGGGTATTGGTGCTATGCCTGGGGGAGCCTGGGCCAGCACCAGCACTGTGGGTATTAGTGCTATGACTGGGGGATGGGTCTGGCTTAGCACCATGTGGGTGACTAGATAGTTTCGAGTCATCTGTTGTGGTATGGACATTCTGCATTTTTTGATACACTATCTCTTGCTCCCATGTTTTATATATTTTTGGTAAACTATCCAAGAGGTCATCCTTATTTTCTTGATTATTTTTATCATTTATTACTCTCCTTAGTACCTTTCTGATACCTGCCCAAAGTTCTACATCTTTATTGCACAACCAGAAGCACCTTGCTAGTTCGAGGTCATTTTTTGAGGCTGTATTTAGTCTAGTACAAGAGATATGGTGTTTGGAAGAGCATAGGTTGCATGTGATTCTGGATTTCCTTCCAAGGAGTCTTTTACATGTCCCACAGATATGCTGTGCTGACATCCTGTCTGTATCCTACTACACTCTGTATGCCACGGAAGAAAACTGATTTCCACTTTACCTTTCTCTTGCTGGTGCCAGTAATATGCAAGATGTATTTATACGAACCAAGTTTGCAGTATGTGGGTGGTGGTGTAGGGTGGGTGGTGGGTGTAGGGTGGGTGTGAGCTGGGCAGACTTGCCCACACTGCCACACTTCACTATTATTTTTTTATTACTATTATTATTATTATTATTATTATTATTTAAATTCCTTTTATGTAGTGCTGTACACTGTTTATCTCAAGGGTATACACTGTATTCTTTCAAAATACACTTTTCACTGCGTTATACTGGGATCATTAGAGTATGTTTACTGAGGAAACATTTCCACGGTCCAGTACAGAGGAGAACGATGGAAGATGAGTAAGAGGTTTAGGTAATCAGTCCCTCAGCCTGGAGTCCATGTGTTCAGTCCATCAGTCTTAATAAAAGTACAGTATATATGCAGAGAATGGACATATATGTACTGCAGACATGTGAGGTGAAGCAGTTGGAGACGGCTTCACTGGTGGACAAAATTCACTAGTGGATGTAGGTCATGCCTGTAGGTTAGGCAGTCATTGAAGAATTCCCTTTATCAAGCTCACAAGATGTTGCTGTGTCTGACAGATATTATATAAATGCTTTCATCAACTTGTCGGTTTTGCAACCTCTAGGGATCTTGATACAGAGAATTCTTCAACATTTGCCTAACCAATAGACATGACCAACTTCCAGTAGCAGATTTTTCACGGGTGACGCGCCTCGCCTGTCTGCAATATATATGTCCCTTCTCCACGTAGATGCTGCAGTTTTAACATGACTGATGGACTGTACGCATCTACTCGAGGCTGAGGGACTGATTACCTCAAATTCTTTCTCATCTTCCACTTTTTCTCCTCTGTATTGGACTAATAAAGCTACTAGTTGGAGAAATATTTCCGCAAGAAAAAACGCCCACGGACTACACGTTAATCAACCTCCTTCTGGTGGTGACCATCATTCATACCATTATTATTGAAACTGAAGTGGACACTTATAGTGACTAACTAACCAATGCTGCATCCAAATGATGTAGTGGCGACAGTAGTGAAGACAAGCTATTGCTGGAGCAGCGTTCTGCTCTATATAGAGGGAAACGTTGTCCCAATGAAAGAATTTAGCGAGAGGCCACTACGAACGGAGCAAGCCAAGAAATACAAGTACTATTTATGGAGAAAATGGTGTGAAATACCCACAGGAAGAAAAAAAAGAATGAAATGCAGTATAATTCGATTTTTTATTGACAACGTCTCGGGGCGAAACGTTATCGATAAAGTATCGCATCATACTGCATTTGTGTCTTCCATCGTAGGGGTCCCACTGCCACTGACACAAGTGTTTCCTGGCAGTACGACCGAGGAGTAGGCCGTGTAGGCAGTGACACAAGTGTTTCCTGGTGGTACTGACCGATGAGTAGGCCGTGGAGGCTGTGTGTGGTGTAGACCTCTTGGTGGTAATAATGGTTGGGTGGAGCGAGAGGCTCCACCATCACTTGACCATGGTTCTCGTTGAGTCCCAGCAGCCAGCCTCCCACCATGCTCTCATAAGTGATGACGCCGTAGTGCCATCTGTCGTAGTTACCACCCTCCTCCAGCAGCTCCCACCGCTCTCTGAAACAACACAGTGCTCTTACTCTCATGTTAAAATGTCAGTTTTGGACGTTGTGATCAGCGTCAATATATGAACGTATCCTGTGTCTTTAAAGCGAGCTTTCTAGAGTTAGATTAAACTTATTTACGTTAAATTAGGTTAAATTAAGTTACATGAATCTAACCTACAGGCATGACCTGCTTCCAACTGTGGGTTATTTGATGTTTTTAGTTTAATATGTTTATTATTCACCCCATACCCATCCTGTGGGCGGTAGTCAAAAGATTACAGAGGTACATAATTGGTCCAGGGACTGGACTCCAAAGTTTTGATAGCTGAGCAAGTTACAAAGGTAATGAACTAGATCTGGTCATAATCATGACCAAGTTACAAAGGTAATGAGCTCCAGGTTGAGCTGGTCACACTCATGAATAATTGCAAAGGTAATGAATCATAAACACATTAATCATGAGAATTTACAAAGGTAATGAGCTCCAGGTAGAGCTGGTCACAATCATGACAAGTTTCAAAGGTAATGAATGATAAACACGTTATGACATGATGACAATCATAGACAAATTACAGAGTAATGAGCAGTTAACAAACATAGCAGGGAATTCATCCATTGCCCCAACAACAGATGTTGCTAGGTGCCTGTCTCTCCTCGGTAGACAGCCATTGGAAACAGCAGCAAGTTGCCCAGGGATCTGCTGCTTGCACGAGCACCATCGACCCTCCCCAAGAGGTCCAAGAAGCCAGTGACTCCGTTAGCAGCCCGATGGAGAGCTGTCCTAGGGACATGTCAGCGTCCTGGTGGACGCCAAGTTGACTGAAGATCCCAGGCCCTCGTGTGCACGGATGTTGAAGCTTGAGGAACTGAGTACACACTGCCTGTGGCACACCTGGCAGCTGCCTCGCGGTCGAACTCCACGATGCTGTCCCTTTAGTGGAAGTTCCTGTGAGCCCGGCACTCCCTGCAGTGTCATCGCTGACATCGTGGGTTAGGGGAGAAGTACCCTCTACAGATGGGGTGGCGCTGGGGCGACACCACCTCCGCCTGCTTTACCTCACCTGTTGGAAGTATATAAGCCAGTTCTCGGCGCATATACTGTACTTTTATCAACACTGTAGGACTGACCATATCGACTATAGGCTGAAGGAGTAAGTACCTCAAACTCTTCATCTTCCACCATTTTTCTTTCTACTGGACTGAGGAAGCCACTGTGTGGCGAGGCGTTTCCACAATAAAGACACCCAAGTGTTGCCCATGTGTCTCTTATATCAACCTGTCGGTTTTTCTGAACTATTTATCTACAGAGACATAAAAACATATATAAAACAAAATACAAATACTTAAATTTATATCCCTGTAAATTCATTGTTTTCATAGCCTGGCAACAATCATTCTTGTCATAGCCTGGCAACAATCATTGTTGTCAGCCTGGCAACAATCAATGTTGTCATAGCCTGGCAACAATCATTGTTGTCATAGCCTGGCAACAATCATTGTTGTCATAGCCTGGCAACAATCATTGTTGTCATAGCCTGGCAACAATCATTCTTGTCATAGCCTGGCAACAATCATTGTTGTCATAGCCTGGCAACAATCATTTTTGTCATAGCCTGGCAACAATCATTGTTGTCATAGCCTGGC